>NC_136907.1:53667235-54206801 GCF_949606895.1 Notothenia rossii | reverse complement strand
TTTCACATTTTCTGTTTTAACAAATCTGTGACATTTTCTACGGTATGTCTTCATTTTGAACTGTTTTGTATTATTTAGAAGCCAGCCTTGTGTCTGTGTGCCAACATGCTCTTTCATGATGTGTATGGGAGCCTATGTTGTTTATTGTAGCTAATTAAATGTATTTCAATTGCATTGGAGTTTTTCTGTGTTTAGATTTTGCAACTATTTTCAATACATATCCAATATCTTTCTGAATTTTTCTTTCTCTGATGTACTGTAAGAAATATAAGAAAAGCACTACATCAAATTATTCCAAGAGAAACAAATGATGGGTCCTTGCTTAAAAACAATTGAGAACCACTGCAGTAAAGAAATGCCAAGAACTATTGAACTATGCATTTAAAGTCAGAAACAACACTTAGTGCCACGTCACTTTATCACTTTAAAAAAAGGTATATTACAACTGTATACAAAAGATGTGCCTCTGTTTAACCGCTTAAAACAATTTCCAACACAAAAAAAAAGGGCGTACCCGTATCTTCTGATGGGAGAAATGTCCCCGTTGGTCTCCTGGCACCTCAGCAGGTCTGCGCTCTGCCCGTCTGGTAAACTGCTCTGAGGCAAATCCACACAGCTCAGCCTGCTCCTCTCCTCTGCCTTAATGTCTTCCTCAAAAACAAGAGTGTCACACTTCATCTCAGCAACTTTGCTCATTATCAAACAAGTAAAGTTCTGCTCGATCAACAGGTGCATCTCAGGACTTCTAGATAGAAACAGCTGGTTTCCATTCTGAATACACCCAAAAGTGTAAAGATAATACAAAAAAGTATTTCTGTCCCCACAGGAGCAGGGACTGAACAGATGACAGACTCTTGTGAAAGAATAAAGTTTGAAAAGTGAGAGGATGGTTTGGTTGAGCTGTGTGAGGAGAGTTCAAATAACCTGCTGCTGTGCCGCCTATTGGCTCTCATACCGTCCAATCACTTCTCTGGAGAGCCCTGTAAAAGCAAAACCTTGCAGAGAAAGTAGCCTCTACTGCACACTCTGGGATATGAAAAATATTACACATGACTATCAGCAAATGCGGTTGTCAGATTTACTATTGAGATTTAGCCTGGTGTTGCTCCGACATGCCCTCATATTTTCTACACGAGGCGTACGAATCTCTTGCGGTTTCGACAAAAATGGTGTCAGCAGATATTAATGCATGTTACACCAGGGGATTCTGGAAATGTATGGGTGTAATTGCATGGTTGCTAATAACCAGACAAACCACCAATCCCTGCCTCGTGTTAGACAGTGAATCCTGCTGAGCTGAACTGGATTTCACTACAAATTGGCTCCTCACGTGGGTAACACAAACACTGGAAAATGAAAATGAATCCAAGCCTGTGTAATCCTCAGACTGTTGCACATACGGAGTCAGAAAGTGTGTCAGCGTGTGCATTTGAGTGTCAGAATTATACATCTAAGCAGGGCTTATCCAACCATAATGCTTATTTTTCTGGAATATTTTCATCAATTTCGAGGCAACAAGGACTGTAAACAATTACAAAATGGGTCTGACAGAAGCTTGCGTTGTCAATAGCGTGATTCATGACAACATGCTGGCAATGGGTTCAGTATTTGAAGACTGTGGTTTGACTTTAGTTGTAATCTACGTATTTTTCCCTCTTGATGTCCAAACAGCACATACTGTTTGGATATATATAATGACTTTACCATGCACATGCAAAACGTGATAATATTTATGCAAACACGTGATAAAATGCGTTTCTCCTGCCTTAACTTTTGAAGGTTATGGCTACAATCCGAGCAGCACTTGTTGAACCGTTAAACATATTAAAGGGCTCCTTAACTCCCGTCCCCACTGTTCATAATTCAGCAGTATCAGTGGAGAGGTTGAGTTTCAATAGTTTCAAAGCTGAAAAACATATGGAGCAGAAGCATCCCCTTTAGGTGCAGTAAATTCCTCGCTCACATTCCTCAGCAGTGGTTGGAGAATGCTAAATGCTATCACACACCATTGACTCCCATCCCTCTGTGATGTGTTCACCGGCTCAACTGTTGATACTAGCTGGGAACACACCTTCATTCGGCAGCCAAGAGAGCAGTAAAGTACACTGTGAACGGACATATATCTTTTTTTGGCACTCTTGTGTGTGCGTGTGTGTCTTGCAGGTTCACAAACTCCAGACCAGGCTTCAAACCAGGCCTATTCAAAAGACCAAACATCAAGAAAAGTGTGTGTTATAGAAATGTATTGTATGTTCAGATATTCTGAAGGATTGGGTTATTATAAAATGCTACATTCCAGCCAATTCAACAGTTTTTAGCTAAAAGCTCTGATAAACCTATTGTATAGGCCTAATATTGCCTAACCAAATATTTGCCTCAGAAGTTGGTAGACCTAAAAGAAGAGTGCATATTTGACTAATATGCCAGGTCAAAAGCATTAGCAAATATTGCTAATGGCTTGTATCTGCTAGATGCATTGTGTTGATAGACTGTCAATGTTGTTTTGAGCTTTGGTTAAGAGCTGCTTAAGACATTTTAAGGTGTCTAAGCAGAAAAAAATACACATGTTTTTTTACTTCCTGTTTTAGGCCCAAAACGGCAGAGCGCTTTTTAGCCTTAGTTTTTATGTTCATCCATCCATCTTCTCCCGCTTATCCGTGGTCGGGTCGCGGGGGTAGCAGTTCCAGCAGAGAGCCCCAAACTTTCTTTTCCCTGGCCACATCAACCAGCTCTGACTGGGGGATCCCAAGGCGCTCCCAGGCCAGCGAAGAGATATAATCCCTCCACCTGGTCCTAGGTCTACCCCTTGGTCTCTTCTCAGCTGGACGTGCCTGGAACACCTCCCTAGGGAGGCGCCCAGGTGGCATCCTTACTAGGTGCCTGAACCACCTCAACTGGCTCCTTTCGACGCAAAGGAGGAGCGGTTCAACTCCGAGTCCCTCCCGGATGACTGAACTTCTCACCTTATCCCTAAGGGAGACGCCAGCCACCCTGCGGAGAAAACCCATCTCGGCCGCTTGTATCCGCGATCTCGTTCTTTCGGTCATGACCCATCCTTCATGACCATAGGTGAGGGTAGGAATGAAAATCGCCCGGTAGACAGAGAGCTTTGCCTTCTGGCTCAGCTCTCTTTTCGTCACAACGGTGCGGTAAAGCGACTGCAGTACCGCTCCCGCTGCTCCGATTCTCACTCGAGAACAAGACCCCGAGATACTTGAACTCCTTCACTTGGGGTAAGGACTCATTCCCTACTTGGAGTGGATAGTCCATCGGTTTCCTGCTGAGAACCATAGCCTCAGATTTGGAGGTGCTGATCCTCATCCCAGGCGCTTCACACTCGGTTGCGAACCGATCCAGTGAGTGCTGAAGGTCGCAGACCGATGAAGCCATTAGAACCACATCATCTGCAAAAAGCAGTGTTGCAATCCTTAGTCCACCGAACTGCAGACCCCCTCCCCCACGACTACGCCACGAAATCTGATCCATGTACAGTATATTACAAACAAGATTGGTGACAAAGCGCAGCCTTGGCGGAGGCCAACCCTCACCGGAAATGGGTCCGACTTACTGCCGAGGACCCGGACACAGCTCTCGCTTTGGGAGTACGGAGATTGGATGGCCCTGAGTAGAGACCCCCTCACCCCATACTCCTGCAGCACCTCCCACAGTAACTCCCTGGGAACTCGGTCACACGCCTTCTCCAAGTCTACAAAACACATGTAGACCGAGAAGCATACTCCAAGGCCCCCTCCAGGATTCTTGCGAGAGTAAAAAGCTGATCCGTCGTTCCACGACCAGGACGGAATCCGCATTGTTCCTCCTCAATCTGAGGTTCGACAATCGGCCTGACCCTCCTTTCGAGTACCTTAGAGTAAACTTTCCCAGGGAGGCTGAGTAATGTGATGCCTCTGTAATTGGCACACACCCTCTGATCCCCCTTTTTGAAAAGGGGAACCACCACTCCGGTCTGCCACTCCTTCGGGACTATTTCCGACTTCCACGCAACGTTGATGAGACGTGTCAACCATGACAGTCCCTCAACACCCAGAGCCTTCAGCATTTCAGGGCGGATCTCATCCACCCCCGGGGCTTTGCCACTGTGGAGTTGTTTGACTACCTCAGTGACCTCCCCCCGGGAGATTGGTGTCGATCCCCCGTCATACTCCAGCTCTGCCTCTAACATAGAGGGCGGAGTTGTCGGGTTCAGGAGTTCCTCAAAGTGTTCCTTCCAACGCCCTAACACTCCATCAGTTGAGGTCAACAACGTCCCATCCTTACTGTACACAGCTTGGATGGTTCCCTTCTTCCCCCTCCTGAGGTGTCGGACAGTTTTCCAGAACAACTTTGGTGCCGCCCGAAAGTCCTTTTCCATGTCTTCTCCGAACTTCTCCCACACCCGCTGCTTTGCCTCGGCCACGGCTGAGGCTGCTGCCCTTCGGGCCCGTCTGTACCTTGCAACAGCCTCAGGAGTCCCCCAGGATAACAAATCCCTGAAGGCCTCCTTCCTCAGTCGAACGGCTTCCCTGACCACCGGTGTCCACCAGGAGGTTCGAGGGTTACCGCCCCTTGAGGCACCTAAGACCTTGAGACCACAGCTCCCCGCCGCGGCTTCGGCAATAGAGGCTTTGAACACTAACCACTCTGGTTCAATGTCCCCAACCTCCACAGGAATGCCCGAAAAGCTCCACCGGAGGCGTGAGTTGAAGGCCTCCTGAAATTGGGCCTCCTCCAGACGTTCCCAGTTCACCCGAACTACACGTTTGGGCTTACCAGGTCTATCCAGAGGCTTCCCCCGCCACTCGACCCAACTCACCACCAGATGGTGATCAGTTGAGAACTCCGCCCCTCTCTTTACCCGATTATCCCCTCTCTTTACCCACGTTTTTATGTTATTATTTTCAATTAAATGTAAGTGTTTTTGTTTGCTGCTTATGCATAACTGATCTTTTGAACATTTATCGCTCTCTGCATGTTTGGCCCTCTGTCCGGAACAACTTGAGTTTTTTTTTGTTTGAACAACTTGAGTTGACTTAAAGAGCCTGTGACACAAACCCAACAACTGTTGTGCAATGAAATAGTGGGCTACTAGTAATCTCGAACCGTCAGTTTAAAAAAGAAAAAGCGATACCGTTCCGATAAATATAAATAATTTCGAACATCGCGGGAAAATTCCTTCGACTCATTTTGAGGTTTTGGAGGAAGCCGGAAGTGACGTCAATGCGGGAACGCTTCACTGTGCGGCGAGAGAGCCAAACACGGACAAAGTGTGTTGTCATGCGTAGAAATGGTGAATTACTGAGTTTAGGGCACGTTAATAACGTTTTAATGAAGTTGACTACAGTATATTCATATTTGTCAGTGCTTTCATGTCAATTCGGCGAACATAAACATAAATGATCGTGGTGAAGATGACAATTAAATTAGGATTAAAAATCGGTAGTGAGAGCTGCTGAATTTCCTCCCGTCGGATGTGATATAAAAACAAATCGATTATTTTTGTAAACTCAAGTGGATGAAACTACATTTATTAGTGCTTTCATGTCAATTCGGCGAACATATGATACATTAAATGATCGTGAGGATGATGATTTAAAAATCTTTTGTTTGAGCCGGTCTGCATTTCCTGATGAGAAAACAAACCTTAGCTTTTTGTAGTTGCAGACGGTGTAGTGGGCGTTGGACGCGGGGGTACGCCGGACCCCCACTTATTTGAAGCATGATTTCTTTTTTTAATAGTCTAATACATCTAAAATCATTGCCAGTGTTATCAGTTGCAAGTGTGTGTTTGTTGTAATAATGACGAAAACATAATAGGCAGATTTCACAGTAATTATAATAAAAACGTAGCTCAAGCATTTATGCAACTTGATTTGAAGCGTGTGTGTGAGGGGCAGAACTGTGTGTGTAGGGTGACCAGGTGTCCCGCACTGTGCGGGACTGCACACACAGCATTTTTATTATTTGTCCCGCGTCCCACACATTGAGACTATGTCCCGCATTTGAGTGATAGTCGCGCAGAAAGGCCGGATCGGTTCGCTGACAGCCGGCACCGCCCTTTATTATTATATTGTCTAAACGGCATCATGTAAATTGCGCTGACAGGCGACACAGAGGTCCCCAAGCCCCCCCCCCCCCGTTGACAGTTCACGAGAGCGTCCATAGTGTCTCCCGTCCACCCACCACCCCGTCCACCCAGTAAAAACATCCCCACTACACCACTAGTTGTAGTAGTACACCAACATGGATTAAACGTGTGTTTTTTTTTACCACAATGTTGGGGAAATTAATGTATAAAATGCACGGATTATTATTATTATTATTATTATTATTATTATTATTATTATTATTATTATTATTATTATTATTATTATTATTATTCCCACTCCGATCGGGACACTAGGTCCACCGTTTCATTCCCCCGTTGACAGTTTACGTGGGTTGGGCTGGGTGCAGTGGCGGACTGGCCATCGGGACGAATCCCGATGGGCCGGTACCGAAGTGGGCCGGTCGGATAAGTCACTAGACATCCCCCACTCCCCCCGTTGACAATTTACTAGTGGTACCGAAGTGGGCCGGTCGAGAGTCCCGGGCTGATTTTTAGTCCCAGTCCACCTCTGGCTACATGACCGTATGATCGGCCATATTGACGGACCTAATTCCTAAACTTCTAACAGATACAAAATAAACCGATCCTTCAGCCTCATATGAGCTCTCAGACACGTTCAAAATTAAACTGTCATCGCTGTCTGAGCTTGCTGCTGTGTGCGCCATCGTTAGGGTGACCACCTGCTAAGAAGCCCAAGGGGGGACAAGGGGTATGTTTCTGAGGGACAATGTGGGACACTGCCCGGCGCGGAAGTGGTTTACCTATTTCTAGCACATACCATCTTACATAGTACATTAATAGTGCCCTATTCCACTAGACATGTGTAATATCTGATGTATGTCCATCAATAGGCCACCAATGTGTATTTCTTTCTAAATAAAGATTCATAACATTTTGAACAATGAATTGGCAAATGCTATTTAACTTAAGCAATTTATTCACTTCAAGCAACATTCATGAGAAGGTTCCAAATGTTTTTTCAGTATAGACACAGGAGTGCGAACCCATCAACATCACAAGGTGACAACAATGCAAAAAGTTGCCAACATAAAATCCTATGCAGAACAATGACATTTTCACCTAAAAGGCAACTGTAACCTAAAAATGGTAAATTTGCAACCCTGTAAACAGTCCACCAATGTTCAAAATCAATCAAACTACATCTTAGAGAAATGGGATATTAACTAGTTTTCTTCAGGTTTCTTCTTGAACTTGTATTTCTTGTTGGAGCGTACAGCATTGAGGAGAGCCTTCTCTTTCACTACATAAGAGTAGAAGTCCTTGCAACTGAATGTGAAGTTGCTCTTCACCTGGATTTCTGACTTGATGAGGTTTACCGAACATCTGTTCCTTGTGTCTGTCCAGCATCCTGTCATCAGTGAAAAGACCCTCTCCACTGAAGCATTGGTGATTGGTACACTCAAGAGGAAAGAAGCTAATGCTGTCATGTTTGGTGTG
Organism: Notothenia rossii; assembly: GCF_949606895.1. Classification (NCBI taxonomy): domain Eukaryota; kingdom Metazoa; phylum Chordata; class Actinopteri; order Perciformes; family Nototheniidae; genus Notothenia; species Notothenia rossii. The sequence goes on along the minus strand of NC_136907.1, from coordinate 54,199,237 downwards.
TGTGTGTGCTTGAGTAAGGTGGCCCACTTCTCAACGACTGAAGCTTCTGACTGCACAATGGCCTGTTGGTGTGGCAGAACAACACAATACTCATCATATAGTGCATCCATGTCCAATTGCTTGCTTAGCTGCAGGACTTCTACAGCTTCACAGAGATGGGTGAAGTTGAATGGGCTCTTCTGTAGTGCCAGGCTAGCCACTTTCTTCTGGTAGTTGGAGTCTGAGAAGTCATAGCGCTGCTCCAGGTAAGTGAGAGAGGACTGGTAGAAGTTGCACATATCCTCTCTGAGCACAGCTGCCTGCCTGTCTGGAAACTCCTGGAAGAGTACACCCGTCTGGGCCCCAAAGAAACCATCACTCTGTCGTTGCTGTAGCTTGGTTTTTAGGGTGAACATCATATCGTAGAGCTCACAGACAGTCCCATCTTCTCGCTCCAGCACCAGCACAGTGTCGTGGAAAATCTTCAGCGCATTGCTGAGGAAGGACAGGTAAACCTAAAAGAAGTAAGATGAGTCAATGATCACTCTTTGCATTATCATAATTTCTCTTATCCCTGTTGAATGCAATTCAAAATAATTACCTGTAATTCAAGGGGGTTGCCCTCACCATCCTGGTCATCCCTGAACAGCCGCCATAGTGACTTTGGGCACTGTTCCTCTCCCAATGAGAGAAAATAGGCCTTGATAGGAGCCCAGCAGTCATGAAGCCTCTTCACTGCAGGCCACAGGCTCAGCCATCTTGTGGGCACATGTCTAAGCAGGGACTGGTACTCTATCTCCACAAAGGTGTGAACTGACTTAAGTTCCTCAACGCGTTTGGCAGATGAGGAGAAGTGGCTAAAGGTCTTGTTGACAACATTTTCTATGTCGATATTTAGCCGATCTCCTGCGTGTTTTGCACTGTTGTGAACGATGTGGGCCACACAGTTTGCCTTCAAAATAGAACTGTTGTTCTCTTTCAGTTTCTGGAAGACAGAGTTGTATCTCCCATAATTCACACTAGCATTGTCAGCACTATACGCAGATATCATGTCTAGTCCCAGTCCGTTTTCCTCCAGCTTGGTGACTATCTGGTTGTGGATCGCGTAAGATGTTTCATCACTGTCATCATAGAAATCAATGACCTTCGTCTGTACTCCCAAGTCTGGCGTCCAGTAACGCACTGACAGTGGGAAGAGCTTGGTGGTCCCATGATTGGAGGCATCTGAAGCCACTGAGAAGAATGGCGTGTGGGCTGTGGAGACACACACAGATGGGGTGAACTTGAGAGAGATTCTCTAAAAACAGATTATTACAAAAATACAAGACACTACTTTACTGTTTTGATCATTATTGATTTTATATAAATATAATCTATACAATTATTTAGGCCTACATCTTTTCAAAAATCATAGTTGCTTTTTTTTGTGAAATCATATAAGGTACACAGAGCCTGGTTTCACAAAGGCACGGAAGAGCCTTTAGCCTTTATGTTTGCGTTGGCTACTGATGCTATTTAATTTCATTGAAGTGAAGGAAACGTTGACTTTTAACATAGTAGAAGAATATCAATATGATTAGACATCAGTTAGCTAACGTCAGATAAATAGCTAACACAATATTACATCCATGAACATAACTTTAAATGTACCTTTAGTTGTTGCCTCTCGTTGCTCATGTAGTGGTCTTTTGAGGACTTTGAAACAATCTTCGACAGAGGCAGGGGCAAGCACATCAGTGACAATAGCTTCTGCCTTCGTCCGACCACAGGCCATCCTCTTGGCAATGTCCGAGTCCGGATAAATCGTTGGGGCTAGCTTTATGCCACAATCTCCTGCTCGATATGATGTAGCGTGTTGGACAGTGTGATACACACTCGTCACCTCTGCAGCAGTGACTTTGTCAGCTAGACAGTCGTTTTTGGGTCGGAGGAAAGCATCCATAGATTTCGATGTCTCTTTTTGTTGGACATTTTTCTTGTGTGTGTCAGTCAGTCTGTGTCGTTTGACATCGTATTCGCCTCCATGTCCGATTGAGAAGGACGTTTTGCAAATGTCACAGAAAACCCTCTCACTATCCCCCTCAACAGCCTTCAGCCACACATATTCCCTCTCCCACTCTTTCCTGTACCCACACCTTCTCTTTTTACTTACTGGTGCTTCAGACGCCATTTTCTATAGACAAGTTCACGCGACAAAACCACGGGTAGCGCGGCATAACCCTACACAAATGCACTTCATTTCCGCCGGAAGTCTTTTGCACAGCGTCTGTCGCCGCGCGTGCGGCCGTTTGCTGTCATGACGACGACGCAAAATTTGACAACCTAGTCAGCAGTTATACTGGGGGGTGGGTGTGGCAACTGTAGCGTGCTGAACTAGTCTCAAGTAATGCTAGTTTGGCTGCCAAGAGCTCAAGAAGCTAGAGCGAGCAATTCTTTTTTGAGCAAGCATTGATTATGCGTGACATGGTCTCAATTTGCGGGACGCATGAATTGGGGTTCAAACGCTGTGCGTGCACGCGCTACGCGGGACGGGTGGTCACCCTAGCCATCGTGCGTTTACATGCAGATGCTGGGATCCTGAACGGTGCAGCTGGAGCGCTGTGCCCGCAATGACGTCACACATAATTTGGCGGGACTTGAAGAATCCCCGAGAAGATCCAGGAAATGGTCAACATTGAAGGGCAGATTAATGGTTATCAAAGTACCAATATCCAAAATCATTTCAGTAACGGTTTTCAAGGGGACAATATTTACTCAAATTGATGGGTTTGGATGATGGGGGAAAATCGTGTCACAGGCTTTTTACATTTAGAGCTGAAATGCTCCCGTTTTTACTGGCAGGACTTGAAACTGATTATTGTAAAGCTAACGCTAGCTGAGTTTCAACGTAGCCCTAGGCATTCTGCAAGATGTATCTGGATAAATTGTTACCTGATCTACTTTCTGACGCCAATGCAGGTAGCTACTGGCTAGCTTTTAGCTTAAATCATTTTAGCGTGTTTTGTTAAAGGAGGAATGCAGAGGCTAAGGACAGATGATTTGGTGGATCCCTAGCAAAACTATAAACTAAAAAAGACATACAAACATGTTAACTTGTAGTTTAAAGGTTGAAAGGTAAGCTACATGTTAGCATGTCACAGCTAACTGTGTCATACAGCCAATGAACTGAGGAGATGGTTTTAGTTCCACAGCGTACATCATTGTGCTAACATTACCTTAAATTATCTATCTTAAAATAGATCTTTCTTATCTTAATAGACCAAGAAAGACTGTGGCAACAAAACATGTGAGTGTATTTAATTGAGCAAGGGGTATGAGAGTTGCATAGTCTGGCTTTAAAGGTGGGGTAGGTAATTTTGGAGAAACCAGCTTGCGCTATAATTTGAAAATACACAGCTGGAAAAAATCTGCCACTTCCTTACAGATCCCCTCCTCCGACACACACGAACGTGCACATGATCAATGAGGGCACGAGATAAGTTTGTGCACAGATGGAAGGCTGACAGGCAGGTAGGCCATCCAGTTATTTTAGCCGGGCCAGCTAAAATGATTGGTCGTGCTTTTTACAGTACTACGGCTTCCACAGATGACATTTTTTAATGGATTTTTTGTCGAAGCACTTAAGATATTCATTGCTATCAGGATGTTAAGAGCATTCCATGGAATATAACAAAAAGTGTATCTCGAGCCGGTTTCTCAAACTTACCTACCCCACCTTTAATGTGTTAATACAATTGTGTTTTCTATTTAATTCATTGGACTAAGATTATTTTTGTAATCATGCATGGTATTTCTTTTTATTAACCTTTTTTTTTTTATCTCACATACCCGCGTACCCCCATTTGAGAATCATTGCTCTACTGTAGCATGTGCTTTACTGTGTTTTAAGTTATGGATATTTCATGCAAAGATGAAGATATTGTTTAACATCAGTCATATTTATTTTTGCATACCTCAGACAGATAGATGATTGAACCAAATTATCCGAGACGAATTGACATCATACACCTGTGTAGTGTGTGGGAGCTGCAGTGAACATAAGGCAGCTGTGGGTTTTCATTGGATCACTCCGGTGTCTTAAATGGCATGGTTATGATCTCAGAGGGTGCCTGCAGATTCTCAGTGGTGTGATGAAGTTATACTGCCATGGTTTGGCACAGGTCAGATTCAGGCCTGGCAGAAGTGCAACTGTTTTGTCTCATATGTGCGCTTTGGTAACCAGGAGTCATGAAGACACACTATTGAGTGCATCTCCACGCATCTATTTGGGACTCTGACACAGCATGCCAGGGTAAAATAAAAAACCTGAGACAAAATGTTGTGTTCCCTGCAGCCTAGTCAGCTTGCAGCCTCACCATGCTTTTACAGTAAGCTTTTATGTGCCCTCGTAACCTTTTTCTCTGCTAAGAACCAAGTCCCTAGAAAGCTATTACCGTCTCCCTACATCATGCTGCTCCCTCTTCCTCCAAAACACGACATGATAGACACATTAACACTCCTTCCCACCCAATTGAGCACAGCATTCAAAAAGGGGAAGGAAACACCATGAATGTAGAGGAATGTGGCCATTAAACAGAACAAGATTAAGCAGCTTGTGTGCAGGAGAACAGTAGAATCTGCACCCGTTAGGCAGCTGTGATGCTCAAATATGAGTATTTGTTAACTAATGGTGGCTCTCTGCCAATATTCTTTATTTTCTCGATATCTTTGTGTATAAAAAAAGACATTGCTACAGTTAATGGTCCATAATAGAGTATATTTTTTTGCGTAGGGCGCTTAAGAATACAAACACTTAACCATGTTTCTACAGTGGTACAATAATTGTGAGACATACACAAAGCATTTATAATCCTTGAATATATACAAATGTATTAAACTTAGAGCCATTAAAACATGTTTTACTTCTTGGTCATTCTTTATTTAACTCCTTTCTTGTTTATGTCTCGATTTCGTATAGCATGTTGTTGGCACAATGCCTGCCCGACTGCTACTAATAATATTTCTCTGGTGTACATTACAGTTAATTGAAGTGCAGCAGCTGTCAGAATAATTACATGCTGATGTTTGCAACTTGGCAGGGAAGGATTACACTTAGCCACAAGCTCTGGAGAGTTTCCTTATTTTTTCGTTCTTTCCTCTACTTCTCGGCCCTGTGAGCCATCGTTTTTAAGCCAACAGAAAAACTGTCTCTCAAATACACGGAGGAAGAGATGGATTCTGTTTGCCTAATTAGAGATACACTAAGGGACACTTTGCAAAATGGTGGTAATCCCAGGATTTGTTTACAAACGGACATTTTCGATTTTCATGGTATTTAATTCTAACTAAAAATAACTAATACATTATTTTTGGGATTCAGAGTTCAAATCCAGCTGTCCAGATGACCGCAACTTTTGCGTGCTTTCGTTGGTGATGACGAGCAATTCCACTCTGCAGGAACCCAGTGGACTTCTGCCTTTTGTACCTTCTCGAGGTCCGCCTTCAGCTCTCTGAACGCCACCACGATATCTCCATTAACAATCACCTTGTCAATCAAGTGTCCGTACTGCTTCTCCATGGTTTCAGCCAAGGTAATCATGTCCTCAAAATCCTCCTCCTGTGGCAAGAGAACGCCTTGGTAAATAAAATGTAGCAACATGAGGTACAGTGGTTTGGGCTCAAATCAGACTTGAGTCATTAATTTGATGACTTAAGACAAAAAAGACAAAAAACGTTACTTGGACTCCGACTTTAACTCTTGTGGTTTCATTTGGACTTGAGAATGTTTAACTTGAAACTACTTGTTTCCTACTCAAAGCCCGAAGATAGTGCTTTAAAAAGTGTTCCACGGATCCATACCTGATTTCCCATTATTTCCTGGATCTACTAATGTTCGAACACTATTCATTCAATCAAGTCGACATTCATTACATGTTACTTGTTAGACGCTTTTATCCAAAGCGACTTACATACTCAATACTGTGGGCAATCCCCACAGGAGCAATTTGGAGTGAAGTGTCTTGCCCAGGGACACAACAACATGCTGACTGCAGTGGGGTTTGAACCTGTGCTCCTGATCCAAAAACCAACGCTCTATCCACCGCGCCACATTCAATTTCCAAGATATACTTTGTTTGAAACAATCTAACATCATCCAAACAAGAAGTAAGAAAGGACAATGGATAAAAAAATGTTTTTACAATTTGAATACTCAAAGTTTAGAACTTCCAAATGAACTTGGGACTTGAATTTACTGTCTTGACTAAGGACTTGAGTGCAAAGACTAGAGACTTATTGTGACTTGGAAACAAGTGCCTCGGTCCCACCTCTGGCTATATATTACATCTAATCAGTTCTTTCCAAAGCTTTACTTGTGTGTTCTTTAATTAATTAACTCGATGGAGTGAAAGACGAAAATAATCGGTGCAGAAGGAAAAAAAACAGCAATAGATGATTAATGATGATTTCAATGTTCATCTGAGAAATACTGTTGATGGAAACAGAACAGTGAAAGCCTGACCATATGGTGACGTTCTCCGAGAGGTTGTTTTTACAATAATCTGCACATACTGTAACCTAACAGGACATGGAACGGATCCCTGTGACCATTCAGCTATACAGACCAAGGCGTAACACGTCGTTTCATGCTGCAGTAAAGGATAAGAGACCTTTTCACACCAGCTGTGGTACAAGTTGAACGCAATAAGAAATGCCTGAACCCTCTGAAGACTGTGGTGGCACCGGGCAAACTCCAGCCATGTTGCAACACAGGTGTGTGACCTCATGGGTTTAATAAGGGCACCATGGGCAGCCAAGGTCAAAGAGTGAAGGAGAAGCCAGATGTAGATTACCAAAGTGACAGAAAATCTTTTTTTGTCTTGGCCAAAACACGCTTCATCACAGATATGTGCTCATGCTTTGACACAAGTCATGTAAACCAACACAAGATGTGACCCTTTATCTCCTGGACAAACTGTACTCACCTTAGTAATGGAACAAGAAGCCACCCACCAAGCAGGCTTTTAACTCCACCTATCTATTAAACGTCTCTTAAAAGCAAACCAAGGGGTCAACCATATGTACGGCAAGGTGTGCGCAACAGTTAGGGGGGGTTTGGGTGTGTGCATGTCTTTGAGGTTGGGTGGGTCCATCTAGGCCAGAGTGTTTAACCTCACACCGCCTCGCATGTTACAAGACATGGAACAAGCAACGGTTTTCAAACATGTATATGTGTGTTTCTGTTTTTGTTTCTCTTACCGAAAATACCCTGACTGAGTTCTTGTCGACTTCATCGCAGACAAAATGCACTCTCCGTCTGGTGAGGTGTAGTTCCTCGATACACGGAGGTTTCACGAACACCACGTATGGTTTGAATTCAGAATTGTACACTTGCTTTATTTTCTATGGTGAGGAAGACCAAAAAGAAGGCAGAAGTAGTTGGTGATCTAAACAATTTCAACACATTAAAAAAATACGGTTACATTTCATCGTTAAGGGATCACTTTCCAGACTATAAATGCCAAACAGGCAATGATGTGTATAGCAGATTACATTAGTAAAAAAAATATATATTCCCCTATGTTTCGCATTTGATCACCCTTTCTTTCCTTCAAATGTCCACACATGGACAGTTATTGTGTACCAAACGGTACCAAAGCACTCATAACTGTTCCCACTGTTTGGGTAGGTCTAGTTAATGCACTATATCATTCCTCTGATGAAGTAAGTAACAAGTTCCTTCTTGTTTCAAAAGAACCCATAGCATTTGATCCCATGCTGGCTTCCTACCTCTTCCAATTATTTCATCTTTATTAATAGATCTGTATGAATGAAGAATACAGTATCTGGGGGCAACAAGACAAGATTTTGGTATCAAAGCGGTCTTGTTTTTGTTAGTAGTCTGAATAATAATGCCCATCACATTTTACTAGACTTTTTCTGAATGCAGGTTTACTTTCTGTGTTCAACCCTCCTGTTGTGTTCGTTCCCCCCCCCCCCCCCTACTTTGGTGTTCGCGGTCAAATTTGACCGGTCCTGTTTTAACTGCTATTACATTTACACAAAAACCATTGATCATCACCAAATTTCATTTAACACCCTTTCAAACTGTAAATATTGTATCAGACTACTGGTATACATGAAAAACTGCAATAAATATATACAAATAATAGACACTGAACATGTATTGCGTGTGCTGTGATCCATGTGGGGGGATGGGCACATAAGAGCGGGAAATGTGTCAAATTGTTCTGTGTGTGTGTGTTTGTTGTGCATTTATAAATGCACTATGATTGGTCTGAGAATTTCTGGAATGTCAAAGAGAAAAGCCAAACAAATTGCTCTGTTTCAGCTATTATTGGCAGCTTAGCCGTGTGGAGAAGGAGATGCTATGTGTTCCCTTAAAGCTGCAGCTTAGCCGTGTGGAGAGGGAGATGCTATGTGTTCCCCTAAGTGTTCTGTGCTGCTTAGCCCCGATATATTTGATTCCCTGTCTTATGTAATATAATTTGTGGAACCAAATAAAGCATTCAAATGTGCGTGTGTGTGTGTGTCTGTGTGTGTGTGTGTGTGTGTGTGTGTGTGTGGGGGGGGGGGGGGGTGTTTGTGTGGGCGTTTGTGTGTGTGTGTTTTATCTGATCTGTATGGTTACTAATTCCTTTTCTTTATAGCGGTCATTTTTGACCGGGAACACCATGGTCAAGTTGACTAAATCATCCAAAATTCAATGAAAGTGGTGATCAGGAATTGTATATGTTCAAATGTCTACTGTGGAGGATATAATAAAGCCTTAATGCAATCGAATGTAAAACAAAAAAGTTATGATTGATGAAAGTAGTAAATCGGTCAGATTTGACCCGAACACAACAGGAGGGTTAGAGCAAAACATTGTGAAATCTTGGATTGAATGGTTATCAGTTGACAATAGCTCTTTGTTAGATTGTAAACGGGACACAGTCTCGCAACTCCAACTTCATTTTTGAGTCTCAAGTTGCTAACTGTAGACATGAGAGAGGAAGCTTTGGCTGAATGCTAGACCAAAAGCCCAACATAATATAGCCCCTTGCCCCCAGAGGCTTATTGTCATCACCTAGCCAATTGGTTTCTAGATTACCAAGAACTAAACCCTGTGGGAAACACACCTGGGCTATTGGAAACTTTATTTTATTAGTTCAAACATGAAGTTGAAAGATGTTGAAAGTCTAGGTTTATAACTGAAAGGGCAATTTTCGCAATTAACCTTTACAGCACAATTGTGGTGTGATTTACCATCGAAAATGTGGATTATTTGGCAAAAAACATCCTACTCCTCTGAAAATTGTCCAAATTAATTTCTGTAAACATGAACAATTTTTAAATGGCTTAGTACTTACAGTAGGGTGCACACACAGAAGGCACACCTTGCCCTCAGCCATCAATTTGTGCACAGAATCTATACTTGTTCCATAGTAGTGTCCACTGTATCTTCCATATTCTACAAACCTAGAAACAGAATCAAGCAGTCCGTGAACAGAAAATATCCTAAAATGTAATCAGAAAGCAGTAGAAATGAACATCACTCTCATGAAGGGGGACCATTGTTAACACCATGGGAAAGGAAACACCTGCTCATGTACCTTTGATTGAGAATATCCTCTTCAAACATGGATATTGACACAAAATTATAATCCACCCCTTCATTCTCCTGCCTTTTCTTCTCACGTGTGGTGTCTGAAAGAAAAGAGACGAGAGGCTTAGGACAGCTGTTAAGGATGAGAAACCATTTAGTGCGCAGGAGGTAAAGGTAACATTTCTGGAAGTCTATCTTACGCGGTACAGTCACGCCATAGTGGTCAGAGTCTGAGAGCAGGAGCCTCCTCTTCAGTTCATTAACGCCAACGCCGCTGGGCCCTGGAGACGGAGATAAAAACACTGTGTTCTGTATGTAGGTATTCATTCCCAAAATCACTATGTACTATTGTTTGCCTTACAACATCAAATAGGCTTAGTGATCTGGTGACACATCTGTCTTTATAATCAGAGAACGACAAAGGGGAGCGGGAGAGAGTCAGACAGACAGAGCTCTGATTTCATACTGATTTCAGTCTGAAAACGGTTCTCCGTCTCTTTCTTCGCCGGTGTCTCTCTATTGAACATTCACTGCTCCGAAGCCCTCTGGAAAATCCATAGCATCCCGTCTAAACCTGACATCTGCAAAGCCACACAGTATCGGTGTCATTAAAGTGTAGGATGCACAGGATAAAGCACATACACACAACTGTACACACACATACTGTAGCATCTGGGATTTTCTTTTCTAAAGCAGCTTTTCGCAGCCCCCAGATTGCATCAGACTCTAATGGAGCGCCGTCTGAAAGTAAGATTCCTGACATACCTGCCTTTTCCATCACAGGGATGCATGAGCTCGATACAAAATATCAGGTTTATGGACTCTCCACTCTTACACCACTGATGTCTTCCACAGCTGCTCCACCGAGCTGGAGAGGAGCATCATCGGGCACTGTGGATACTTTCTCCTGACCTTTTTTTTTTCAAGAGTTACACGATCTGTAGAGCTTAAATCGGCTGGCAGTCGCTTTCACCAACTTTCCTATGGCTATTGTTCCATTCAAAGTGCGTATGCAATGCAAACAAAAGAGGACATATTTCCAACCTGGTCCAACATTATCCATCTGATGCTGTTTTAGCCATCCAGGTTCTGGTATTCCTGTCCATAAATCTCATTGCCAATAAGCTATATATTGCTAATGATGAACTCCGGTCAACGAAGAGCCTTCACAGCAGACAGTAAAACGTAGTCCAGAGTTAGGGTAAACTCCAACTCAATTAAAGAGGTCTAAATCTAAATCCAAGCTGTCTTAACTGTTCCAGTTTAATGATGGAGCACTTGGCTGACATTATGAGGAATATAATTCACAATCCACTCTTCCCCTTCTCTCCATTCACTATCATTAATCTACTATATCTGGTTAATGTTTTTTCGCCTCTTTAATTCACTTTGTTTCGCTTCTTTCTTCCCTCCACTTTCGATTTTCTGTCCCTCTTCTGCCCTTCTCTTCTTTCTTTGATTTTCCTCGGTCACAGACGACCTACAGTCGTATCATAATACGACATTAAAAAGACCTTCAGCGGGGCTCAATATGAAATTCCCGCGGGAGAGATATAGCTCAGAAATACATAGAGCAGACCGGCAAGGTTGGCAGGGAAGTGAGTCTAGGGTGGGCCACTTGGTAACGTAAGAGAACAAAATATATTCTGACTTGAGTTCTCTGACAGTGTTTACGTGCTTATGACGGGAAAGGATTATTCTTGCACTCAAGAGTCGGGAAATAAATCTTCATCAGGACATTACTTTTTCTTTTGATCAATAACTGCTACAATATAAATAATAGTGTTCTTTTAGTGAATGGGATCATGTTGTTTTTTATATGGACAAAAGAAGGCTGGGGATGATATAAAACAAAAAACTATTGCACATAAAGCCAAAGTAACTACCATTTTTTGTTAAATATTAAATCAATGTGAAATGTTATGAACACATTGTACTACATTAGCCCAGTGGTTCTCAACATTTTTCAATAATGAACCCCCTTTGAAAAGTAGGCCTACCCCTTGATCATTGTAGTAAAACAATTTGTTAGGGGGAAAATGCCTATATACAGTACAGCCTCGCACCATCAGTGTCCGATTTATTAAAACAACAACATTGTAACTGAGAAACACTTGAATGCTACATTTCAAATGTTTACAAGCCAAATTCATGGCAAAGCAATTTTAACATCATGCAATAACACTAAGACGACATTATTGCATTTAACTGATGTTTTTAATAAGTTGTACAATTTAGTGAGAAACATGGGCTTGTGCTTGTGCACTGAGGATCTTTGTCATTCTCGGTGAAAGGAAGGCAAACTGCAGTTATTAGGCCTACACTTGGCGTTTTGAAATATGTGTAACTTTGTTAATATAAAACCCGCACTGCTCAAACTTCGTTACTTTTCCTAAAATTTGTATATTTATTTATTTTGGGGGGTGGGGAATGAAGAGAAAAAAATATATGAGCATTTTATGAGCATGGGATTTTGATCCGACCTCCTCCAGCGTCATAACTCACCGGACGCGTTTCAGAAGCGTTTCGGAAGCGGAGCGTCTTGTGTGCCGGCTCGCAGTTTTTGTTGATTTGGGCATATTTCCGGGACAGGCTACTTTGTACAGACAAAGTTAGTAATAATTGTAATAGTCCAGTTATAAACGACATGAATCAAAGATGTGTTGCTGTATTTTAGTGGTAAAAAAAATGCATTCATCATCATAATTATTCTATATATATAATTTACACACAGTGCCTGTAAGCCGGAGGAGAACGCTGGCTTTTCTCCTCCTACTTGAAAAACTATGGAGGGATAGGGTCTGCAAAATTAGTTTATTTTGGGGATTTAATGGATGCTCTGACCGCTCCACCTCCTGCCCGGCGCTATGCAATGCCTCGCGTCGCGGCAAAAATAGACTTGCATCCTATTTTTAGCGGAGCCCAGCGCCGAGACGCTTCTGGGTAGCTTCTGGGACGCTTCTAGCCGTAACGCGGCGCGTCTGGTGGAATAGCACCCATTGACTAGAGTGGCCGCGATCGCTGTGAACGCCACGGCGCGGCCGTAACGTGGCCGCAACGCGGCGCAGACGGACCCGGTGGAATCTAGGGCGCTGCGGTTTTGGTCCGGCCTCCTCCGGCGTCATACCCTACCGTGCGCGTTTCAGAAGCATTTCAGAAGCGGAGCGTCTTGCCTGCCGGCTCGCAGTTTTAGTTGATTTGGGCATATTTCCTGGACAGACTACTTTGTACGGACAAAGTTAATAATAATTGTAATATCCCAGTTATAAACGACATTAATCAAAGATGTGTTGCTGTATTTTAGTGGTAAAAAAAATTCATTCATCATCATAATTATTCAATATATATTGTAACGTTCACAGAAGGAGTCGGAAACAGGCTTCCAGTTATTAGGCTTTAGTAACTCTTATTTTCTAGATGATCACAGGTACAGGGATAGCTTGTGGGTTCAACCTCACAAACTCTGAAAATAACTCACCACACATACCCATATATATATCCCTGTCTACGTCACAACTTCCCGCCCTCCCCCGTCTGCTCCCCCAACCACAGGCCCACACCTAGACCAGCATCACTGTGCAGCTCTGTGATTGGCAGAGAGACGGGGGATGCCTGAGTGACACCCTCAGCATCCTATCAGGGTCGCTACACTACCCCCCCACTACAAAGTTCCTCGCCCACGAGGAACAAACAAAACCCAGCACAAACACTACAACTACACACTGAACTTTAACTAGGAAGGTCTGGGTGGACTACCATCCCTTCCAGTGAGACCAGGGTGCATTTTGGCCCTCTACCGTAAACAAGGGGTCTCACCAGTGCTTAATTTGTAAATCATAAGGTGCCGGAACGCAAAGTACATATGACAGTTCAGGGATGACGAGACGCGTACAGGTCCCGGAACGTATACAGAAAAGGTGCTGAAAACAACATGAAAATGTCCACTTGCAACGCTGTGGGACTTACAAGCCTCAATTTCAAATAGTATCTATGGTATAAATGTTATGACGATAATTTATAATTTTTTAGGCTAGTACGCACAACATAGGCAAATGCCCACATCACCACAGGTGGGACTTCAGTATACAGCCAGCAATTAATTTCTCAACAGGTTTAACGTGTAAAAAAAATATTTATTAGGCCTATTCAAAGATTGGCACGGCGGCCTATTAATAGACAGTATGTTTGCTCACCATATTTAGTTGTTTAAAACACCCCACATCACGAGCATGTCCGGATTGTCCTCTATCTCTTTTTTTCTGCTTTTACTGCGTGTGTCTGTGGCAGTTCTGTGTCCTTTGGCCACCCAGGACCTCACGTACGGGACTGGATTGAATTTAGCTAGGGGGGGTCCAACAAGATTTAGGAAGAGTAAAGATGACATGGTGGATGTGAGCAAAGAGCTACGGTTGGGAGTGCAAATCAAGTTCATTTGAGAAAATCCGCGCTCACCTTCAGCACTTGCAATGGGAATGCTGTTGACAGCAACAAGTAACTCCATCAGCTCATCGGGGGTGTCTTTACCATCTGAGTCTCTGTACGTTCTGTTGGCCCGTATGACTGCGCGCGGGTTGGCAATGTTGAAGCGCTGACACAGTGACTCGACCTCAGTCTCTCCATACAGCGCACCTGCGTCCTCGGGCCAGTATTGTGCGTAAAGCACCTTCAACTCCTCAATGAACTTGTTATATCCAGTTTTATCTGGCATCCGGCCTCCTTGAGATAACATACGGTCCTCCAAGTTCTTGGCCACAGTTAGAAAAAACTGACCTGTCGCTGGACGTCCCACACTCTTCTACGCTCAATGCGCTCTCCTCTCCTACTGAATCTTCCTGCTGTAAGCCAGCTGATGTCGCGGTTCCGCTCGCCTCTTGCTCCGGCTGTTGTACCGGGCTAGTTGATGCCAGGGTACCCACCCGTTGCTGTTGGTGGTCCACCTGGCTGACGGTAGCTGGCTACTGTTCCGGCTGGCGGTGAACCTGACCCGCTGCCCGGGCTTGGCTAGCTGTCGGTTAGCTAGCTGGCTAGCTGTTGCGGCGCTAACCTCCTCCTGGTTTTGACCATCAACATGACCGCTGCAGCTGCCCTCGTCGCTGCTTGTGGAGGCTTTTCTGACTCGTTTTGAAGTGTCTATTACCTCTTCCTTCTTTTTGAAGAAAGACAGTAAATTTAACTGTCTTTTTGACATGCTTGCATTGAATCACCGTTTCTTCCTCTCTGCGACGTGCTCCTCATGTGGCGAATTTCAAAAGTGAAAGACGTTTGTCCGTTGGTCCAGCTTTTCAGTGCGTCAACACAGATCTCCGACTCTTTCAAATCTTAATCTTAATAAACGACATAAAATTCTTGGGATTTTTTCTGTAAATTAATATCTGCATATTTTATTTCATTTTAACCATTTTTATTTTTTATTTTTTGTGAGAGGTACCGGATCTGCCCAAATAGGTGCCGGAACACAGGGTGGCCAAAATGAAGAGGTGCCGGATCCTGTTCCGGCAGGATCCGGCTCAAATTAACCACTGGGTCTCACTAAAAAAAACTTTACCAACACACAAAGTCTCTGAAAAGACCCGGGGGTCGTGACTGCCTTCTCGGCAGGGGGAGTGGGGTGGCCGGTTCCGGCCCAGGCGGCGAAAGGGGAAAGAAAATGGGGGGACACTCAGTCCCTGATGAGGCACTGCTGCTCCGCTCGCCGGGGGACCTGAGTGAGGATGTTGCAGGGCCGGCTGTGGGCCCCGGTGTTCCTGGGGCCTGTGGGGAAGTGACTCCTCGGTACGGAGCCAACCTGTCTCTGTGGAGAACCACTTTTCTCCCCCTTGATGGCAGCTGCACCCTGTAAACCACTTCCCCCACCCTCTCCAGTACTCTGCACGGACCAACCCACTGGCTGTCCAGTTTTGGGCACCGGCCTTTCTTGCGTTGGGGGCTGGAGACCCAAACCAGCTCCCCGGCCCGGAAATGCTGCCCTCTTGTCCGGGTGTCGTAGTTCCGCTTTTGTCTCACCCCAGCACTTTTCTGCTGATCGCGGGCAAAGGCGTGAGTGGAATCAAGGCGGTCCTGAAGTCTCCTGGCGTACTCAGGCCCTGGAGGCGTGTCCAGGGAATCTGGTGGCTGACCAAACGCCAAAACAGCCAGAGTTCGCAGCTCTCTCCCCAACATGAGGAGGGCAGGAGAACAGGCTGAGGACTCCTGGACTGCAGAGCGACATACCATGAGCACCAGGGGCAGATGCTCGTCCCAGTCGCGCTGATGCTGAGACGTGAGGATGGCCAGCTGTTGTCCCATGGTGCGATGGAATCTGTTGACTAGTCCGCCGCTCTGAGGTCGCAAGGGGGAGGTGCATGTTTTGTGGAGGCCCAGTTGTGTGCAAACACCCGGGACTCGAAATTTCACCCCTGGTCACTGTGCAGGGTCTCCGGTAGTCCAAACCGGCTGAACATGCCGGCCACCAAGGCATCTGTGACGGTCTCTGCTTCTTGATCAGGGAGGGCATACGTCTCTGGCCATTTTGTGAAATAGTCTATGGCCGTGAGCGCGTAGCGGTTACCCCTGTTCGACAAAGGTAGAGGACCCACCACATCAACCGCTACTCTCTCCATCGGGGCCCCCACGGGAAACTGTTGCAGTGGAGCATTGGAACGACCAGGGGGACCCTTCCGAGCCATACACGGGTCAAAGCGGCGACAGAAGTCTTCGACATCCCTCCGGCACTGCCCCCAGTAGCAGCCCTGACGAAGGCGCCGGAGCGTCTTACTGACGCCAAAGTGCCCAGAACCTGCCGTTCCATGCATGGCCTTGAGTACGGCCTCTTGCAGACCCCTCGGGACCACCACTTGCCACCTCTTCTCCCCCGTTGCTGGCTCCTTCCACGCCTGCTGTAGCACACCCTGACACAGGCGTAGAGCCTCAAACTGCGACCACAGCCCCTTGGTCGCTTTAGAGAGCATGGCCACTTTCTCCCACGGTGGCCGCTGCTGCGACTCGACCCACAGCAGTACAGGCTGTAGAACAGCGTCCAGCTCCTGCTGTTGCTTCCACTCTGCCCCGTCCACTGACCGGAGCTCCCGGCAGACAACCTCTTCCACTTGCCTCGCTGCCGCACAGACAACGTCCTCCTCCAGCAACTCCTTTTCACGAGTCTCTCTCTTCTCACAGTAGTGGCATCCGCCAGCAGCACACGGGCGGCGGGAGAGAGCATCCGCATATGTGTTTGCCTTTTTTTTTTCTTCTTGTGTTTCAGTCATCCACACCAATCAGAAGTGCTGTGCTCCACATGTACCAGCCATTGTTAACCAATCAGAAGTGGCCCATTATAGAAGGTGATAGACAGATTGATCCAATCACCTGCCAAGTCTTTTTGAAAGTGCCTGCCCTTTTCCAAATGGCTTCCAATGGAGCTTTCCTAGATGGTTTGGTGAAACAAACCATCTGAGTCAGGTTAGTAATGCTCCATCACATGTTTTACATCTATTACAGGGTGAATCTTAAACTGAAGCTTGACTTTAAAGCAACCCAACGGAAGTTTCATGTAAGTTTAGTTCTTTCTCTCGTAGCTCGGGCTGCGTCGGTGTTAGAGACGGGCAGTAGCGTGGCGTGGGGAAAGAATGAGGGGAAGCCAATAATACGTCCTTTATTTTGGGTCGGGGGTGTGGTGGTCAATGTAATAACATAACCAGATGAGTGATTACAGCATCCGGTATCATTTTACACACATTTGTATCATACAGATGCAGGACTCCGACTTACACACGCCTGTTATCTAACCGACAGGTCCGCACGCACTCTCCAGCCGAAACTCTAATAAGCATACTCTAATAAGCATTCATTCACAAACTAAATCAGGAGACCTTTAACGTTTTATGTCCGATTCGCTCCTTTTTTCCTCGCTGTACACAGCTCCAGTTTCGGCATTGGCCTGTCATCAGATTTTATTTGTTGTTGCTGCTGTAGCGGAAGTACAATTATTTTTGTAACTACTCCAAATCTCCACCCTCCATAATCTCACTTGCTTCAGTTGCTTGCTACTTTCTAACGGCGGTGAGAGTGGTGCAGTGGCTCTATCTATCTATCGATTAGATTTATGATTCGAAAATTATAAAAGTAGGGTAGACATTTGGATATTATCCGACTGAACAAAACGTGCATTTATCTAACAGGTTCGTTTTCCACTGAACTTATTTCGAGCTATTTTCCAAAATCCTATGGAGAAATCCCATTGCTTTTTTGTAGAGGGAAACCGAGCGCAGCTTACTTCCAGGTTTTAGGATGCGTCACTGCAACACTGAGTTGATGCGATTTGATTGGATTGTGAGGCAAGGGAAGTCAGCCGCCTCTGGCTTCCCTTGGCATGGCCCTGACTAATCACAGGTTGGCAGGGGCATGACGTGAGCCTCATCTGATTGGTCAATCCCTCAATCTTTTTTCACCAAGGGAAGCCAATTTCGGCTCGCCTCCTCTCGCAACAGAGTGCAATCTACTGTTTCACCATAACATCTAGAGGGGTGCTGTTTCACTCTTTGTAAAATACTCTGAGAATGGGGGAGAGACGGGCCGGCAGCAACACACAACAAAAAATGTCCGAAACTAGACGAAGTGTTTTTATGTATTTATTAAAATCATAACTACAATCCGAAAAAACAGGGGAAGCCTGGCTTCCCTTGGCCTCCAGGAGAAAACACCACTGGAGACGGGAGCATGTTGATACCACCTTCCTAGCCGGAGTTATGGCCGCATGTTACAATAAACTTACGTTGGGTCGCTTAAAAACAAATATCGCAATTCGAATCGCAAAATCGTGCAGCCCTATTGAACGCCCGGCTGAAGTATGCCACCACCCGCTCCCCCTCTGATGTAGTCTGGGAGAGCACTCCACCTACACCCACACCGCTAGCGTCTGTGTCCAGGGTGAACGGCAGACTGGGGATGGCTGGGGCGAGAACCGGGGACTCACTCAAGGCACGCCGAAGGCTATCAAACGCTGCTTGACATTGCTCCAACCACAGGAAATCCCTGTCCTTCTGCAGCAGCTGGAACAGGGGTGCAGCCGTGCAAACAAAACCCCGTACAAACTTCCTGTAGTAGGAAGCCAGGCCCAGGAAGCTCTTCAGCTGTTTCTGGTTGCGAGGATTTGGCCAGCCCGCGACCACCTGCACTTTCTCTTGCAGGGTGCCGATGCCTTCACCCCCCACTTTGTGGCCCAGGAAAGTGACCTCTCTCTGCATGAAATGACACTTATCTGGATGTAGCTTCAAACCAGCAGCTCTGATCCTTTCCAGCACCACTCGTAGCGATCCCAGGGCCGCCTCGAACGAGCTGCCATGCACCAGGATGTCGTCCAGGTAAACCAAGCACTGCTGGCGGGGAATCTCCGACAGCACCCTGTCCATCAATTGCTCAAAAGTGGCCGGGGCATTACAAAGCCCAAAACTGAGGACCTTGAACTGCCATAGTCCCCAGCCGGTACAGAAAGCCGTTTTTGGTCTAGCCTCTGGGGCCAGAGGAACTTGGTAATACCCACTGTGGAGGTCCAAGGAAGAGAACCATGACGACCCTACGACCAGGTCTAGGGACTCATCGATGCGGGGAAGGGGGTATGAATCCTTCTTTGTGACCCCGTTCACCGGTCTGTAGTCTGGGCACAGCCGCCAGCCACCTGTCTTCTTCGGGACCATGACTACCGGAACGGCCCACGGGCTGTCGGAGGGCTCGATGATGTCTGCCCGCAGCATGCTTTGCACTGCCTCGTCACAAGCCTGCTGACGAGCTATGGGAAGACGGCGCGGGCGACACTTGATGGGACGCCGTGTCCCCCGTATCAATCTCGTGTTCTACCAGATGCGTTCGGCCCACCTCCTCCTCCTTCATGGCAAAACTGCCCTGGAACTCTAGCATTAGCTGCCACAATTGCTCTTGCTGCTCTGGATTTAGGCCGCCACAGTTCTTTCTCCACACCTCCAATACTGCAGACGGAGCCTCTTCCACCCCAGTCTGGGGTAACTGAGGGGGGGCTGCGATCGGGTGGCACCGTCCGGGGGTGACCGGTGCGGAATTGTCCAGAGTGGGCGTCACCGTGGATACGGGAAAGGAGGTAGGATTTTCCTCCGTTTCTAGAGTACTCACAGTGTGTGTAGGGGGTCTCCCCGCAGGTTCAGCAGGGACGTGGATACGGGTCATAGTGATCACCGGCCCCCCATGGAAACTAACTGTGCCTGCTAGAAAATCCAGACGGTAGCCAGCCGCCCTCAAAAAGTCCAGACCCAGAATACACGGGTCCTGTACCTCCGCTATCCACACGGGGTGCTGCACTTCAACTCCCCCCACCGACACAGTCAGCATGCCTCTTCCTTTCATAGGCGCCAGCTCTCCTGTGACTGTGCGGAGACGCACCGCTGTCGGCTCCAACATAGTTCCACTGGGCCACACCTCTGGTCTCACTATGGTTACTGTAGATCCTGTGTCCACCAGTGCAGTGCAGGGCACCCCTTCCACAGCGACAGGGACATAACAGGAATCCCCACCACCAGCACGGCCCACCGCGACGACAGGCTCCAAGCCCGTGCTGTCATATTCTTCAGGAAGGCGTAGCGTCTGGCTCCCCCGGCTGTGCAGCCGGCTCCTTCCTCTGATGTCTGTGTTGATGACAATAAAACGGTGGTTTGGTTGAGGAGTTTTTGGGCTTGGCTCCGCATCTTCCCCTTTATGTGGACCCCCCGTCGTTTCCCTGGGTCCGGCCTGCCTTGCGGCAGTCTCTGGCCAAATGTCCCGGCTGACCACACCCCCAGCAGACCCTGGTACTTGTTCCGCGTGTTGGCTGCAAAGAAACAGCCCTTATCATTTCCGTCATCTCGGTAACCCCTGCAGGCTTCTCCTCCTCTCTGCAGCTCCTCACAGCCGGTGGTACTGGCCCTCCGTTGCTCCTCGCAGCTACACTCCACACATCCTCTCTCTCCACAGCCATCTCCAGGGCCGCCTGCAACGACTGTGGATGCTGCAGCTGTACCTCGACCCTCAAGTCCACAGGGAGGAGAGCCCTGATGAACTGATCACGGGCCAGCTCACTCTGCACTCCGGGCGGCATGTGTGCGTACGCCCGCCGCGTCAGGCTCTCCACATCATTAGCCAGTGCACGCAGCGTCTCCCCAGACTTCCTACAGCTGTTACTCAATTTGTTCCGGAGCAGCTCTGGCGGGAAACACTGTCCAAACCGCCTCTTCAAAGCCCCCGCTAACGCTTCATAGTTGTGCCGGTCCTCAGGGCTAAGCAGCAGCAGACATGACAGAGCCTCATCTGTGAGGCACAGAGCTAGCTGTAGTGCTTTAGTCTCTACTGACCACCCCCCGGCATGTGCAAGCAGTTCAAATTGGGCATGGAAAGCCTCCCAGTCAGCCTTACCCGAGTACTTGGGTGTCTTCACGGACACGGCGGCTGCTACCAGTTGATGGGCGCCGCCATTGCTGTTCACATCCCGCTTAGTTTTGGCGCGAAACGCAGCTGAAGATGGCGACATTCCCGCGTCTCTAGCCATCCTCACCGCCGACTCCCTCAGGCGCTCTCTCGCCTCTCGTGCCTTCACAAACTCCCCACTCATGTCCTTAGACCACCCGCATGCTCCTTCTTCCTCTCCATCCCTACTTTCCTGCTTCACTCCCATCTTGTTGAACTTTTCCATCTCCGCTAGCTTACCTGTTAGCTCCATGACGCAATTACGAACACTCGTCCGGATAGACGTCCTCCGTTCGAAAACTCACTTCTGACACCAATGTAACGTTCACAGAAGGAGTCGGAAACAGGCTTCCAGTTATTAGGCTTTAGTAACTCTTATTTTCTAGATGATCACAGGTACAGGGATAGCTTGTGGGTTCAACCTCACACACTCTGAAACTAACTCACCACACATACCCATATATATATCCCTGTCTACGTCACAACTTCCCGCCCTCCCCCGTCTGCTCCCCCAACCTCAGGTCCGCACCTAGACCAGCATCACTGTGCAGCTCAGTGATTGGCAGAGAGACGGGGGATGCCTGAGTGACCCCCTCAGCATCCTATCAGGGTCGCTACAATATTTACACAGTGCCTGTAAACCGGAGGAGAACGCTGGCATTTCTCCTCCTACTTGAAAGACTACGGAGGGATAGGGTCTGCAAAATTAGTTTGTGTGTGTGTATATATATAGGCCTATATACAGTGGGGGAAAAAAGTATTTAGTCAGCCACCAATTGTGCAAGTTCTCCCACTTAAAAAGATGAGAGAGGCCTGTAATTTTCATCCTAGGTATACCTCAACTATGAGAGATAAAATGAGAAAATAAAATCCAGAAAATCACATTGTCGGATTTTTAAAGACTTTATTTGCAAATTATGGTGGAAAATAAGTATTTGGTCACCTACAAACAAACAAGATTTCTGGCTGTCACAGACCTGTAACTTCTTGTTTAAGAGCATCCTCTGTCCTCCACTTGTTAACTGTATTAATGGAACCTGTTTGAACTCGTTATCAATATAAAAGACACCTGTCCACAACCTCAAACAGTCACACTCCAAACTCCACTATGGCGAAGACCAAAGAGCTGTCAAAGGACACCAGAAACAAAATTGTAGACCTGCACCAGGCTGGGAAGACTGAATCTGCAATATTGACAATCGGGAGGGTTGACAAGTATACGGACCCGGCGTCGCGTTACGGTCGCGTTACGGCCGCGTTACGGCTGCGTTACGCGACGCAGACGGACCCGATGGAAACTAGACGGACCCGGTGGAAACTACTTTCCGTCTGCGTCGCGTTACGGCCGCGTTACGGCTGCGCCGCGGCGTCCGCGAGGATCGCGGCCACTCTAGTCAATGGGTGCTATTCCACCAGACGCGCCGCGTTACGGCTTACGGTACGTCTACACTACAGGCATCAAAAAATGTTTTCAACGCTTCGCCCATTCACTTGAATGGGGTGACGTAGAAGATTTTTAATCTTCGCCGAACTGCATTGTGGGGAGCATGGCATGGCTTTGCAAGCATCACGAGCATCTATCGGCATCAAAAGTTGAACAATGTTCAACTTTTGAGGCTCGATGCTTGGCATCAGCCAATCAAATTCCGTTTATGCAAATCCCGCCAGTACAAGCTCAGCCAATCAAACCGCGTGCAAGCTGGGAGAGCCAGACCGCAGTTCATTTCCTCATATTCCAAACGAGATATTACGGTAGCAAATCAGCCGGTTCTTTACGACCGGAACTATTTACCGGGATACAAACCGGAGGAACCAGGCATGGAGGGAGGTGGCAGAGACAGTGGGTGAAACTGATAGTTTTTTCGCCTGTTTGGAGAGTTTATATCCAGTTTACTTCGTTTTAACATTGCTATTGCTTTGTATGTCGGGGGCGGGAGATTCATGTGATTGGTTGCTCGCAAAAAATCGCCAAGCTTCAGACACGCCCAGCTTCAAGATTTTTTCATGCCTGTAGTGTAGACGGGCCGTTAGAAGCGTACCAGAAGCGTCTCGCCGCTGGGCTCCGCTCGAAATAGGATTGAAGTCTATTTTTCGACGCGACGCAGCCGTAAGGTAATGTCGGGCAGGCAGGAAGTGGAACGTTCAGAGCATATATAACATATATAGGCCTATATATATACACACACACAAACTAATTTGGAAGACCCTATCCCTCCGTAGTCTTTCAAGTAGGAGAAATGCCAGCGTTCTCCTCCGGTTTACAGGCACTGTGTAAATATATATTGAATAATTATGATGATGAATGAATTTTTTACCACTAAAATACAGCAACACATCTTTGATTAATGTTGTTTATAACTGGGATATTACAATTATTATTAACTTTGTCTGTACAAAGTAGTCTGTCCAGGAAATATGCCCAAATCAACTAAAACGGCGAGCCGGCAGGCAAGACGCTCCGCTTCTGAAATGCGCCCGGTAGGGTATGACGCCGGAGGAGGCCGGACCAAAACCGCGGCGCAGCCGTTACACGACGCAGACAAACCCGGTGGAAACTAGGGGTAAGAGTTAGACCCAACACTTAGCTAGTTTATTTACTCTGGAACTAGCTAAACTAGTTATAAATATATTTATTCTTTACTATCGGGTCACTTACAGGTTCAGCGAGCTGCACGAGACTGACGGGCTGTCAGGAGAGGGAGAGGAAAAGAGAGCACCCTGTTTATTTTTCCCATTTTATTATCCAGAATTACTGTAACTTTTGAATACAGTAGTTAATCTACTATTAGTAGTTTGTTTGAATGCATTACTTATGTTGTTTTTCCCATTAACATATAATTAATTTCTCGTACCCCCTGCAGTACTCCAACATACCCCTAGGGGGCTGCGTACCCCCATTTGAGAACCACTGCATTAGACTATAGCACAGCAACCTATTTAACGAGATGTTGGCAGTGTGCTCTTAAACATCTCCACAAAATATGGGAATATTCCTGTTTCTTTGCGCAACCGTATGTTAACCTCATACGTACCAACCAGAACAACCAGGCGGTGTGGGTCCTTGGGGTCTCTGTGGTAGGGGGTCACCTGTTTGTAGGTAGGGGGTCGAACTGAGCTGTGTACCCCTGTGCTCCAACTCCTGGACCGAGCCGCTTCTCTGGCCCAACTGCTCTTTCTTCCGAGTCGGAAACTTCTTCTCAACCCAGCTGGAAAAAAGAGATATGGATCTCAGACCTGCCAGGCGTATCATTGAAAACCTAGCTGAAAATTGCCTCATTGAAATTGCCCTGAAACAATTTTCATTGATTTTCCTTTGGGGCTTCGTGACTGCAGTGCAAGACAATGTCTGGAATTAATATAAAGTAACTGAGGTGAATCCCCTACTAATTTACACATGCAGGTAAAGTGAATCAATACAAGTGTTCAACACTAACACAACACTGCCACCCAAACTCTTCTGTAAAGCACCAATCCTGAAAAGCCCTAACCCTGCAGTAGACGACAACTCCATCTGTCACGCGTCGCTTGTAGGCTCTCTGACAGCCAGCGTCTGCCATGCAACTGTGGTCTGGCTTGGCAGGCCTTCTCTTTTTCATAATGTTAACTGCTGCTAAGTGGCGCTGCCAGACTTGCTTTGACGTCAGCTGTAATTTCTCTTTGTAAGCATATCTGTCCGTTCCCTCTCTGGGCTTCATAAGAAACATGGCACAATTAGTAGAGATTTCAAACTTTTGTTTACATGGGATTGAAACTGATGAATTCACTGAGAAATGTCAGTGTAATACACACTGTCTAAAACATATGTCATACAACAAATGAGAAAGCCTATAGCATGAAACAAGGTCTATAAGAAAGCATATCGTAATTGTCAATCTTAAGGAAAACTGGCAGTGAAGTTCATCATGTGTCACTGAAAATGCTCTCAGCTGTAAAACTGTAGGACATTTTTGGAAATGCTGTAAGGCACATTTTAAAATATGAAATAAGGGTCAGATAAAACTGTGGGGAGATTCAATACATGCGATGCATGTCATGAACTGGGCCTGAGCCCTCTATGTCAAGATGATATGATATGAGCCTCAACCTGCAGTCCAATAGAGTGGACATATACTCTCAGTATGAAGGATTGGCGTCCAAGACCATTGAGTCCATTTTTAGTGGTACTGAATATGTCAGTCCTACCATGAGAACTAAACAAAACAAAAAAACCTGGCAAGAAAGGAGATGGGCATATTTCCCAAAATGTAAAATAATTATACAAGAAGGTCACTCAGTCCAAAGTCACTTTGATACGGAAGTTAGCTTTATCGGAAGTTCGCTTATATAACGGGACATACTGTATTTCTGAGTGACGCGAAATATGAAGCTGCACGGGTTATTCTAGGACCCGACCTTAAAGGTTTCATATCATGCTATTTTTAGGCATATATTATGGGTTTCAGATATATAAAAAACATGTCTACAGTATGATGTGTTTTGCTAAAAAATACCAAACAGATTCTAGCCAAGCCTCACACCCCTCTGTGTCAGCCCTGTTATGGCGCATTTACACTGCAGGCCTCGCTCGGCCTCGCTCGGTTTGGTTAGGCCTTATTAGGCCCGGCTCACTTTAATGCTGCGCTCACATTACAGTTTAGGAACTGGGGTAGTATCTATAGTAACGCAGTGTAGGCGGAGCCGTGACGTCATCTTCAATGAGCGCCCCAGAAAAACCACACAGCCGTTAGCTCTTAGCACTCAGAGCTCACAGCTCTTCATATCTGTTCAGAAACTAGACAAAAGTTAAACAAGTACAAACCACAGACTGCCTTTGTCATGGCGAATACAGTCGCTGGTTTATTTATGTCTGTATAGGCCGTTGTTGTGAGTGTGGACGTTTGGAGCATATATAACGTTAGCTTAGCCAAGCTCCATTTAGAAAACACGCATTTTAAAAGGTTTTTCGCCTGCCGTCTGTCTGCAGACTTGTCAAAGCATTAATTCATGGTTTTTACTAACTGGTATCAGTATGTTGTTACTTCGGCATCATTTTGAAACGTGTATTACAATTAAATCATGGTAAAATATGTTCCGCTTGTTGTAGTTGTAGCCCCCTTGACAGCGATTCTCTCTCTAGTTTAGCAAACTCAGCCCGACTCAGCCCTGTTTGTTGGCCTCGATAGAACCACGATTTAGTCGGGCCAGAAAAAAGGTGAAAAAGTAGGCCCGGGCCAGAACTAGGCCAAGTGTAAGCGCAACCAAAAACCAGCCCCGCACGGCTCGGCACGCTTAAAGCGAGCTCCGCGCTGTAGTGTGAATGCGCCATTAGAGAAGTGCTGATTTTGGGTACTTAGCTTTAAAAAAAAAGCTGCCATGTTGAAATGCCATATTGTGTTCAAAACCACATCAAGGATTATTTCTGAAACAGTATGGAGCTCAATTGCTTTTTCTCTCACAAGGCGAGTTCCTTTTTTTATTTCCTGCTTTTTACACATACTCTCTCCAGTACAGGTTAGCTCTGGGTGTTAGCGATGCTTGCTAATGTAAACAAAGACCATATTACGTCCAAAACAGTTGGGCATTGTTTCTGATAGCAACGTTTCTGATAGGGCCGTGGGTGTAAAGCCAGCCCAGATTTCTGATATTACGTCATATCGGACGCAAATCTGGATCAGCTCCATTGTAGGCTACCCCCGTTTTTAGAGATTTGGTTACGGAGGAATAGAGAGAGGGTTTTGTTTACTGACCACACAATAAAGTTGTTTCCAAAAGTATCTTAACTTTTTCACTTTGGCTACCTTAATTTCAATTACGTATACAAGTAGAAGCAAATGGATGAAATAATGTTATGTTTATTAATCAAATCCCTTAAATATGATCGGACAAAATAAGACCTCAACAACAAATTATTGGAAATGTAAACAAAGATTTTACTGACTTAAATATTGTACCAGCCTGGTCTCCAACAAAACTTTATAGTAAATTAAGTTTAAAAGGAAATGTAATTTTCTCCTGATCATACATTTGTTTTTGCCGTATCACAAATACATGGCTAATGGGGCTACAGTCTTTATGCTAAGCTAACTGGCTGCTAGCTTTAAGCATAATATTCAACAGACAAACATGTGTGCGGTATCAATCTTCTTGTCTAATTTCAAACAGTTCTAAGATCGACCAGAACCAAATCTTTAAGAAAAACTAACCCGGGGACAAGCTGTTAGCCTGTTTCGCCCCATAACCATGACTTTTATTGTAAACAAACCCCACTATTTGCCTTGTTGTTAAGCCATCTCTGCTCAGATTCTTCTGCATTCAGTCAGGTTGTGCCGCATCGATAACATTTTACATGCCAGACAAAGAGGAAACACAGACTCTGAACCATGTCATCAGGTGGAAGCTGGCCTGAGATAAGATGAAATGCACATTATTAAATGCACATTACTTTTTGAACTGATATAACGCAACATCTGTAATTAGCGTTCTCATACAGACGCTTGGAACCTTTTTACAATCAGCCGTAAGTGCAATCCCCCATATGAGCATCCAACATATGCACACACGCAATCCATGAGATCAAATGGGATAAATTGGACAGCTAAAACACTAAATCCCCAAACCCACAAAATTACATCATCATATAAACTGGTTTGTAATTTAAATATAAGCCCGGTCTCCTTTTGTTGCTGTTTTTTCTCAATTTATTTTATTGCTTCAAGTCCAATTGCCCTGAATCACATTAGTTCATTTTCACTTGGAAGAAGTCAAACATCTCACCAATGTGGATCCCTGTTATAGCTCCGTAGTCTACGTCATCCATGACTGAAAAAAAAGGAAGAGAGAAGAGGAAAGAGAGAGAAAACCATGAACACAAACCACAAGACATGACACGTGCGTCCTTCTGAAATGTATCTTTTAAAGCATTAACATATGTTGACTAATACGTCCTAATATTTTTGCTTTGGGAATTCTAATAACAGTTTCATTTAGAAATGATATCTACAATTTAGAAAATATTAATAACTACCTCGCTCTTACAAATTGGTTGAAAAACGAGCACAACGCAGAGGGCCAGATAAACCAGCTTGGAGGAAACAAATAACAGAATCCTTTCCGCGCCGTACTTCCAAGAAGCATTACATGATATTATTTTTGGATAATCCACCTCTTTAAATCTTTAAAAACCCCAAACCTAAAATATACACGTGTATTACATCAAGTTAATTGTTCTCGAGGTAAGTTTTCAAAAGCAAATTCGAACAGACAGTAGGCCTACCTTCCGCCACATCTGTGGAGCATGTGGAGAAAACAAAAGCAGTGAGTACAACGGGAGGGCAGCAGAGTTCAGCCGTGACCTTGACTGGATCTTCAGACATGACCTGTCACCTCTTAGCTTAGCGCCAAAGCAGCTTTAACATGTTTATTAGAAAGTGTTAAAAGTTTTTATTATTTTCAGGTGTGGTTGATTTTATTGACAAATGTCGACTCATCACCTGGTGGTTTGACTGGTCGGGGCTTGAACAGCGCCTTAGGTCGCTGTAGTGCAACTCTCCTGTACAAAGACGAAGGAAACAAGGGTGTATCAAAACAGAATTTAAAGGTGGGGTAGGTCATTTTGGAGAAACTAGCTCGAGTGCGCTACAATTTGAAAATGCACAGCCGGAAAAAATCTGCCACTTCCTTACAGAGTCCCTCTTCCAACACACACGAACGCGCACATCACCAATGAGGGCACGAGATAAGTTTGTGCACTGATGGAAGGCTGACAGGCAGGTAGGCCATCCAGTTATTTTAGCCGGGCCGGCTCAGATGATTGGTCGTGCTTTTTTACAGTACTACGGCTTCCACAAATGACATTTTATATGATATTTTATGGATTTTTTGTCAAAGCACTTAAGATCCATGGAATATAACAAAAAGTGTATCTCGAGCCGGTTTCTCAAACTTAATTACCCCACCTTTAAGATAGATGTTAGATGACAGTGGTTTAAGAGGGTAAATGTGTTTCTATAGACTAAAAATACTGCAGTCCACAGGTGAGGTGCAAACACGTTACAACGGCCAAACACATTTCCATTCGAAGAGAAGCGCTGCAAAACGAGGCAAATTAATAACAGGAATGTGCCAAAACAAATGAAGAAACATCTTAACCAATTTGACAACACATGCACAGCATTTATAAAACATTCACCAACTTGAAGAAACATGTGCAGCATTTACTAAAAGTGCTGCATTAGCGAAACGCTGCAAATAATAAACGCTGCAAGAAGCCCAAAAGACAGCAGGAACAAGGGGACACTAAAAAGTGATGCACACACCTGGGAACGGAGCACACGTGTTGACGTTTCGGGATTATAAAGTTGGCCAGCAATCACTGTCACTGGAAACGTACCTAAAATGTTTAGTTTTATTGGCTTATTTTAACAATTTGATTTCCAATCTGCTGTAAACTTGCTAGCTAACTTAGCTAACCTAGTCATTTCAAGTATACTGACAAAACACTTGAAGCGGCCAACTTTATACTCCCTGCCTGAACGCAATCGCTCAGGTCCCAGCTGTGTGCATCCATTTTTAGTGTCCCCTGGTTTCTGTTGTGTTTTGAGATTCTTGCAGAGTTTTTTTATCTGCAGTTTTTCGTTTATTGTGTGTATTTGGCCTTTGTAGTTTGTACCTGTCAGCCACAGTATAAAAAATATCAAATTAGTACCTCTCATGGAGCTGCTGCGAGGGGATGAGTCCTGCCCGATCGTTGCTGTCCCCAAGGTGACGGGCCTGCCACCAGGTGTCATCCTCCATGCTGACTATCTGGAGGACGTCACCCTTTCTAAAGGCTACTGCTGCTTCTTTGCACGGAACGGTGGGATCCTCATTGGGACCATAGTCGAAAAGAGCCTGCATAAACAGCTGAGGAAAGAAAATATTATTTTCTTTTAAACAAAACAGGTTACCGCGTAATCGATTCATTCTTATCTTTTCCTACTGCAACCTTATGAACTTCTGTATCCTAGCAATCAGCACAACAACTATGACTGGTGCTTTGTAACATATGTTGGTGTCATTTTTGAAATATTACCATGATCATAGAAAATAATTTATCTTAATCCAGAGCAAATGCTCCCTGCTCTATCAGGTTCCAGGTTGGATATCATGTATTTGGTAGTAGTGGCCTAGAACTATTCCAACACATAAAAGGATTTGCAATTTTTTCCGCATACAGTGTTTAAATTGATCGTTAATGATAAATGAAGTTGATGTGGCTCAACATATGTGATGTGTGGAAAATCATAAATCAAGTGCTTAGATTATAAAAACCAGGAAATTGTAATAAAATTTGTTATGGTCTTATACTTGACTGTCTGATCTGAATTGAGTTCTTGACAGTGCGCTGCTGTAGTGACAGCACCATGGCAAAAACACTAAATATAACCAAACACACAAGATACCACTGATTTAATCTCTTTTTACTGAAACCAGCTGGGGCTGCTTTCCTCATGCAGCCACATTGCATGTTAAACTAACGTAAAAAACACACTGCATGGTGATATGTGTTTGAATATGTATTGTACCTTTTTATTTGATGACATTTCTTCCCTTGTGGAGGCAGGAATGATTGTGAATCTAACTTCACCTTGAGATCGAGCCTGCACGAGAAGAAGAGGTGGTTATACATTTTAAGAGATTCTTATTTGCTTTGGGCCAAGTTAGATTAGAAGACGAATACAAATCGCTAAAAAGCTTAAAACCCAGAAGCTAATTAGCTTAGCCTAGCACAATATAAAGACTGGAAGTAGGTTGAGCCAAATGCAGAACTATGGAACACACAATAAAGAACATGGCCATACAACAATCTAGGCCTACATCTAGCACTTTGGTCTGGAGGTTTAAAGTGCTCTATAAATAAAGCTGTATTCAATACAGCACTTTAAACCTGTAAAGTGCTCTATAATACAATACAGTGTATTGTATTGTACATACTATAAGTAAGTTCGCCAAACGTGGATTCATCCGCAGCAGGAAGTAGTCCTGAACAAAATGTACTATTTACTCCTGTTTTAGTAACATTTGCTAACGTTTGGTGCTGTTTTAGGAAATTACTGACATCCTTTAGGAAACATTATATATTTGTACGCTTGTGATTTAAAGGTGGGGTATGTAATTTATTTCAGAAACACTTTTTGTTATGTTCCATGGAATGCTCTTAACATCCCGATAGCAATGAATATATTAAATGCTTTGACAATAAATACAAACTCATCTCGTGCCCTCATTGGTCATGTGCACGTTCGTGTGTGTTGGAGGAGGGGCTCTGTAAGGAAGTCAGGAAAGGGCAGGTTTTTTTCAGCTGCGTAGTTTCCAATATTAGCGCACTCTTGCTGGTTTTCCAAAATTACATACCCCACCTTTAAGGTTCTATCATTTTATTTGAAAAAATTGTGCTAGAGTTAAGAGGGATACAGATATGGTAAAACAGTTTAACGTCATTGACAGAAAGACTGAAGCTCTGTTGGTTTTTGTCTTTTAATCGATTTTGTTGACAGTGTCAGCATTATCCTTTGAGTTCACACATTTAAAGGAAGAGAGATAAGGTTAAGAGCAAAAAGAGAGAAGGAAACAGAAACACTTAACAAAGAGATGTATAAAACCAAGGCACGAAGGTGAGACTAACCAGAAGAGAAAGGATTTCCTTTGGCTTCCTGTGTTCCAGTGAGACTCCATTCACCTCTTTCAGCTCATCTCCTTCATGGATCAGGCCTTCCAAGTGTTGGAAATACATATGGAAATTACCACATGCTCCTCTCGTAGGCCTACATGTTATTTGACCACAACCACTTGTGAGAGTATATTGGTGAAACTGTAGTAAAAAATAGTTATTTAGCTTACCGCTTTTATCAGCTGCACCTCCTCTCATGATCCTCGCCACAACAATCGTCCCTGTGGATTTATCCATTTTAATTGTTGCACCCTTGAGGATGGGGATTAGCGAATGAAAGGATGATTGATGGACAAACAGAAGAGCACAGGCAAAGAGGTCAAGCAATGGACGGTGAAAATAACATGTTGGTTTTATTACAGTCCAGACAAGCTTCTCATTTGGAGTCGCTTCATTCGAATGAAGGTTATTTGTTTCAAGACGGGACTATTAAGCTGACTGCCTTCATGTTACACACAGAGCACTGGAAAACGGTTATCCAAATCAGATTTTTTTTTCAACAGATGTTATTGATGTGGAGTGAATCACAATGGAAAGAGCATCTTATAGCTGAGTACAATCAGCTCACGCTCGGGTGTAACCCTGTTGTCTGGAAAACTGGAACATGCTGGATCGATCAAAGAGGCCGTGTCATAAAAAGGTCAATCCCCTTTCCAATCTAGTTTTGGGATCAATACAAAAGTATGTTCTCTATTATTGGTCCGGAAAAAACATTCCACTGTCAAAGCTCAAACATACAAGCATACACACTGCAAGAAATGTTCATCATTAAGTCAATTATTGTCATATATTTACCCTTAAGATAAGCCTTTTTATCTCGATATGTTTTTGGTTCTGTTTGCCTTCAAGAACGTATCAAAGACATTTTTCTAAGGAAACTTCTCAGGCCACAGGCTAAGACACACATGTTTTCGATGTGGATTCAGGATTATTTTGTTAAAGGAATTTTACCTTTGAATCTTGAAACATTTCTGTGTAATTTTAATGAGCAACAGGATCCACTTTAGTGAGGGAGAAAATAAGGCACATGTAAGCCCAAGTTGTCCGTCCCTATGTGAGTTTATGGAGATCTCGATCCCAAAAAAAAGCTGAAATGTATTTTATCAATAAAATAACAAAGTTAGAGGATTTTGCGGCCTTGGCGAAAGTATGCATACATTGTACTCAATTTATTTAATCCAGGAAATGTCCAGAAATAATTGACAATGGCTTGGAAGAAAGTGGTACCGACAGATCATTCCGGTAGTATCAAGACAAATTTGCTATGATTAAAGATCATAAAAACTACTTGTTTTACAGCAGAAACATAAAACAAATGATCCCAATCAATTTGAATACGGCCTTAAAGGATTCATTTGAATGACATAATTTATCAGTGAATAAACATATACACATGCTTCAATATGCACCCAAACAATACAGAACCTACGTTGTGCGTCACAGCAGATAAATGGCGAAAAAGATGTGGAAGAATTGACTGCAAATTCATGGCAGCTGCAGGAATCTACTCATGTGTTTCCTGTCGTTCCAAGGGCTGTATTCCTGCTACACCTTGGCTGCAGGGCTTTAGCAGTCATGCAGTTTGACAACACAACATCAATTCAGTCAACAGAGAAAAAACTTCAGCTCTCCCCTGGACATGTTTATTTATTTGCCCTGCCTGTGTGTGTCAGATATTGCAGCTGGACAAATTAGATATGTCCAAGCGCAGTTGCCATGTCACATGGTTGTCTTAACTTAAATGCTTACATTTGTGTTCAGTTTGTGAACATTACAGGCCAAGGCTAGGTAGACCAAAACAGGCTGACAGGCTCTTAAGCTCTACTGAAAAAGAAAAAGAAAAGCCACATAAAAGTATTGCTATCTGCTTTCTTGCCGAGATTTAGATTAGAAGATTGACACCATTCTCACCCAAAAATTATAAATATGCAGCTAAAGCCCGCAGAAGGATTGTCTTAGTTGTACATAGAGGTTGGGAAACAGGGGGGAAAACAGCCCAAGCCTTAAGACAGCTCCAAAATGTAATCTTGCATTTACTCTAATTGCAAGCAAGTTGCAACACCATAGGTTGCAAAAAGTAGTCCAGTTGTATAGAAGTCTATGAGAAAATGTATCTACTTCTCATTTGATTTTTTACCTCGGTAAATGAATTAGGTGTATTCAAGTGAAAAAAGAAAATAAAGGATTGAAGTCGCTACCACCCAGAGGTATGAGTGCTGTCACCTCTTTCATCTTTTACTTAAACCCTTTCACAGTGAGTTCATGAACGTTTGTAACCTTACCATGTTGCCTGAAATATAGCATATATACAGTATATACTATTGCATGCAGAAGAGGCAAACTGTGTCAAACTTCTCATTACCTCTCATAAAGAAAGCCCATACAATGATACTATTTGTTCAAGCCAAATATTAACTTGACCTCTGAAATATGAAGACATGTTTACTGACCAGGGGGTCTTTGGTTTTGACCAGACTGACAATCTTGACAGAATCCTCATCGTCTTCCAGAACAGTGTCAGGTATTGGTGGCAGAGTGGGCTCAAAGGTTCTCTGAGCTACAGCGTCATGGACACACAGGAGACTCTGAGGACAGAACATTAAAACATTGAAGGATCAGCATTCAGGTAGGTCACATCGGATTTAAGGTAATGTGAGTAGATGGGACAATGGGTCTAATATCCTGTAATGCATCTCACTTTGTATGGATAAATGGCACTGGCTAAGTCAAAAGCACGGAAAACCACAAAACTTTAACCAGTTCAGGTTTACCCAACCTTCTGAAAACGTGCATTCTCGCTAGCCAGCAGGGGGTGACTTCACTTGTTTCAAAATAAAATCTTATTGTCCAGAAGTCTATGAGAAAATAACCCTGCTTCTAACTTTATGTATTCTATTGTTTAACAATTCCCTGACAAAATTACAGTCTATATCTTTCTATATGTCTTCTTTAATACAGCATGATGTTCATTTTGTAAATGGTCTCATTCAGAATAAATAGATGATAGCAGCGCTTGCTTTGGGGTTAAGCCAATTTGAGATTGACAGGTGACTACTATGATGTTGTTCGTCTTTAGTGCTCCACATGGTTTTATCTAAGAACTTTTACCCTTTCAGTGTGTTTACAGTTCAGGAAAGATAATTGTAACATTTTGGCCTCCAAAAAATGTCTTGTTCTTGGCGTTCAGTTGTGCTTAGCTTCACCTTCTCGAATGACTTTTGGTTCCATAGAAATGGGATAGTGATGGCCATCAACCAAAATGGCAATGGCCAAAGTGCCAAGCTCAAGCATACCGTAATCAGTAAACCAGGGGTGTCTAAACTTTTTTCAATAAGGGCCACATACAGAAAAACATTTCACTAGAGGTGAGGTATATTGCCTCATAAGTTAAGACTTTAAGTTATAAGTTAGCAAAATCAATCAAATAAATTAAATGATGCTTGCTATTTGAATATATAGAGCATACATCACAGCTCCCCATAGGGTTTCCTTTATTTTGTGACAAAAAGGGTTGGCAGCTCATTCCTTAAAATAGAAGCCTCGGATTGCTTATAATAAGGGGGAAAAGGAAGGGTATATTTCAAGGTTGTTATGGAAATAGGTTATAGAAAAATTGGGCTTATTAACACATGAATACTACTGTGTAACAAATGTTTACATATACTGTATGTTATATAAGTTCATTATAAGACAAGTATAAGTACAAGTGCGACATATTCCATTATACTTTTAGAATTTGCTGCAGGCCAATAAAAAATGCGCCACAGGCCTCAGTTGGCTGTAGTTTGGACTCCCCTGCCATAAACCAATGAATGGCGTCACGGTAACTATTTCCACTTCTTATACTGTATACATGTTCTGCTTTGAACAACAATTTTGGGCTAACTTGTTAGGCTTCAGATGGTATAATATAATTGTAAGGTTAAAAATTGATAACCACTAAACAATCCATGTTGACTAATAAAAGGTGACTGCGGCTGTGCAAAAATTCCAATAGGTTTGGCTGGCCTGCCTGCACCAACTACAGCAACGTAATCCAAATACAGCAAACTCTTGGTTGCAAGACTTCAATTTTGTCTGTGCCAACATGCCAAAATTGATTTAGTCTGGATTGTATTGCCAGCATTTGGGCCACCTAAAAACAACCCCCCACACTGCTAACAGTCATACTGGCTACGCTCTAACAACACACGTCTTAAGAAAATAAATCCTTTGAAGGGACAATGAATTGATATTTAACAGTCTATCAATGCCAGTTTTGACAATTTGAGTTCATTCTTTTTTAACTTTGGCCTTGCATAAACTCAAAGTTTGCTTGCCGAAAAAAACTACTCTGGATAAATGGTTATCTCTCCCGTGAGCCTAAAGGTAGGATTTCAAAAAACAGGTTATTCATTGTGATAATAAAGAATAAGAAGAATGGTGAATTATGTGCTCATCAAATTGATTTTAACAACCAGCCAATACATCTGTCAGTTAGTCTAAATATCCATGTTGTCCATCAACAATTGTCTGGCTCAGAAGCTGCCAGCGCGTGAGCAATGTGTTTCTGGCCACTTTCAGAGACAGGTTTTCAAAAAACAAACATCCATTCACAGAAAATTATACCCTGAGTTTCTCATAAGTATGTGTGAGCTTCAGCTTTGGGGCCAAGAACAAACTGGTCATTAGGACTGTTTAAACAAACCTGTTAGTTCTCGGCTGGCCTTGGCTTCTCATTAAGAACAGCAATGATTTCTATAATGTGTGTGTGTGTGTGTGTGTGTGTGTGTGTGTGTGTGTGTGTGTGTGTGTGTGTGTGTGTGTGTGTGTGTGTGTGTGTGTGTGTGTGTGTGTGTGTGTGTGTGTGTGTGTGTGTGTGATTTTGTTTTTTGGGTGTGTGATTTTGTTTTTTGGGTGTGTGATTTTGTTATTTGGGTGTGTGTGGATGTGTGTGAGTGTCTGAAATATGACTGTCAGCAGATCTGACATAAGGAAACATGCATTGGGGTTGTCTGTGCCTCTATGAGTGAAAACTAATAGACACAACTAGGGAGTTATTTAGCTTCATTTACAGTGTGGTTAATAGTTGTCAACACCTCTCAGTTGGTAAAATAATTAGGGGAAATACATACAAATATAATTTACAGTTGGATTAATTTAAAGGATATGCTTCAGGAACAGAATACTGCACAGTTAAGGGTCATGTTTACGTGGAAAATACTATTTTATACTTTCTAGTCAAGAGTTAGATGAGAAGAGCAATACAAATCTCTAGCTAGCAACAGGTTTGTCAGGCACTTTACCTGTCTTCAAGTCTGTAGGTAAGCTAACCATTCCCTATCTGTAGTAATATTTATGTTTGAAATATTATTATTGGCAGGGTTTCTGCAAAAAAATCTAGATACTCAAACAGAATATGGAACGTTACTTCAATTATAACACTATTTCCCAAAATGTTGTACATTCAAAAAGAGAGAGAAAGGAAGAGAAAGAAAATAGAAAAAGGGAATAAACCCAATGAACCACTTATTCATCCGCCATCCCAGCACGACATGCAATTTTGGAGCATGTGTTCAATGCATGTGTTGTTCAAGAGAGAAAAAATGAATGGTCATTTAAAGAAGATGCTTCTGGTTATCAAGATACACCCAAGTCTCTCGAGGTTTGATGAATCAGTGCTATGATCCCTTTATTGCTGTTATTAGCCTGTAAGAGACAAAGTACTGTTGAGAAGAGGTCACCATTGGAATTGTCACAACATTTGAGAAGATTGCTCAATATGTCTGTCCAAAGGCTTAGGTTAAAGGGTTAAACAAACATCTCTGATACCTCTTGGCAAGAAAGCAAAGAAGCATATTTTCTAAAATGTTAAGTTATTTTTAACGTTTTCTTTGGGTAGAAATGATGCGATACTGGTCAAAAGACTTGACTGGGGGAGTTTAAGGTTGACACACATTAGAAGCTACAGGAACACATCATCATCATAGAAGGAGATACTCTTCACCTTAAAGTCGGGTTGGGAGAAGAGGCCAACTAGTTCTTTGATTTCATCTGTCCAGCCTTGGTTTATCAGCTCTTCCGCCAACTGGAAGTAAGACAGTATATCATTTCGAAATTAGAGGTTTCAAATCCTATCATGGCCTGAGTGAGGTTTGCTCCAGTCTACAGTACTAGCCAAGAGAGACAAAAAGGTTTTTTTGAAACTTGTATCTGATTCAGACTGTAGTGACACATATTTAATGTGGTCCGTTCACGTCACTGGGACTTTTTTGCTTTTCTTCTTTATGTAAATTATTTGTCCGTGTTCTTGTTCTGGTTTCATGTCTTTTAGGCACTGTTGGAAAAAACGCTCCCAAATGTTCAAGGCTACACGGCATCTGCGGTGACCGCTAAAACAGAACAGCCTTGACCGTCAGTTTTGACTGGAGAGGCGGTGAGGGACTGTGGGCAGTCGGCCGTCCTGTCGAGTGTATTACTGTTATGACTTCTCATACTTCAAGATGTCCAGGCACACTCCAGAGACACAATGCATGAAGGTCATTAGTTTTCACTGTGAGCAAACAGAAGCCTCTCTGAGGGGAAACAGAGCCGTGGTTTGGCCCGTCCAGTGGGTCCTGATCATTTAAGCCAGGCAGAGAGTGGCTGTCTAACAGAATCTGAAGTTAAGGGAGTGAAGAGAGGAGTATCAGGGCTAGGATATGGGGGTAAAGAGACAATAACATGGCGAGAATAACAGTCAGCAGGTTAGCTTAGCATCGCTAAGGGGCCCTTGACAAAACATAATGGGACATTTCAATTGGATTCTGGAGAAAAAAATTCATACATTTTCTTCAGCTGGATAATATCCACATATTTACACCCATTTCATGATTTTTTAGGCGTTAAATAGCTAATGCATTGACTATATATAAAGAGCTAACATTGACATTTTGCTCAGCATGAAGTTAGGCTCAGGGCCTTTAGGTGAAAACGGCAAGTAAAGTTTTGTTCATGTGGTGACTTCGCCTGCTAGCTTGCGCGTCTTTCTCAAGCTGTTATCTGATTGGTTGCGCGTCAAAAGGTAAGTGGTAAAGCGTCAAAGTTTTCATAATTTGAACTTTAAGCACAGCGCAAGATGATAGCTTTGAGCAGTATGCTACACTGAGTTGCACTTTACTCTAATATGGCAGCACCGCTCTCTTCATAGGAAGACAACGGCAATGTCAGTGGAGAGCTGTGTACCACTTGTGATGTGAATGCAGCTTTAAAGTTAACAACTACATAACATTCGCATGGCTGTGAGTCACCACCGCTAAGCTAAAAGCAGACTTGTGTTGCATGATGACATTTAACTGTTTTGTTAAGTCACTCATTACCACCGCCGTTAATATGATGCATATTTACACACCTATTTTATGTTGAAGAACAATACGTGACACTCTCTTAAGCTTGTGTTAACCACAGACCTTTTTTTAGGCATCTAACCCAAAGCATGTTCGGCTTCGAACGGCTTGAACCAGAAGTGCTAAAATGCGAACTAATTTACGGGTTTAGGACTCATTCCTGCACTCCTCTATAGTAGAGATAATTGTTTGATTTGGGGATGAATATAAGAAAAGGTGGAGAGTAAAAACAAAGTGTTATCTAGAATGTCCTTGTTTAACACTTTGACCAGGAACAAGAGGGGGAATGAGGAAATGAAGATGTAAAATTACCAAAGTGGTTCAAGGGAGGTATAGTTGTGTGAGATGGAAATATAGCAGTGATTGGTTGGTAACATGAACAAAAAGGACTGCTATTTGAAAGATGATTCACATCTATTTCATGGGAATCGAGACTGGTGGTGCCGCAGTGGGAGCACTCTCTGTCACTTCATTTTAAATCTGAAGTTAACTGTATTCATCCAACCTGCAACATTAGACTGCACACAAAATGGTTTTAGCAGCCTTTTGTTCTGCACCGTCCTCACTGACCTTACTCCTGGCTTGAAGACATAACACAACACTTCAAGTGACGAAATCAGAGGTGACAGAGAGTTTTGAGATAACATTTCATAATTTGATGCACATAAGAAGGATGGTCGATCCACTCGTGCTTCTGTGCGACAGATAATATGTCTCGATGTGGAGGAAACGATTTGAACAATGTCTTCCCTGTTCCCTCTGCTGTCAAACTGTCATCCTCTGCAAAAATGTTTGGAGAGAGTCACTTACTTCTGAAGCCAGACTCGCTGCGTGCTCTTGGATGGGGATGGGGCTCCGCTTCTCAAAACGCTTCAGACGCTCGTGGATCTGCCAAGTCAGGAAGGTATCACAATGAAGGTTTTCTCTTCAGTAAAAAAGGCACTTTATGCATTTCTTAATACTGCTACAACTACTATTATAACTACTACTTTTCCATCTTGAATGATTTATTTATAGAAATAAAATATAATTTATTATAAGCTTGTAAATGAGGAGTTTTTTTAATTACATTTATTTCTGCAAGTTAGCTTAGGTTCAATAAAGTGTATCTTAACTTGTAGTAAGACATTACAGATAAGATTACATTTTGTATTATTCATCTGGATCTGGAACTCGAAAGTAATTGAAGTTTATAAATAAAGGCAGTGCAGTAAAAGTGCTTCAATTGTTGTAATATATACAGTATATACTTACTTTAGGTAAAGTACAATAACATAACATTGTAAGTACAGTACTTTAGTAGATCTAAATGTTACTGTCAACCACTGCATGTGGATAATACTTTTGTTATTTGACCTACTAAATAAGAAGTAACAAGTGGAAAAAACTCAAGCACGAATCATTAAAGGGGCCCTATTAGGCTCATTTTCAGCTACATATTTGTATTTTGTGCCTCTACTGTGACATTTCTACAAGCTTTGATGTAAATAGAGGTATTTATTATCTCATACTGCTTGTGATGCAGTAAACAAAGTCCAATGGAGGCGTTTCAGGCAGGAGGGGAGGGTGTATGAGAGAAACACCCTCTGGAGGGACCTTTGAGATGTTATCCTTTGCAGACCACTTAGATGCACACAAACCTGTATAGTACACTACAGGAAAGGGAAAATCCGGAAAGCATAATAAGGCCAATTTAAAGCACAAATGTGTTTCCACCTTGAAGAGCAGGTGGAGCTTCTTCTCCATCAGCATGCTATGGAGGAACCTGTAGTCCTCCTCTCTGTCCGTATGAGACTCTGTTCCGGACATCACTGAAGATAGCAGCCTGCACACGCCTGCAGGAGTAGCAGAACACATACACCAATGAGCACAGCTCCTAAGTTACTGATCCTATTTTAATGCTATGAGGTGAGGTCAAAAGACCCAAAGACGGAGGTGATATCTTACAAGTTATAAGAAAAACTATAAAATATTACTTTATTGTACAGCTTTGCAAGTATTCTAAGGATATAAGGGAGGTGAAAAATGACATATCTAATCAAATTACCAACATATCGCCTCAAATAACCTGCTACACTTTGGACCCACCTCTGTTTTCTGTTCGGCTCAGCATCCTCATCACTCTGGAAAAAAAGGAGAAAAAGTAATATTATAATATTCTCCAGATTTCTTTTGTTTTTATTATTGGTAAAAGAAAGTGTGGCAGAAAAATAAAAAATAAATGTTTATTTTTTCCACAATATATGCTTCTTCTGAGATATTACTGCCCCCTAATGCTGGAATTACATATTTCAACATCTGTTCTATTGCACTTTTTCACTGTCCATACACCAATGTCAATACATGAGTAAACATTAAATTGTTCATTATATTTTTAATACCCTGTACATTTGCATTATATTGAGACTACAACCAGGTGAGTTTTACTCACCTAAAATTGCATCAAACGAAATATGAAAACATAACTCAAACCATATACTGTATATATATAACGCTTAAAATAATGTAATGGTTGGTTGAATTGAAGATTTGTTCCATCTAATTTCCCTTGTTATACTTAAACTGTAAATAAATATTGTCATGTATCCTTCAATAAGCACAGCTAGAGAAACAGTCAGAATATCAAATGCAATCTGATATTTATTTTAGTTTTATTATCTTGTCTCAATAGCAGTAATTTAATAATAAAATACAAATATTGTGAGTAAATAATGAATTGTTTTTGACAAATAATTGAGTTTACAGATTAGGAGTGTAATGTTTACGATCAATCCAACACATTTTAAGTTAAGTAAAGCAGCTCCCACACAAAATGTAAGATGCACTCACCAGAGACGCTCCATTCCATCATGCCCAGTTCAGACAGGCCTTATCCCTTAATACCCAAAGAGTAGCTGCATTTGATCATCTACTTGCAGAGAACGGTTGTAATGCGATCAACTGGTTGGATTTTAAAAAGAGACTGTCCTTTATTTTGTCAATAGGTGTCAGGTCTGACCTAAATCAAGCCGACAGATAATCAATACAGCAATCAAAGAGAATGATGCGTAAAGTTTGCATACTAGTTCACTTTCCAGATTTAAGATTACATTTTTTTTTTAGGTCAGCATTTGCATCCTTTTAGTTCATTTTTGCTATTTTATTTCAAATGGTTCGCTTTGGTAATGAATTATATACATATTTTTGTTTTTAAAGGAATAATAATTGTGTGTGCATCAACCTTAGCAATCACAGGAAGGGAGATTTTGGGTCATGGATGTCAAAATATCAAATATTCACCCTATTTTGGGGGGCTTTCATTATAATTATTTTCATTGGGGTCTTTAGGACACTTTATTCAAAGCACTACTTACCATGTTCAGTGTGTATTTCAAGACCATTGACCTCTCTGTGGGGAAGCTAACAGAGAGTTTATCAAAATAAATGTGTTGTGTATAGGATACATGCAAAAATAAAGGTGTATTTGTAGCTCATCTGTGCACTGACCAGAGATTCATTCAGTATAATGTACTGCCTCACTACCCACACCACACCAACTGAGTGCAAGGAGGAGAACACAGTATTAGACATACAGTGTATGGTAGTCAAGTGTTCATGTAGCTCCAAGAGGATGGAGACAACAGAGCAGACTAGCACAGACCGTAGGTGTGTCCCAGAAAATGTCCAGCAAACGAGATGTGAACTCGTAGGAGGAGTCCACAGCAACAACTAGCTCCGTTTATAGCTGCGTCACGTTAGCCAGAGACAGCTAGGCTAATACCGGAAATGGAGTTACTTACTTCAAAACAAGAGCGTAAACTTTAAATGGTCAAAGCAATAAATACGTAAGAAAGAACCGAAAGAACATGGTAAATGTATGGTTAACGAGGTCGATTTTCTTTGACAAGAATGATAACAGAGTTTCGTTTTCAATGTATCAACAAAAACATTAAAAATATATACATATGTTCTGGTAGCCAATTCTGTTTGATAAAAAAACATGACATTATTTCTCAATGGGATGTACAGTTTTACTTATTATTATATGTTTGTGTACACACTGTACGTCCCATTGAGAAAATGTTCTGTCATAAGTACACTAGGAATATACATAACTTGTGTTCTGCACTATGGTTCTGCACTGTTTCAGCCGTCATTGTTTACACTTTATTGATACCATTAATATGTTGGGTTGTTTTGCTTTTAAATGCGGAATTGAATGACACTTGAAGAAGTTAACAATGTATTCTTCATCTCTCTCTTTTTTCTTTCCTTAAATAGCATATTTGCCAGTTCTTTTATTTTGAAATATAGAAGCGGAACTTCTTTTTCTCTAGCTAAACATTACCGAGGAGTCTGTCTTCTCCGTTTCCTCCTGACTCTGCTGCTTTTCGCTGAACTACATCGGCCGAACTAAGCGTATACCGTAACTATATGCCAGACGATGCACTGAGGGTGGTTTGTGATAAAGACCACCCACTATGCAGTGCTTGTGCCCGATGCACAGCTTGTAGGTATCTGTTTGGTAGGTTATAGAAAATCCAGATATCAGGAAGCTGAAGAAAAGAGAACTGTGAGAGCAGACATACAGGAGGCCACGGTTCCCCCTCTCACACACACACACATCACCACGGCCTTGATGGTGATGTATGCAAGGAAACCAGCAAGAGTCAGCGATGGGTAATTTAAGCACACACTGTAACATAGTTAAAGTTAGTCCTTTGGTTTACCATATATTTCATTTGTTAGCCGGTTATTTATCTTTGGCTGTAGCCTTTAGCTTTCAGTGCTACAAGCTAACAGTTTATGCAATTAGCTTTGGATTCCGGTTATTTCCTAAAGCTTATCGTAAACGTAATGTTAGCTAACTAACATGATACAGATACACTTCTCGTATATAGTCTACATTATGTATAATACATTAAAAAAATGATCGGTTACATTCCGCTATTGACAAAAAAAACTGTTGTTTCCAAGGTAGCGAATCAAGCTAACTTTGCTAACGGCTATCAATAGCCGGTAGCTGACGTTTAATATGTTCCACAAAGTGTGTTGCTAATTGAGAAAACGAACTACACCGTTAAAATGCTAACATTTTAAACATTTTTGTTCTCCGTGTTTTCCCAGGTGCAACGACAGAAGGGATTCACAATCCTATCAGGTATGACATATGACATCTGTTAACAGTCAACTGTCATCAGTTT
The DNA here is from genome assembly GCF_949606895.1 of Notothenia rossii. Lineage (NCBI taxonomy): Eukaryota > Metazoa > Chordata > Actinopteri > Perciformes > Nototheniidae > Notothenia > Notothenia rossii. The sequence continues at coordinate 54,154,996 of NC_136907.1, read as the reverse complement.
CCTCTAACATGACTAATTAAAGTGCAGTATTCCCATTAAAGTAAATTAATATCCATGTAGTTATGTGGTGAATGCATCAACCCTGATCGAACTCAACATACATTTTCACGTATAAAGCATGAGTTGGGTCTCAATTACCACTCCAGTTAAACTCCCAATTATAATGTAACTTAATAATACCTTTGAACAAAATAAACCACTTAAGATTGTATTTACATTCATATACATGGCTCTTACAAAACGCTCCATAGGAAGTCCTGCTGTGGTAGTTTGTGTAATGTTTTTGTAAAGCTTAGGAGAGTTTTTTCTCTCTCTCTAAATTGTGTTGATATGGCATCAGGCTTGTCCAGTTAGGACACATGTTGACACCATAGTATTCCTTGAACATACCTTCCTAATACTGGCTTCCTGTAGCGTTAAATAAATGCTCGAAGGCAGAGAACATCTCCTGTAGACTAAAATTGTAATATTTATTAGAGACGTGGATTTCACACATTAGAAATGTATTTAACAATCTGATGACACATCCATATCCCAACAAGCCTTTCTCTCATGCTTTATTCAATCCAGACCCATAAATCTCAGCCAAAGAGCCAATCCAGCAGCCTTCACCGCTATGACAAGGTGCGCGATGGCTCATCAGACCCCACGCCCCCTTACAAGATGCTGCGACGCTCTGACGAAAGTCCTGTCAGCAGACATGGAGACGGCGCGGGGCATGGCAAGGCAAAAACCTCTCACACGGTTAGAGGAAAAAATGGTAAGCATGGATTTTTTTATTCTTACACGTGGATATATGTATGATGTATAAAGGTTTCTAGACAAAAAGGAAAGGGGAACAATTTGCTTCAGCTATTGCACGGCAAATAGAATATATCAGATTGTTGTAGGACTTATCTTATTGTAGTTCATTTTATGTAGGGTTTTTTGATGAGTATTAGCTTTTGCTTTGTTCATTTAAACTTTTTTTTAACTTACATTGTGGACTTGTATATGCTCGGATGCACTGAATGTGACATTTTCGGCCAATGTTTTGTTTAAAGAGTACATATTATGCTCAATTGTGTCAAATATGCTGCTGCACCTCTTTTCACCCTCTGTCTGAAACCAGAGCCCAGTCTGCTCTGATTGGTAAACCGCTTAGAGATGCCCCCCCCCCCCCCCCCCCCTTAGCCTATCACGCACAATGTGTTTGAGCGCTAGCCAATAGAAGCACAAGTGTGATGTGAGGTAAACAAAGGACTCCAAATTAGGCTTTTCAGGCAGGGTAGAGAAACTCCCCCTGGCACGAAATATGATATTTTAGCCTTAGCAGACCATTTACATGCTCAAAGATCTATATAATTCACTACAGGAGAGGAGAAACTCTAACACATAATGGGTCTTCTTTAAAAAAAGCAATTTGCTAAATGTGTTTTTTAAAATGTTGATATCTTCTTGCCTTCTTTTCGAGGGAAATTAAGACTTTCTTACATTTTAAAGGGGACCTATCATGCAAAATGCACTTTTTGATGTGTTTTATACATAAATATGTGTCCCTGGTGTGTCAGGGAACTCACGCAGCGTCAGGAAATAAAACCCTCTCTCCTGTCCTCCGTACCCAAATCTCTAAAAACTGGGTTACAATGGAGCTGATCTAGATTTGTGTCCGATATGACGTAATATTGGAAATGTGGACCCACGGCCCTATCAGAAACGTTGCTATCAGAAACAATGCCTGACTGTTTTGGACGTAATATGGTCGGTGCATGTTTACATTAGCATCGCTAACACTCAGAGCTAACCTGGACTGCACAGAGCTTGTGTGAAGAAGCAGGAAATAAAAAGGAACTCACCTTGTGGTATAACCGGCAAGAGAGAAAGCCTTTGAGCTCCATACTGTTTCAGAAATAATCCATGATATGGGGTTTCATCACCGTAGTATTTAGTTTAGACTTTTTATTTTTTAAAGCTTTATACCCAAAATCAGCACTTTTGAAACAGGAAGTGAAATAATGGGTGATCTGTTTGGTATTTTGAGCAAAACACTTCATAGACATGTTTTTTATATATTTTTATATATTCGAGATCTATGCTATTGCCTAAAAATAGCATGATAGGTGCACTTTAAGATTAGTTAACCATCAGATCACAATACAGCTATCACTGCTCAATGTGAACACTGCAAACACAACCTTACAAAGCGTTTCACTCAGCTGCACTAAGTCTCAGTCCTCTGCAGAACACTGTGTGTTTTCTGTGACTTGATGAATGTCTCTGTTGCAGGGACCAGCGGCTCTCCTCAGGAGAACTCTCACAACAACAGCTCCCACCATGCCTCCGACTCGCATGCGACTCAGAGCAAGCCTGCAGACAGGGTAAGACGTTGTCCGCTGTTATCTGATGATATGCCCTCAGCATTTCCTGTAGAAATAACTGTCACGCCACTGGGAAACATGGTATGCAGGACATTATATAGAGGCATCTTTCTGTGCAGACAGTTCTCTCTCCAAAACAATGCATGATTATAACTTTTTATTCATGTTACAGGCTTGTCTTTAAGACATTTAGGAAATCTCATCATACATCTCACTTCGTCATTGTTTTTTACTGATCAGTAAGACCGGATACTAAATATTTGACGTTTCCTAGGACAGAGATAAGATGATGTAGGATTTATTTTGCAGATAGCAATAAAAATGTAGGTGACAAGGATAATCATGAATATTATTTAAAAAGCTCACTATCATGCTGGATAAGTGAAGAAAGAGCCTTAATCTCGAAAAAATGCATAGTAGGAGTAATCATGTAAGAACAGACTCACAATATTGATTTAGTTTTGAATTACTTTTATTTATGTAGGTGGACTATTCTTTGGGGTCATTAAAATAGGTCAAGTCTTTGTTTTTCACTACAAACGCTGTTCACTTAAAAAGATGAATCCTATCTGTGATGCAAAAACTATTTGATTCTTAAATACAATTAGATTCAAGTGCCATTTTAGGAATCATATAAAGAAGCATAGTTTGATGATTAACGGGATAATATCGCAAACCAGTTAGACAGGGATAATGTGACATAGAATCTTCATGCTGTTCGATGGCTAGTCTGCAAAACCAATAGTTGTGTTCACTGTTATTTGTTGTCATTTTGAAGTAGACAGGAGGGAGTGGTGCATATGTATACACAGCATGACTTCTACAACTAAGTGACACATGTGTTGCAAAAAGGCTAGCTTTTCTTCATGTGTTCACCTTTATGCTTCAGTCATGAGATAGACAGATGAGACGAAAGGAAATCCACACAGGAAGAGACAGAGGTGCTTTTCAGCTTAGATTTAGCAAGACTAAGTTATTATAGATTACGTTTTGCTAATATATGCACACTGATAATTATGCCTTTCTGTGCTGAGATTTCCAGGCCCAGAACATACATTATTTCTTAATTATTGTTTATTTTCTGCAAATTATAGCATTTTAAAGCCTTTTGTTGTTGCAGTAGTAAGTGTCAAATGACATCCTGTAATACCATTACCGCTATAATCTAGAGTAATTGTGCATTTTTATCTTAGTTTAGGTCAGCTAACCCCTTTTTGTTTTTTTAAATAATGTATTGTTGTGGCCTCTACAAAAATTAGTCTGTTTTGAATTTGATGCAATTTAAATGGTAACAACAGGATGATGCTAAGTATATTCTCTCCCTTGAATTGTCACCATGACCGGAACTGTTTGCGTAAACATGATCATGGTTATTTATATTACTAGCTGCCATCCATACTTAAAAGCTAATCGATATTGAGGGTGAAAAGCAAGAGATGCCTGCCAGAGTACATGGATGATTACTTATTTTTGTAAACAGAAACTTGGGAGTCTTTACAGTCAGATGAACAGTCATACGCAAGGACAGTTTTTCCCCCGTTCGGTTGTAATCTTTTTTTTTTTTTTGTTAAATGCTACTATCTTTAGGGGAGCATAGTTTTCCTATCAGTGTTGTTGCTAAAGGCCATTAGCTTCCTTGTATTATGATTTACAGTGTTTCCCCTAGGTTTACTGTCTTGGCAGGGTGCTTTGTTTTGAATTTTGAAATGTTTTTATCCTCTGGAGCAGAGAGAGGAGCTCTGGATTATTGTTATTGATATCGTACAGTAACAAAGTACTTGTACATTAAAAAGCAATAAAGTACAGTGTTACACTGTACTTTATTAATTTTATTCAAACTGTATTCCCTTCTTATCATGTAGCCTACACTTCTTCCTTTCATTGATACATTTAAATCACCTAACTACAGCATATAACATACCTGCTGCAACCCTGAGCTGCTGCTGCTGCTGCTTCTCTCTGCCTCATCCTCTATTGCTGGAGGCAGCTCCACCTCATCTGATCTCTGATATGAGAGCAATCGTGTTAGGATCATATTGAGCTATTGGTGTGAGTCTAACATTAAACAAGCAGTCTGCTTGTCATACATTGCTGACGATACATTTTAAGAGGCAATTTGTTGAGTCACTGCCGCTAAATGCCGGTAGCATCAAGCTAGCAAATCCTGCATTAGCCTCACATCAACAGGTGTAGACAGAACATCCAATTATCCTGAGCGAAATTAGCCCCGCCCGTCAGAAACAGAGCGGAGGGAGAATGTGAATACGCAAAGCAGTGGACACTGAAACATGCATACATTGGATAAATAACATAGGCGTTTAGTTTATTTAATAAAAGAGCACATGTTCAATGTGAAAAGTGACCGTAGATAGATTACTTCAGTTGCAATTTGGTGCTATATATATTTATATATTTTTTATTTAAAAAAACAACTCGAATTTCAAATGGGGCGCGGGGCTCCGTTGGCAGGGCGCAGCGCCCCGCCAAGACAATGGTAGGGGAAACACTGGATTATATACGTCTTGGAAATGTCATTATTTATTTACTACTTTAAGGAGGTTTTCTGTAGTGCTCTTTAACTTGTCACAATAACCCCTATTAACGTCTCATGTGTTGTGTTCTCAGCACCAGGAGCCGTCAGATGACTGGACAGAACACATCAGCTCCTCTGGGAAGAAGTACTACTACAACTGTAGAACTGAGGTCTCCCAGTGGGAGAAGCCCAAGGACCTGCTGGAGAGGCAAGTCCTTTTTAAATTGAAATGTTACAATGCGTACTTTTTTTTTTTTTTAAACATCAATCAATCGGCTCATTTATAAACAACCCACATTGACCAAAGTACACAAATACATAGGCATAGACACTATCAGCCACATAAGGAGTCAAACGCTAGAGAATAAAAGTATGTTTTAAAGCAGTCAATGGAGGGGGCTAATCTGATAGGGAGAGGGATGCTGTTCCACTGTCAGGGCTGCAATAGAAAACGCATGGTTGACCCTGAGTTTACGTTTGGAGTGTGGGACATCCAGGAGCTCCAGGTTAGCCCACCTGAGGGGCCTGGAGCTAGAAAACAGGATTGGGAGGTCTGCAACATGGGAGGGTTCCTGCCCATTTAGGGCTTTATACCCAAATAGGACTAGTTTGAAATCAATTCTGAAGCGCACTGGCAGCCAGTGGAGAGAGAGGACAGAATGGGGGTTGTATGGTCCCTCTTCCGGGTACCTGTGAGGAGCCTGGCTGCGGGGTTCTGGACCAGTTGAAGGCGGGACAGGGATGACTGACAGGTCCCAGTATATAGGGAGTTGCAGTAGTCAAGACGGACGACATAAAGGCGTGGGTGACTTTCTCAAGATCATTGACATGAATTGCTAATCAAGAATCTCATTCTAAGGCCAAGTCATGCAGCGTTAGGCAGGTTACTTTCGAAATGTAATGGGTTATAAATTGCTAGCGAAACTTAAAATGGAGTAAGTCATTTAGCTGTAGGCTGACTTGGAAATAGCAACTGGATATTTCCATTGTAGAAAATAAGATCTGTGGCAAATACGTTTATGATTCCACATATTTACGGCACTTTTATAATAGTTGAAGCGTAAATGCAATCGGTGGAGTAACAGGCTAATATTAAGGCTATAAACAAGCTACATAATGGTCACATGACTATGCGTCAACACACTGTAAGCTAAAGGCAGCTAATCTTCGGCTTGATGACGTTTAGTAGTCTTATTTAGTCACTTGTTTGCAACTGCCATTTTTCAAGATGTGTGAAAGCTTCAAATGTTCACAGGTGTGGTGTTTACGGAGGCATTTTATGTCGTTATACAAACTTGAAATATCGTAAGCTTGTATTACCCACAGACTTTATTTTGGGAATCTAGCTAAAACGTGTCCAAAAAGTAGCTTTTAAATAGGAGCCCAGAAGTGCTAAAATGCGAACCCATTTTCAGGCTAAGCACTCATTCCTGCACTACTCTATAAAGCTGAACTAGTAAAACAGTACTGTCTACTTTTAGGAAATATTCTTCACTATATCTTGAGTTTTAGATATCATAATGCACAGCCAACAAAACAAATCACACGCATATAGATCACCTACTTCAAACTTTGAAATAAGTAAAGGAAAAATGGAACTCCCTCCTGATGGGTAATATAACTAAAAACTGCCCTGGGTATTATTGGCAATTATTTTACATAAGTCCCTAAACAACTCTTATTTTAGGTTGTATTAAACTTTCAAGCTTTTAATAAGAAATCACCCACATTTAAGTACATATTTTCCTGATGAACTTTACTGGATAAGATGCTTTCTTTACTACGTCATTAGTGACTCCCTCACAGATCACGCAGCACACAGGTCTTCTCAGGATATCATTAGCTTAGGGTTCAGAGTCTAACTGCAGCCTGCAAATTGTCACTTTCTGCTTAATCTGCTTCAGGGAACAACGGCAGAAAGACCCAGTCAAGATGCCGGCAAACAGTTTCCCCCGGGACATGGACTACAGACAAGAGGCCTTGCAGGACAAAGCCTCAACAAGTAAGTTAAACAGATTCATAAAACAAAGCTATTTGTTTTTTTCATCATCATCATCATCATCATCATCATCATCATCATCATCATCATCATCATCATCCTCATTGTATGTAGTTCAGAGTTTGCTTTAGAAACCCTGTTGCTGGTCCACATCCTGAAATATTTCAATGTCTTCTGACAAAATGAAGAATATTTGAACTATCACTTTATAAATATCCGAAATATGCATTTATTGAACTTTAATAAGTTTATAGGCAAAATAGGGATGTTTATTATATTCATATTGAATTAATATCATGATATGAGATTTTTCATGTTTGATTTTTTTATATTGTAAAAGTGTTGTCTTTTACATTTTTCTGAAAATAATGACAATTTTTGTATTTGTTTCTGTTGTCTTGAACCACTGAGTCGGTGATCATCTAAAAATAAAAAATCTCATAGTGGAAATAATTATGACGCTTTACGAAATTGGGTTTTGTGACAGTTTCCCCATTTAAAAAAAAAAAAAAAAAGTGTATAATAGAAAGTGTGTGTACACACACATAACAATAGTTACAATAAATGTACAATAAAAAGGTGAAATAAAAGAGACTTATTCATAATATCTTAATTTTTTTTCATTTACTTCTCTGGTCCGCACATCGTCTCGGTTTACCTCGTCAAATCTCGTGTTAAGTATTCCTCCGCTCTCCCTCACAGAGGCCACATCAGGGGACCAGTCCACAGCGTCCAACTCCGGCCATTCCTCCTCTTCCTCTTCTTCTCAGAGCCTGAACTCTGCTCCTGGTGCTTTAGGCTCCACCCCCTCCGCCATGTCCTCCTCCACCTCCTCTTCCTCCTCCTCGGGCCAGGCGCCTCCGTCTGTCCAGTCCCCCTCCCCGGCGCTGCTGCAGGACCCCGCCCTCCTCCACCAGCTGCTGCCCGCGCTGCAGGCCACTCTGCAGATGAACAACGGCAACATGGACATGGCCAAACTCAACGAGGGTGAGGCGCAACAGAAACACAACACGTCACTTTCACATGCCTGTCTTCCAGAGGGTGAAATGTTCCCCTTGATCTGCACTGGACCATATTTAAGACTTGTTTTGATTGTATTTGGAAAAGTTGAGGTTGTATTATATTAGAATACCAGCCTGTTCACAACAGTTAAACACCTGCGCCTACACAGGCTGTTTTTTTTATTTAGTCTTACGTTAGCCCAGCCTATCCTAAGAGCACACACACTCAGAGAAATTCCCCTTTGCCTTGTCTATAAAATGATTAAAAGAATATATACATGGTTGATACATTTAGCAACCTTTCATCAATTGTTGTGGCCACTGGGTGGCTACATTGTTTAGGATTTAAATCTACCGTGTTAGAAAAGTTGCTCCTCCTAACAAATGTCAGATTTAAAAAAAATAAAAAAAAATCTGAGAATTGTCCCGTTAAAGTTAAGACTATCTCCTGGTAAAGATAACATTTATTCACACAGCGTCCAAGCACTAAATAAAGCTCTAAAGGTGAAACATTTTAGGAGGAGGATATTTAAGAGGCTTAAGAGTTTCCAAAGCATATGAGAAAATGGTGAAAAGACAAAAAAGGTAGGAGAGATATTCTCTGATCCCAGCGTCTTGGTGCTTTAAAACCAGGTTTTCTTGCTGCCATTACCCTTTCCCTGGTTTACGGAAGGATAATGCATAAGTTCCCCAAATGCACAGGTAACTGTTTTGCTGCCAAGACGGGAATCTTTAAGGGAGGTTAAAGAGGCCTTATTATGCTTTTGGGGGTTTTCCCTTTCCTTTAATGTGTTCTAGTTTGTGTGAGTGGTCTGGAAAGGCTAAACACCCAAAGTTCCCTCCAGAGGGAGTTTCTCAATGCTAACTGCTGGGGAAGATATTGTTATGTCTGATTTGTAGAGAGGTAATACCTAAAGGGTGAGAACTACTTTTTGAGGAAACGGTGTGGAAAAAAATCAAAGCATGTCTTATTATCGAGCCACTATGGTGCAGACAAATGACACCTGACAATATACAGCTTTTGAGAAAGTTAAGAGGCCACCATGGCATTACCAGATCTCTCTGGTTTTTACTATTTATCGGTATGGGTTTGAGTAAAATGAAAATGTGTTTTACTTTATTCTATAAACATCATCAACAATCATATGCTGAAAAATAATCAGGAACTACTTTTTTCTGATTACTGTGCGTGTTTTTACACATACCTGTTGCACGTCCTAGCTCGCTCACCTTTGTGTGTGGTTGTGTGTGTGTCCACTCTTTCCTCCCTCCAGTCTTGGCAGCTGCCGTTACCCAAGCTTCCTTGCGGTCTGTGCTTCATAAGCTCCTCACTGCTGGACCGGCTTTCAACATCACTGCTCTGCTGTCTGCCGCTCAGCACTCCAACCAAGGTATGCTTTTCCACCCATACTTATGTCCTTATTTAATATTGTACTTTTTGAAGTGACCCTGTCCGTTTTTCTTTAAGAAACAATTTGTTTTTGACCTTCAGTTAATTCAATTCTGCATTTCTTTAATGCAAGGTAACAGCGTGGATCGTTTAAGGGATGTTCAGATTGATTAATAGCTGTCTAAAAAACATGTCCTCTAATATATTTGCATGAACCGCCTGGAGAGCAATGCAACAAGTGTGGCAGTAACATTTGACAGAGGCATTTTTGTATTATCCTATTGGTGCGCACATTTCCTTTAAAAATAAATGAAATCTAATCATGGTGTACTCATATAGATGGAGTTCTGTACTCAACTGAAATAAGTATTTTAATGAAGTCTGTATAAAGATATTTTGCAGCCATATCTCTCAGCACCACAATACTTGATCCAGAATAACATTTTACATTTTTAAATATTGGGCTTTCTGTGATTTTGATATTGCATTAGCCCTTAGAGTGGTTCACGAATGAGACCTGGAGTTCGCATTTCACCACTTTTGGTTCCCTTTTCTTGAGTTAACAGTTTTATTTTTGGTTTGATGCCTGAAATAAGATAAAAACTTAGACATCAAATACGTCAGTAATTACCCCACTGGTGATTGTCCGATGCTTCTATGTGTCATTAAAAACGACGCATGCTCAAAGGGGCCGAATAAACTACAAAACATCTTCAGGTCGACACGAGTCCGCCATGCAACCATGATGTAGTTTGTTTATAGCATGACATTTATTTTTGCAAATTGCATTTACACTTAAAAAAATCACAAAGTGGTGATACTATATTGGATATCCTGCTAAACAAAACGTGTTAAGTATCATGAATGTGAGAGAGACAGCTTATTTTCTGCAAAATACAAAATTCAATAGGAAAATCGCTTTGCTTTTTGTCAAGGGATCTGTTGTGATTAGGGGTGCAACAACTAATCGACTTACCGTAATATTTGGACTATAAGCCGCGCCTTTTTTCCCATTTTTCGACGCTGCGGCTTATATAACGGTGCGGCTAATCTATGGATTTTTACAGCTAACGGCCACTAGGGGACCTCCTAAATCTATGGATTTTACAGGTTACAGTCCACCACCTTTAACTCTATGGGCTCTATGGCCGGTCCGCGCCCCCCACCTTTAAGCGGCGGGCTCCAGCAGGAAAAGCTGGAGGCCGGAAAAGAGTGAGACAGGTAGCGCACAAAAGTAAAAGTGGAACCGAGAGTGGTACGAGAGACAGAACGAGAGCAAGACAGTTTGTCCCCGTACCACTGGTTGAAAACCACTGCTGTAGATCACTGCCGGTACGTGCGCTGGGAGCGCACCGTTTAAGTTTGAAAGTTGAAAAGTTTGTGTGTCTGAAATGCTATGTGATACAGTACAGTTTACACAGCACAGTACATGTTCTGTAGCTACTATTGCACTAAATGGTAACACTTGAATACGTTATGCAAATATGCAACTTGTTTGTTGAAATGTTAATAAATTGGAGCTTCCTCAAACAGCCATCTCTTTCCCGACAATCCCCTCTGTGCACAAACCCTTACATATGGTAATTAAACATTAAAACACCTGCGGCTTATAGTCCAGTGCGGCTTATATATGTACACATCATTCAATTTAGCTGCTGCGGCTTATATTCAGGTGCGCCTTATAGTCCAAAAATTACGGTAATCGATTCAAATCGATTACCAAATTAGTTGCCAACTAATTCAGTCGTTGATTCGTTGGTGACGTCATCACGTGTGTTTTACGCGCCATTAAGCTCCAACGTTATTGGTCTTTTTATCGGTACTGGAGACATTTCAAAAATATGTCATGTATTATTGCTACAAAAACATTATATCGCAGTCTTAGTGTCACCAACTAGTTTCTAATATGCAAAAGACAAACAAATGCGTCTATGATGTATTTTCGATCAGACGAGATCTCTCTCCCCCGTCTGTGTGTGAGGGGGCGGGGCAGTTTACACACACGCGGCTGCTACATGCAGCAACACACTGAGGAGATGGCGGAGAGAAGCGCTCCGAGGTGTGGTTAAACTTTACCCGTGTCGATGTGGACAATGCTCGTTACCAAAAGTGCAATAAGAGTTTAGCATGTAAGGGCGGTAACACAAGCAATTTGTCAAAACATTTAGCAAAAGTGCACCACATTCAGACGGAGGAATGCACCGGGTTCAACTGTCTTTCTAGTAGCTCTGTAGCCCCATCCACGAGTAACGTTTCCACGTCAGGTGCTATGTATGCTAGCAGCAACACACGGAGTTAACTCCATTATACAAAGAGTTATTTATTTAGTTAAAGTTTCAGCTATTCTGTTTACACTTCTTTCTTCAGATTATTTAATACGATTTGTTAAAACATTGTTGTTTCTTTTGATGTGAAATATTATTTATTTAATTTAAATAAAAAGCAGTGTTAATTTAGTTCAAAATGTGTTTAGTTAATTTAATAATATATGTATTTTTGAATCAAGTATTCATCTTTATTGTCTTCATTGTTAGTTTCCACATGCCTAAAACAACCTCAAGCTAAATCTAAAAGTTGACGGCTAAATAAGAGCGTTTGAGAAATTGTGCAAGACATACAGTAATAGTCCAAATAGTCGATTAATCGTTTCATTAATCGATAGATTAATCGATTATCAAATTAGTCGTTTGTTGCAGCCCTAGTTGTGATGCTAATTTTTATCAGTATTGTGCATACAGCAATTTGAATATTGCACTAGTCCACATTGCGCTTTTGATAACGTTTCAATACATTGTGCAGCCCTACTTGTATGACTAGCCTTTTTAATGAGCTAGTTGTATTTTGCTGCTAAATCAATTCTTCATGTGTATAATAGTTCACTTCTTGCAAGGAATGGACTGCAGGCTTTGGGTTGATACTGTACAATGCCAGGGTTGATGCATGGTCACAGCTGATGAGTGTTTGTGAGTAATGAGAGAGCCTTCCCTCCTTCAGCCCAGCACTCCAGTCAGTCCCCGGTCTCCCTGACGTCGGACGCCTCATCACCGCGGCCGTACGTCTCACCACGGAACGGCACGCCGCAGAGCTCCCAGAAACCCCCCCTGGGCATGCACCCTGGCGGCGTCACATCTTCACAAACAAGGGTGAGTCGCAGGACCTAAAGTAGACGAGTAGTACTTCCCCTTGCTCATGACTCAAGCCCACTTTCTTCCTTGACAAAACACCCTTTTGTTTTCACTCCCATTTCTTCATCTCTTGCCGTCTCTTGTCCCCTCCACAGGGCAGCATGTCTTCAGCGAAACAAGGACCAGTCCCTGTGCCTCAGACTGCAGAGAAGCGTCCCGAGGACCCCAGAATTATCCAGCAGAGAAGGTAGGAATCACTTCAAGACGCCATTTTTATTTTGTGCTAAAAAATTGCCTGGAGGTAAGCTCAACGCTTAAAACAACCAGAAGAAAGTAAACTAAAAGAACGACTGAATTCCAAAAACATATTTTACAGACCTCAACAGCAACATCAACAGTTTTCAAAGGGACTATTTGTTTAGTCCTTTAGAAAATTCTAGTTTCCAAAGGTGTTTTATTTTCTGGAAAGACGTAGTTACTTATAGTCCAGTATTGAGGCATACCATTACATGATCATTCGGTAGTTCTTTTGTCCAGCAGTATTTTATCATACTTGCCAAGCAATTATTCATCTCACTTGAATTTCTCATGGCAGTTAAAGTGGTAAATACAACGTTGAGGATGTTTATTCACACAAATGTAATAACGAAGCAGTGTTTGAGTTATTCTAAGGTTATATTACGGAGAAGTAAATGCTACGCATGGATAAATTAAAGTTTACACAATCCAAAGCGAAAATGCATCTGAACCCCCCCACTCGTTGTCTCGCCCCAGCAGCCAGGAACTCCTGTGCTCTGGATCAAACGCACCCGGCGCTGCCTTGCCCCACGCCCCCCCCGGCAGCAGCAGCAGCAGCCAGACCCAGCCCGACAACCCCGGTACCTTCACCCCCAGCCTGGCAACTCATTTTGACGAGAGCCTCATCAGACATATCCAAGGATGGCCTTCAGAGAACACTGAGAAACAGGTACTGCCCCAAGTACAAAAAAACTGCATGGTCCTTTTGAATCCTTGAAAGTTTGTGATTTTGACGTGAGGGGAACTCAGGGTTTTGAAACGTTTTGGGGGGAAAAAAACAAATACAGTATACCTGGGTTATTGAACGTTTATTTAATATATGTTATTTAATACAAATTAAAAAATAAACTTTTGATATATATTTTTCTATCTTTGTCTCTGAGCTTGCCGGTTCTCCCGATGCAATTAATCAGTTTTGTAACAATAATTAACTTGGATGTGAAATATTTTCAAATAAATGTTAAACATTTTCACTGTTGTGACAAAACTGCAGTAATCTGACAGCACTCTTAAATTCAATTCCTACTACTACAATAACCGTAAAAACACCTATTTAAAGTTAATAACAAAAATAGGACTAGACATTTAAAGCGGCATTCTGAAACTATTTTGGAATAATTTGTTTCAGTCCTAAAGGAAAAATTATGAAAAGGAATCAAATCTAGCAGGTGTGAAAGAAACACGTAGATACCCCAGTATTATAAGGCCCTATTGGGTCTTATTTTTGAGAAGTTCTTAACATTTCTGTAATTGGATTATGTTTTATTTCATTACCTGTAATCTGTACATAGATATAATGAACATGTTAGTGTTGCAAACTCTCAGTAATGTTATTAATGCTAATGACTTATGCCAGTAGTGTAACCACCTGTTGCTAATAATAAGTTGTGCTGAATATCAGTCATTGTGTTCAGCAGGTTAATTGCAAGCAAACGTTTTGATAATGTTATGTTATTTGCAAGTCTTATAATGCACATGTTTATGGATGCCCCACTCACTAGACCTGGCAGACAGCACATGACATGTTATTTAACTGACGCTTTTATCCAAAGCGACTTGCATACACTTCAATACTGAAGCCATGACTATGGGAGCATTTTTTGGAGTTAGGTATCTTGTCCAAGGTAACTCCGATGTGCTGAATGCAGAGGGAGGGGTCAAACCACTGATCCTCTGATTGGTAGATCAGTGTAATACCCCTTGAGCCAATGGCCCGATGTTTCTGTATTTCAATCACATTTTTTAAAAACCAATGCATGCCTCGAATGTCCTTTGTGCCACCAGTATGCAACATTGACAATACGCTTCATCCCTCTCCTTCAGGCGGCTCGGTTGCGCGAGGACATCCACAACATGGGCAGCTTGTACATGTCTGAGATCTGCACGGAGATGAAAAACCTGCGCTCCTTGGTCAGAGTGTGTGAAATTCAGGCCACACTGAGGGAACAGAGGTGAGGTCAATGTGACATTAGCATCCACATTAGCTAAAGTAAACATTCATATCATTACATTGATTTACTTATTTCCTCCTCAACTACAGAATCCTGTTTCTGAGGCAGCAGAGCAAAGAGCTGGACAAGCTGAAGAACCAGAACTCGTACATGGTGTGAGGACCTTACATGAGGAGAAAGAACCGTGATGGATGGATTGAAATAATGATCGGAACAGACACGGACAGCAAGCTGCTGCAGCCTGTTAATTCTCCCTAGCAGAGAAGCTGTTAAAGAACCTCCATCCTGAGCACGTCTTTTTCTTTTTCTTTTCTTTAACAAAAAAATCTTTTTCCATTGTCCACCACATGAATTGCTCTCGCTGAAAGTACCGGTTCGGCGCGTCGGACACTTTAACCGAGTGGACACGGAGGACCTGAGGCTCCTTTTTTTTCTTTTTTTTCTTTTCAAAAACAGCACCTTTCGGGACCGTGAACCTTGGATTGTGTGTATTGTATCGGGTTAACTTGTTTTCTGGTGTGTTTTTGATGTGTAGTGGTCAGGAAAAGATTACATTCTTTGGAAAATGAACTAAAAAACCATCTCATAATAATCAGTGTGGCACAGTCCCGGAGGGGTGGGGGGGGTTGATCATGCTCCCTGATCTTCTAGAAATTGCATTGAAATGTATGGATTCAATGGCAGTGATGTTACTAATGTTATTTTTAATTCACTATACTTGTCCGTGATTTTCTTTGCCATACCCAGTGTGTCTTCGAAGCTGGTTGCTTTTACACATCATGAAATTAGCGGAGACCACTTTTGGCCAGATTTTCGAAAATAAATACTTTAAATGTGCTTCAGTTGCTTTGTCCCAGTGGTGCAGATTTAGCTGGGACTCTAAGGCTAGCTTTGTTAAACACACTCCAGATGTTTCAGAGCCATTTTTGAGGAAAAGCCCACATTATTGGACCTAGTTTGGCTGCTAGAACATATTTGTGGTCGTTCGTAGCCCTGCTAGCTAGTTTCTTCTGCTAATTGTCTTTTCTTTTTTTATAATTGTTAGTATTTTCGTTTCTCTCCCAAGTCAAATTGGGAGAATTATTTCATTCCTATTTTGCAGCTTAGCAGGAGATTGTGTAAAAGAATAGTAAAGCGACTGAATTCGCAGTAATGTAAAGCTAAATTATTGTTGCACACAATTGATTACGCCCCTCTAGTCATAATGGTTTATACAAAGGTCGATGGAAAGACGTTTTCTTTTATTTGTTATCATTGTTTGGAGCCCTTTTATCAACAGACTCAAGCAAGACTTTTTTTTTTTTTTAAGGGCTCATTCATCATGAGAGGGTTTACTTTTTTTACGAACATGAACATGAATTTTCAGTCGTACACTTCCACACCCCATAAAGCAACTTCCCCTTTTTTTTCCTCTTTTCCTCGTCCTTGACTAGTTTCCACCAGATCTGATGTGCACACTTTTTTGTTTTGTTTTGGGGGGTGGGGGGGAAGGGATCGGGGCTTTGTATTCCATAAAATATGAGAATAAAATATTATACCACAACTCCTGCTTGACTTTGTACTCACAGTTCAGCTGTTGTAGACTTTAATTACGAGAGTAATGTGTTTTTGGTGAATACATATCTTTATGAATAATGCATTTTGTAATTTTTCTAAATTAAAGTGTGGAATGTCTTATGAGAATAGTAAAGCTGATTGCTTTGGGAAAATGTAAGTAAGATGGGATCAGAATGTTTACCATGCAGTTCCATTGATGGCCACGAGATGGCGAACAATCTTCACATTTGTTTTTTCTTTCTCTGCACTTTCAAATTAAATGAGCTATAACTAAACATGTCGTCATTGAAATTGAGCTAAACCAAAGCAGAACGCTGGATAATATCCGAATGGAGATGACCCATGTCCATATTCTGGGCCAACTCTGAGACAATCATTTAAGTAAGTTTGCATGGAACATTAAATGCCAAGTGCAAGATTTCAGATGTGCTGGAGTTAACTGATTTAAACTTGAACTCAGACCTCACTGCAAAGTTATGTGACACAAGCATGTTTTCTTTTACCCATAATATACTCCTGTAGGTACACACTTGTTGCATTATGATTATAACTATGAAAATGCATATGAACCCGATTTGAAGCATTGCTGAAAAATGCAGAAAAGGAAACATGTCTGGAAAGGTTTTTACAGCTCAAATGAATTAAACTTCAGTCCTGCTTTCCTGAAAACTGAATTTGTAAAACTGTCAGGAATAAAGACCAACAAGCTGAAATGCATTACAAGAACTGATGGAAACTGAATTGTAATGCTATCAAAGCTGGAGGTTGGAATGAATGGTTCAAAAACATGGAAAGAAGAATTGCTTTTTGTTAATATTGGACATAATAGTTGGTAATAAACAAAC
Organism: Notothenia rossii; assembly: GCF_949606895.1. Lineage (NCBI taxonomy): Eukaryota > Metazoa > Chordata > Actinopteri > Perciformes > Nototheniidae > Notothenia > Notothenia rossii. The sequence goes on along the minus strand of NC_136907.1, from coordinate 54,137,940 downwards.
AATCATTGGCTACCCCTGTCGATATCCGAAATTCTGATTCAGATTCAACTTAATTGTCATTACATAGAACATGAACTATGACGAAATGTAAGTGTAGGCATCTGACCAGAAGTGCAAAATAGCAGTGCAGGAGTTAACATACTAAGAATAATTATAAATAGAATAATTATAAATAGGCTATAACAGATGAATATATACAGTGTAAACGGCGTTGACAGTAAAATATATAAACAGGTGGGTGGTGGGTATGGGCTTGAGTCTATCAGGGAGCAGAGTTCAGTAGGGTAACAGCCCTGGGGAAGAAGCTGACCCTGAACCTGGTCTTGGACTGGAGGCTCCTGAGGCGCCTCCCAGAGGGTAGGAGGACAAACAGATAGTTTGCAGGATGAGAGGTGTCTTTGAAGATGTTGTGCGCCCTCTGCAAACACTCTGTCCCCTGGATGTCCTCGACGGCAGGGAGTGGGACATCGATGATGCTTTGGGCGATTTTCGTCACCCTCTGCAATGCCTTCCTGTTGAGCAAAGTCAAAAGTCAAGGTCAGCTTTATTGTCAAGAATTCTACATGTTGTAAATCCAGAAATATCGAAATATCGTTTCTCGAGGGTCCTACAGTGTGACATATATACATCAAACATCAAACCACAAAAAAAAAAAAAAAAGGGCCTAGATAACCGGGGTATAGTATACAGTTTAAAATGTTAATAATATGTTAAAGTGTTCAGCGGAGATGGCAGAAAAGTGACTGGTGCTGGATGAGGAAGGTTGGTTCTGTGTGTGTGTGTGTGTGTGTGTGTGTGTGTGTGTGTGTGTGTGTGTGTGTGTGTGTGTGTGTGTGAGTGTGTGTGTGTGTGTGTGTGTGCTGGTTAGAGTCCAGGACCATTTGGGGCAGGGGAGAAAGGTCGGAGGCAGGGTGGAGAGTTCAGGGGAGAGATGTCAGAGGGGGGGAGAGAGGGAGGTAGGGAGGGGAGAGAGTTCAGCATCCTGACCGCCTGGTGGAGGAAGCTGTTCCCCAGCCTGACGGTGCCTGAGCTGAGGCTGCGGAACCTTCTTCCTGAAGGCAGGAGGCTGAAGAGGCTGTTGGAGGGGTCACCAACAATGCTGAGTGCTTTGCGGGTGAGGCGGGTGTTGTATATGTCCTGTAGTGAGGGGAGCAAGCATTGTGCAGTTCCCATACCAGGCTGTGATACAGCTTGTCAGGATGCTCTCAATGGTGCAGTGGTAAAAGTTCACCAGAATCTGAGGAGAGAGGGGATCTTTCTTTAGTCTCCTCAGGAAGAAGAGACGCTGGTGAGCCTTCTTTAATATGCTGGTGGTATTGTTGGGCCATGAGAGGTCATCGGATATGTGGACTCCCAGGAACTTGAAGCTAGACACACGCTCCACCGCCGTTCAATTTATGTGGATGGGAGTGTGTGTGTTGCCTTTCGATTTCCTGAAGTCCACAATGAGTTCTTTTGTTTTTGTTGTGTTAAGGGCCAGGTTATTGTCGGCACACCACTTAGTCAGGTGCTGAACCTCCTCCCTGTAGGCCGTCTCATTGTTGTTGTGGATGAGGCCGATCACCGTTGTGTCGTCTGCATACTTGATGATGGTGTTTGAACCATGTAAAGGGGTACAGTCGTGGGTAGGGTTGCAAAGGGGAGGAAAGTTTCCAGAAAGTTTCCATGGAAAGTTAAACTGGGGAATTTTGGAAATATTCGATGCAAAATTAAACAAAAAAAACATTAAATTTCAACAGATTTTTTTTGAATTTTCTTTTTTTTAAATTAGAACAGAAAAAGTTTTAATTATTTTATTGAACAATTATTTGTTTCATTGAAGAACGAAAACAGGAATGTTGAGTTAAATGTTACTCATCCACCCCAACCCCACTCATTAAAAAATGAACAAAAATGCACCCCCCATCCAAAAATCCCCACAAAGTCCTATTCAAAATGTTAAATGAAAAGAGCCCTTCTCCCTCCAAAAAGTCCCATTACAGTTTTTCTCGATTGCTAACACACTAAAATGATACATAAAGCACAATTATTTTAACTGACACTCAAAGAGCAAAACATCGGCTCAAATTTCCAAAACGCTAAACTCGTTTTCAGCTTTTCACACAATTTGCAAATCAACATGGCACTTTTTGCAAACCACTGCACACGTTTCTCCACGTAAGACAAAGGATATACATAACACTGATATTCAAAATGCATCAAACATGGACCAATAATCAAGAAACACGTTCCACCTGACCAAACACCTGATAGCATAATTGTTGGCTCATCAATCAGGATGTTAGCACTATAAAAACACCACAGGTGAGTACTTTCTTACAGCAACAATGGAAGCCAACATGGAAGCAAGAGCAAGAGGAAGAGGAAGAGCTGGGCTGAGAGTGAGAGGAGGAAGAATGAGAGGTAGAGGTAGAGCTGGAGGGAGAGGACGTGGAAAAAGAAGAATACTCTCGTGATATATCAGTGCTTATATCTGTTGTGTGAAACGTATTTACTTCATTACTGTAACTGAATTGTTAGCATGTTGTATACGATAACTGTACAAAAATCCTGCACAATGTACTGTGGTAAACTTACTTGTATGCAACACAGACACTGACCAACCACTATGTATTTGTTGTTTATCTGAAGGACTGAGACACAAAGAGGTGCAGGAGGAAGGCCAAGGATGTTCAATGAGGCACAGGAAGCAGCAGCTACAAACTTGGTTTTGGCAAACAATGCCATCACATTTAGAGAGTTCCGAAGCAGATTAACTATGTGCTGAGATGCATGTTGCACAATGTTATCTTTGAATAAAATGTGATTTTTTTTCAACAACTCATTTGTATTTCTTCATTTACTGTATTTCTGTATACTCAAGCAATCTTTCTCTGCAGAAACCTCTATGTACAGAGCATAGCCCATAACAGATGAACGTGCTTTAGATTATGCTCAGCAGTGTGTAGTTGGGTGGTCAAACAATCTAGTATTATGAATGAAGTGTGTTATATTTGGTGCAAACGTTTGCATTTGGTAAGTGTTTATGTAGTTTTGAGTGCAGTTCTTAATTTAGCAGGAGAAATGAGGTGTTTTGCGCTTTGGGTGTGGGGTTTTGTGAATTGTGTTTAGTGTTCTGAGAAACTGAGCAATTAAAAAAAAAAAGTGTGTTAGCAATCGAGAAAAACTGTAAACATGCAAATCTTCCTTCAAGCAATCCTCCCCTGCATTTTTGCTAAACCCTTTCAGTCAACGGGCTCTTCCTGGGCCTCATCAACATCCAACTCTGAGTCTTGCTCTTCAGTGTCACTGTCCAGCCTTGTTGAGGATAGCTCTGTGTCAGGTTCAAACAGCCTTAGGTTTGCCCGAATGCCAACCAGTTTTTCCACTCTCACATTTGTGAGCCTGTTGCGAACCTTTGTGTGGTCTCAATAGCCATGCAGTAAGCAGTGTGCTATGGCATGGATATTCAAGTGTACTTGAATGGCATCTGTTTGTTTTAGTCAAGATTATGCTAAAAATATACTTTCCCCAACTATGTTTAAGTTCCCTATGAAGAGCCAACCTTCAATTTGGAAAATTCCCAGTTTATTCCCATAAATTCCCGTGGAAAGTTTCTATCTTTGAAAATTCCCGGAATTTTGCAACCCTAGTCATGGGTGAAGATGGAGTAGAGGAGGGGGCTCAGCACGCAGCCTTGTGGGACACTGGTATTTAGGCTGAGGGTCATGGAAGAGAGATTATCCAACCTGACATACTAGGGTCTATTGGTTAGAAAGTCTAAAATCCAATTACAAAGGGGGGCGTGCATGCCCAGGTCGTTGAGTTATGTGATTAGTTTGGAGGGGATGACGGTGTTGAAGGCTGAACTGAAGTCGATGAACAGCAGTCTTGCATAGGGGTTGTTTTTTTCCATTTTCCGTGTTCCTATTAGTCCGGCATGCAAATATCCATTCTAATTTAGCAGCCCCAAAGACATGTTCCTTTTTCAATATAAGTGATGGTAAGCCCTCTTAGTTCTGTGCAAAATTGGATTTCAGAGCCAAAAATAGTTTGAGGGCTCGGATTTATGGATAAGTTTAGGTCTTTTTTAAACTCCTAGTAATATACATAAATCCTCTCTCTTTCAAAACTGTCCCTCTTACATAATTGAACACTTGGCCAAAACCCATTAATGTCTCATATGTCAGTTCAACCATTAAATACATTACTAATAATCCAAATACATCCAACGTTTTTAGCAGTTTATTTAAGTTAGTCGGTAAAACTGTCTGGAAGATTAAATGCAGATGACTGTTCAAAGTGTAGACATATTAAAACAAATTAAATCGATTTACAGGAAGTACTATAATAATAATAATAATAATACATTCGATTTTTAAAGCACCTTTCATTGCTAACAGCAATCCCAAGGTGCTACAGGTGGCATAATAAAAACAAACAAAAAAATACTAAACAAGAATTGTATTCTCGATTTATCTAAACATCAATATTTCAAAGGGCCACATACCTGTATTGACAATAACTGTGATCTTTGAAAAATGCATACAAATATGCACATTATGACATTGTGTAAATAATGCAGTTCCTCATAAATAATTTCCAATATTTTTTTGTCTTCCTCCCAAAGGCCAACATTTTCTATATTGCTATCACAAATTATTTTGGCCATACAAATAATGTAGTGAACATTTCTTTAGGTGACTGCTTATTTATATACTGTTCTCATCCACTTCTTATTTTTACTCTATAGTGGAAGATAATTAGGTCCACGACTCCACATGTAAAAAAACATATTGAGTCCTGATTTTATTCTCCTTTTAACGCAAACTCAGATATCTTCAGATAGCTTCTGTAGTTGGACTTGTAGTTATATTCTTTTTGCTGCTGCGGATATCTTACTGTCAAACGAGATTGATGAAGTTGGCACTAATTTACTGTCATTGAAGATATGTGCTCAATGTGTTTTCACATCAATAGTTGGACACATATTAAATAAAAAAGAAATAAAGAGCTTTTCACTACTATTATCACCGCCTTCAAACTAAAAACTCTCACACTTGTTTGCTCACACAGACCTTCAGTGGTAAAATCTTCAGCGGTACTTTATCCACTGTGCTAATGTATGGAAACAGCCTCTCAGTGAAGGTGTGTTTGAGGGTGTGTAAGAGTGTGTTAGTGTCAGGATCAGAGAAGGTCAGCTTTCCTCTGCTCCAGTCCAGACTCATTCTGATTCTCTTCAGCTTCCTCTGCAAACCCAGATCAGTGGCTGCAGCTGGTAGTGCCCGTGCCGAGTATTCCCCTTTATGGAACCGCATTTCCCATAATCCGGCCTGTGTGGGTCCCTTTCTCTGGAATGACTCCGCTAACACACCTATTGACCAGAATGTATTGTTGCCAACTTCAACGTCCCATGTGTGAGTCCCCGAGTTAAAGCTCTCAGAGCCTTGGACGATGTAATAATCGTCAAACCTCTCCGGATTATCGGGAAGATTCTTCTTCTCCCCTCCTCTCGCATTGGTCATGTCATCAGACACGATGAGTTCTAAATTTGTTGTGTTTGGGTCCAGAATCACCGGCGTGTAGGAGACCATCTCCTTCATCTTGTTCCAGATGTTGAAGGTCAGGTTGCCCAAGTGTTTGGCCTTATCTATGAGAGCTCCCGGGCCCAGCTGTGGTTCCTCCAGTAGGGGTGCTGCCGCTGGATACTTTCCACTATTGCCTTGTAGTTCTGCAGAAAGGACACATCTTCAGCTCTCAGCTCCTTCTCTGTGGTTCGGATTGTGTCTGAAAGAGCGGCTATCTTTACGCCCAGAGCATCCATCTTTACCGTTATCATCTGCATCTTCTGTTCCTCTTCCTGTTTCAAAGCAGCCATCCTGGCTTGCTCTTCTTCTTCTAGAAACTTGTGAAGCTTCTGAAACTGCTCCTTAATTTGAGTCTCAGTTTGTCGGGCTTGGACGTTAATTTGTTCAGCTGTTTTGCTTAACTTTCCTTGAACCCGTTCGAGAACATTTAAATTCTTCTTTAAGGGTTTCAGTGTGGCCCGGAGTTTCTCCCTGTGCTTTGGCGCAGCTTCGTCAACGGGGCTGAATTTGTGGTTGGTGTGTTTCTCCGAGTCCCTGCAGACGAGACAAGTCGGCTGCTGATGGTACAGGCAGAAGAGTTTGAGTTTCTCAGAGTGCACACTACAGAGGATCTCCAATGCTCTCCGGTCTTGCTCCTGTACGAAGGCCTCACACAGGTTCTTCAACACCAGGCTAACAGGTGGGTTCACCATTGAGGATCGTCTCTTACAAACTGGACACTCACACAGTGGTTTCGCCTTCCACCAGATCCTCAGACAGTCTTTACAGAAGCTGTGGGAACATGACAGAACAACCGGAACTCTAAAGATTTCATGACAGACCGGACAGCAGTAATCCTCCTCTGATCTGGAAGCCATTTTGTCCCTGAGTAAAGCTGAACACAGGCTGGATTTTCTCCCTGCCGTGGAAAGCTGACTGAGTTACTTTCACTTTGCAACCTTTAGTGTTTTTCAGTCCCCAACAGGAAATAGGGTATGAGTATTTCCTTCCTTAAGTCCCTCAGAACTTTCTCCTACAAGTCTCTTCGCTCAGGTAATATTGACAGATTTATAATGAAGGTAAATCTTACCAACTGTCTGTCGGTGTGTCCTTGCCCTGAGAAGTCATAAACTTGTTTCCTGGTTTGTCTCACATTATGTTATCGAAGGGGTGGAGCTTTGTGGAGCAACCTATGTGTTGTGTGCTTTGTTTTAGAAATACGGCTGCTAATCGATAAGCCAAAAGCATGTATTACGCCCAGAGGGGTGTGTCTGGAAAAATACAAATTATTATGAATACAAATAAAATAAAACAAGCCTCCCGTGAGTTACTACAAGCTATAAAGTAGATTTTAAAAACGTTTTATAGAATAAAAAGCTCACTGCAGGACGTTGTAGAAATGCGTGTGTGTGCACCACGACAAAGGAGCCTCATTCACTTTACATTGGCGTTGTTTGCGTGGTGCCGACACGTAAATGTAACAAATGTCGTGACTCCACCACGCAATGCGGTGTTAAGGAGTCGTGGTGGAGTCACGCATTCTGGTGAGATCAGGTTGGTCTGGGATGACATTGATATTTGTTCTTTAGTAAGATTATCATATTTTCCTGCTGGCACTGCTCCACATCAGCCTTCTGAAAACAGGTCAATTACACACTCTTGGCAAACTTTCAGAGGAGTCATATTTCTGTGCTAAATAACATACTGTGGTGATTGACATTATTCACCCACGGAACTATGGGTTGGGGTATTGTTCCGCACGGACATTAGTGAGTTGACCGGACTTCCTGTTTCCCCCGGTCTTATCTTCCCGGGCTGAAAGCTGTTTACATGTTGTTCTGATGTTAAATAAAAGTCTAGCTTGTACCTTCGATACCACGCCTCCGACTCCCGTCTCTCGGCACTACATTGGTGACCCCGACATAAGTCTCGTAGAAGGATCCGAGACTGAACCGAGCATGGCAAATAACGCCGTTTTTTTCAAACTGCCGGAGTTTTGGGATACATCTGCGGCTGCATGGTTCGCACAGGCGGAGGCTCAGTTCGCCCTCCGCGGAGTAACTGATGACGCATCACGCTATTTCCACGTCGTTTCGGCACTGGGAAGCTCCACTGCGACCCGGACGGTGGGCTTTATTACATCTCCCCCTGCCCAGGATAAATATGCAGCGTTCAAGGCTTTCCTGCTAAAGACTTTCGAGCTGTCTCGGTCGGAACGGGCCCGACGCCTGCTCGCTATTCATAGCCTGGGAGACAGCAAGCCTTCTGACCACATGGAAATGATGCTCAACCTGCTAGGTACGGAAGAACCCAATTTTTTGTTCATAGAACTGTTTCTTCGGCACATGCCGCCGCATGTTCAGACAGCGCTCGCTAACACGGCTATTACTGAGCCACGCGCTTTAGCCGAAGAAGCTGACCGGTTCTTCCTGGCCACCCAGCGTTTTACCCCTGAGGTGCTGGCCCCGACACGCAGCGGCTCCTTCCCTGGTAGAGGCATGCCACCTAGCAGAAGCTCCAGGGCCGACGTCAGCGACTCCAGCCCTGGCCTGTGTCAGTACCATGCACGCTATGGGGCGAAAGCGAGGATGTGCCGTCCCCCCTGCACCTACAAGGAAACGGGAAACGCCAAGGCCTGCGCTCGGTAGTGGCCGCGAGCGTGGGCACATCCAACTGGCTCCTGTTCATCAGGGACACCCTCTCTGGTCGCAGACTCCTTTGTGACACAGGAGCCCAGCGGAGCGTCCTGCCGGCTACGGTGGAGGACGCCGCCGGTGAGGGCCACGGCCCACCTTTGACGTCCGCTAACGACACCCCTATCCGCACCTATGGCACAAAGACAGTGGACCTGTGTTTCGAGGGTCAGCGGTTTAAGTGGGATTTCATCACGGCTGACATCTCCTTCGCCCTCCTTGGCGCAGACTTCCTGTGCGCTCACGGACTGCTGGTGGACGTCAAGAACAGCCGCCTGGTGGACGCACTGACGTTTGCCTCGTTCGCATGTACCCGCGGCGAGGCGTCATTCAGCGGGCTCTCCAGCTCACTCTCACAGGGTGACAAGTTCCAGCACCTTCTCAGTGAGTTTCCCGACTTGACGCAGCCCACCTTTTCCGCTGCCACTACCAAACACAGGGTAGAGCACCACATTGACACTGAAGGCCCCCCAGTCTATGCTAGGGCCCGGCGGCTCAACCCTGACATGCTGTCGGTCGCCAAGTCGGAGTTCGACAGCATGGAGCGTCTGGGCATCATCCGCCGCTCGGACAGCCCTTGGGCTTCGCCGCTCCACATGGTCCCTAAATCAGCCGGTGGCTGGCGACCGTGTGGTGACTACCGCCGCCTTAACGACGCCACTACGCCAGACCGCTACCCGGTCCCTCACATCCAGGACTTCTCTTCACACCTGGCGGGCAAGCTGGTTTTCTCCAAGGTGGATCTGGTGCGGGGCTACCATCAGGTTCCGGTGCACCCCTCAGACGTCCCCAAAACTGCGGTGATTACGCCGTTCGGGCTTTTCGAGTTCCTGCGTATGCCGTTTGGACTTAAGAACGCAGCTCAGTCCTTTCAGCGGCTGATGGATTCGGCGCTCAGAGACATGCCATTCATTTTCGTCTATTTAGACGACATCCTTGTCGCCAGCTCCTCCTCTGAAGAGCACCAGGCACATCTCCGTGTCCTTTTTGCGAGGCTCAGCCAACACGGCCTGATTATCAACCCGGCAAAGTGTCAGTTCGGGTTGTCCTCGATCCACTTCCTCGGGCATCTCATCAGCAAAGATGGAGCCGCCCCCCTCCCATCGAAAGTGGAGGCCGTGTCCGCCTTCCCACGACCGTCTACAGCTCGGGCGCTCCGAGAGTTCCTCGGGATGGTGACGTTTTATCACCGGTTCATCCGCCGGGCGGCCCACACCATGCGCCCGCTGTACGAGGCCCTCAAGGACAAGTCCCCCGGCCAGGCCATAGACTGGACGGCTGAAAGGGAAGCCGCTTTCGATGCCACCAAAGCCGCCCTGAGCGAAGCCGCCATGTTAGCTCACCCGTCACACAGGGCCCCCATCGCTATCACCATCGACGCGTCTGACTACGCTGTGGGCGCGGTGCATGAACAATGGGTCGACGGCGCCTGGCAACCGCTTGCCTTTTTCAGCCGCCAGTTGACTCCCAGGGAGCGCAAGTACAGCGCTTTCGACAGGGAACTCCTTGGTCTCTATTTGGCTGTTCGCCACTTCCGTTTCCTGCTGGAAGGCCGGGAGTTTGCGGCGTTCGTGGATCACAAGCCACTTACTTTCTGCATGTCCAAGGTGGCCGAGCCGTGGTCCGCCCGACAGCAACGCCAGCTTTCGTACATCTCCGAGTACACCACGGACATACGACACATCGCTGGCAAGGCTAACGTGGTCGCGGACTGCCTCTCCAGAGCGGTCATCGGAGCTGTGCAGCTGGGCCTCGATTACCTCCGCATGGGCGCTGACCAGGCCTCTGACCACGGGGTCCAGACCCTCAAGGCCTCGGTCACGGGATTGCGACTGGAGGAGGTCACGGTCGGTGACTCGGGCGCGAAGCTGTGGTGTGACATCTCCACTGCCAGCCTCGACCGCTAGTCCCTACGGACTGGCGCCGACCCGTTTTTGAGGCGGTTCACAATCTTTCCCACCCCGGTAGGAAACCGTCCGTGAAGTTGGTGTCGCAGAAGTTCGTGTGGCAGGGGCTTAAGAAGGACGTGAAGTCCTGGGTCGACGCATGCGTGGCTTGTCAACGGGCTAAAGTCCACCGCCATACTAGGGCCCCTTTTGAACTGTTTGCGGTTCCTGAGAGGAGGTTTGACCATGTCAATGTCGACCTCGTAGGTCCGCTTCCCCCCTCTCACGGTTTCACCTACCTGTTTACGATGGTGGACAGGACGACCCGCTGGCCCGAGGCCGTTCCCCTCACCTCGACGTCAGCTTCCGACGTCGCCCGCGCTTTCATCGGCACGTGGGTGGCGCGCTTCGGGACCCCGTCTGACCTCTCCTCTGACCGCGGTTCTCAGTTCACCTCGGAGCTGTGGAACGCTGTTGCTGTGGGTTTGGGGGTCAAGCTGCACCGCACCACCGCATATCACCCCCAGGCTAACGGATTGTGTGAGCGGTTTCACCGATCCATGAAGGCGTCACTGCGTGCCGGATTGACAGACAGCAACTGGGTGGATAAGCTCCCGTGGGTTATGCTCGGCCTCAGGTGTGCCCCCAAGGAAGACCTGCAGTCCTCGTCGGCGGAGCTCGTCTATGGCCAGACGCTACGGGTCCCCGGGGAATTCATTCCCACCGCCACTGTGCCCTGGTCTGCAGCCGGGCAGCGCTCCTCCCTGCTGGAGACCGCCGGGACATTCACGCCCGTCCCCACGTCGCAGCACAGCAACCCAGCTTTCCGGGTGTCCCCCGGATTACGGTCGGCGGATTTCGTTTTTATTCGCCACGACGCTCACCGCGGTCCCCTGCGCCCCCCTTACGACGGTCCGTTCAGGGTCATACGTCACGGGGACAAGAGCCTGGTGGTGGACGTTGGTGGCAGGCCTGAGACTGTGTCCGTTGATCGGATTAAGCCTGCTCACGTGGACGTTTCCAGGCCGTTGGAGTTGGCTCTGCCCCCACGTCGGGGCCGCCCTCCCATGTCCCGCCCCCCACCCCCTGTGGGGATGCCCTCGCCCTCGTTGGCGCCCCTGCCCCTGCCCTCGCCTGCGGCCCCGCCCTCCTCAGCCCCTGTGGTCCGTACGCGCCGGGGTCGGGCGGTACTTCCTCCCAGGCGCGAGGGTTTTGACTATGGGTGAATTCTGGGGGGGCTTGTGTGGTGATTGACATTATTCACCCACGGAACTATGGGTTGGGGTATTGTTCCGCACGGACATTAGTGAGTTGACCGGACTTCCTGTTTCCCCCGGTCTTATCTTCCCGGGCTGAAAGCTGTTTACATGTTGTTCTGATGTTAAATAAAAGTCTAGCTTGTACCTTCGATACCCCGCCTCCGACTCCCGTCTCTCGGCACTACAATACTATGATTTTTGTTTAACTTTGTTTGTATTTAGATAATCATATTAGACATTGTTGGGGGACTTCATTTGGAACCTTAAGATTTGTGACCAAGACACAGAAAAAAACTTGTTCTCTAGTATGAATAAAATCTGACTATTAATCTAGGGCTGCAACATTATGGCACAAGTAATAATCACAATTGTTTTTATAAATACTGAGATCCTGAGTTATTAAGATGAATCATTGACTCTAGGGTCTAACTATTTTTATTCACTTTCACAATAAATAAGCACAGCACTGCTTATACTTTCCGTCCGATCCATCCAAGGACCGTTGATGTTAAAGACGGGGCTTAGTGACTTTTCAGCTTTTTTCCAAAGTGCAAAACAAAGTCATTAGTCTTAGGCACGTGCAGACATAGACATCAAAGTGGGCTTGAGCCCCTGCCCTTTTTCTTCCTCCAGAAAAGAGCCCTTTTTTCCCTTTAAAATAAATAAATAAATGAATATAAATCTACTGCTTTTTGTGCACAGTTTCCCTTTCCAAAAATATATTGATTGAATACAAAATAAAAATATCAGGTCGGGAGATGAGACTGTGAAGTTCTGATGCTCTCTTTATCCTCCCTCCCTCCCTCCACGTCTCGCGCACAGCGGAAATCGGCAGTCACTTCAGACAGACAGGTAGCAGCACCTCCCACTTTACAGTCCCTTCAGACAGACAGGTGGCAGCACCTCCCACTTTACTCTCCCATGTTATGCCCGCTTTTCTTGGCTTATTTTGAAAGTGAGTGGTGATGAACAAATGACTAAACTGCCAGTGCCTCAAGTTTACAGCTAATTGGCCATAAGACAACAACAATTATGGTTAAGTAAGGTAGGCTACTAGCTAATGGATAAGTTGTTAGCTCAAGGTTTAGCTAATGCAATTTATCATGGGCAGCAGGCTAATGTACTGTACTTAAGGGGAGACAGACACTAAAGGTGAATACTGTAAAATGTGTATCTAATAACGTCATCACAATTGCTACATTGATCTGCAAATTAGACGTGAAATAGACCTAATTAAAATGCGCTAATTTGCATACAGTTACCAAGGTATTGCAGGTAAAAAGGATAAAACAAAAAAACATATCACCTCACAACTTCCCCAGATAGTTACTTACGTCAAGTCAATATTTTCCCCTGAAATGTTATGTTTAAATGCAGATTAGCTTTAAGTCTATAGATGAATTCAGACACGTTAGTAAGACGAACACCATTTATGTGTTTTTTTGACGTTTTCTTTCCATTAGAGTGAAAGAAAACATGGGAGCAAAATAGACCAAAAATAAATAAATTGTACAAGCACATGAAAAAACGATCTTTTAGCCTGTAATGTCCTTAAACAGTAACTTCATAATTTTGATTGTTGGCTGCTCATTTAATAACTATTAATTGTACTAGTTTGTTGTCTGCTTGTGTGCATTGTGAATACTAAAGAAGACCATTGTCTCTGTGTTTACAGATTATTTTTGTAGAATTCTGTTGATTGTTAAACAATTGGCTCTGTGCACAAGATGGCGTCTATCAACTTCCGGCGGCTGGGTGTGCGGCTGAGTACTTCCGGTTTGAGGACAGAGTTTTGACAGCTTGACAGTTTGTTATGTCACACCGAGAGCAAGAATGAGCGGATTTCGGGGTAAAGAAAAGCGATTGGCCTTCCAGCGTGTAAGAAAGTCGGCACTACATTGCTGTGTGCCCCTTTGTACAAATTCATCCCGTTATCAGAATCAGAATACCTTTATTAGTCCCACAGAGGGGAAATTTGCAGCGTTGAAGCAGGAAAGAGCCACCGAGACAGCTTAGTGTTGAATATCTTACATGCGTTAAAAAGTACTAAGTTGTAATATAATAAACAATATGCTAAAAAAGTACTAAGTTATAATATAATAAACAATATGCTAAAAAAAGTTACATAATTTTCAAAAATACAGATCAAAAACAAATCAAAAATCAAATCCTGTAGCAGTTCTTAGGATTTAGCAGCCCGGTATATATTACAGTTATTAAAGATGGCATATGTATAAAAAGTATATATTGCACATAAAACACATATTGCACATATTTTGACGGTATTTAACAGCAGCAAGTTATACAATGTTATAATCGGGAGATAAGTTTCCATTCATTTCGGCAAGCCTGGGCAACAACGATTAAAGACCCTGTGAAGTGTGCACCTGTGCATGATCTGTTATGCTAATACGTATAGTAATGACCAAAATTGTCCATTTGAACCCATATCAAAAGATGTTGGAATAGCAACGAATTTGAAGAGTTTTGAATTTGCCGGGGAAATCTGCAGTCGACCTTCGCCTTCGTGGGCGTGGCTTGCGATCTACTACGTGACTTCACGAGATGGACGCCGCCGCACTGTTTACATTCACCACCGTTCATTTTTTCTCTTTTTCAAAGTCGAATTTCTCAACGTTTTTGAGCTAGTATTTTCCTGGAAAGTGTGTCGGAGTCGACTGGAAGTGATTGCCAATCGAGAAAACCTGACAATGGAGGCGACAGTGAAGAAAGAGGGATGAAAAACACAGGGGAAACGATGCATTGCCGCTGGCTGTAGTAATGTCAAGTCTGCCGAAGTGGCGATGTTTCTGTTCCCAAAAGATGAAGGTGAGCCTGGCTGGTGTCATTGTTTCGTAGATTCTTTGATTGATCATGATAAATAAAGGCCACTGGTCGATTCGAGAGAGAGAGAAAGAGAGACTGAGAGAGTTACAGGGTTGTCGTTAGCATCTGGTGCTAGCTCGGAGCTAACGGAGATTAGCTGTTTCAACAATAAGGAGAGGGAGAGTGCTCTCCTGTGGGACTGAGAGAGATAACGTCAGCTCAGGGAGGTAAACTGTAGCCTAATTTATCTCAGTGGGTTTGGTCATCTATGTAAACAAATATTTCCATCTATGTAATATTAGTTGTATAAAATAGGTGAAGAAATCCTTCCAATGTTTTTTGATTATTGAAATGTTTCATGAGTGTTGAGAGCTGTATCCATAAATCTCTTAATGTTGCCCTCAAAGTGCACCAAATTGATCACTTTCCTCATCTATCCTGTCCGAAAAGCTGTCCAAATCAATCATTTCTCTCACACTAGTATCACTTTCCAAAGTCTCCGCCATGTTTACAATCGCAACTGGTACATCTTGTGACGTCACAGCCACTATCGTCTGCAACTTCCGTTAGGCTCAGACGGCACAATTAATAATTCATTAATTCATTAATTATGAATTATTAAAAATTATTTTAGCCATGAACAGGCACAATGATATGTAAGGAATGAAACTGCCATTTCATTTTGGTGCAAAAACATGCACTTCACTGGGTCTTTAAAAGATTTCTTGCTCCCAAACCAATTGTGTATTTCATTACAAAAAGCAGTTATACCATACTATGTGTCAAGGGGAGAACACTGAGGCATGAACTCAATTGCACGACTCAAAACTCAGACTCAGATAGCTTTTCAAAATAAAGACTTTACTGGAATTTGCACAGTAATAAAACAAGGAAAACAAAACCACTCTTTCGAGGAAAACTATAATGCGATCTATAGCATAGGTCCGTGAAAGGTCCGTGAAAAGGTCCGTGAGGTAAGCCGATACGTGGTCTTCGAGAGACAACGAACTGACAATTAACAGGAGGGAGCTAACACAATATATACACAGGTAAAGGGGACACAGTTGGAAACAATCAGGGCGGGGAAAATAATCAAGGACGCAGGAGACAGAAAAGGGGCGGGGAGCGTGGAGGCCTGAAATGAGAGGAAGAAATAATTAAGGGTATAGACATAAAGCACAAGACAAAGGGACATGACAACTCTAACATAAAGAATAAACTTTCACAATAAGTTTCTTGGACATGACAGTACCCCCCCTTCTAGGGACGGCTCCTGACGGCCCAGGCTCCTCTGAGTTGAGGCGGTCAAAATCCTCAATGAGGCTTTTGTCCACGATGAAGCGGGAAGGAATCCATTGCCGCTCCTCAGGACCATAACCCTTCCAGTCAACCAGTAACTGTCGTCCTCTACCCCTTTTCCGACTAGCCAATAGTGACTTGACCGTGTAAACCGGACCTCCATCGATCATCCGGGGGGGCGGGGGGGGTTTGACGGTGGGAACCATAGCGCTCTCCTTCAATGGTTTTAATTTTCCTACATGGAAGGTGGGATGTACCTTCATGGCCCTGGGAAGCCGTAGTCTCACTGAGACTGGGTTTATGACCTTGGTGATGGGAAAAGGACCCACAAACCGGGGAGCCAGTTTTCGGGAGAGTACGTGGAGGGGAAGGTCTCGTGTAGAGAGCCAGACTTTTTGGCCTGGCTGGTATACAGGGGCTGGTCGGCGTTTTCGGTCTGCTGCTCTTTTAACCAGTTGTGAATTCCTGCAGAGTATCTTCCTAGCCGCAGCCCACACGCGCCGACAACGCCTGACCAGAGCGTGGGCAGACGGGACCGTGACCTCCCTCTCCGTGGCTGGGAACAGTGGCGGCTGGTAGCCATAAACACAGTGAAACGGGGACAGGCCCGTGGCAGAAGTAGGGAGGATGTTGTGTGCATACTCAACCCAGGTGAGGTGCTCGCTCCAGGAGGATGGATTCTGGGACACCAGGCAGCGCAGGCAGGTCTCCAGTTCTTGATTTAGGCGCTCTGTCTGGCCGTTAGACTCCGGATGATATCCAGACGAGAGACTGACCGTGGCACCGATGAGGCTGCAGAACTCCTTCCAGAAGCGTGACACAAACTGGGGGCCCCGGTCGGAGACAATATCCTTAGGGAAACCATGAAGCCGAAACACATTCTGCATCATGACCTCCGCCGTTTCCTTAGCTGAGGGCATCTTTGGCAGAGCAATGAAATGTGTCATTTTGGAAAATCTGTCCACTACCGTGAGAACTGTGGTTTTACCTCTAGAGAGGGGCAGGCCAGTGACGAAGTCCATGGAGATCTCTGACCAGGGCCTGTTGGGAATAGGGAGTGGTTGTAATAACCCTATTCGCGACCTGGAAGAGGTCTTGTTTCGAGCGCAGATAGGGCACGCCTCCACATACTCCTTCACCTCCTTCTCCATGGATGTCCACCAGAAACGTTGTTTAACAATGAACATAGTTCTCTTGACTCCGGGGTGACAGGTGAGCAGCGAAGTGTGAGCCCAGTGGATCACCTGTGGTCGCTCGGCCTCCTGAACAAAAATCCGGTTAGGCGGGCAACCCCTTGGTGCAGGAGCTCCAGCATTGGCACGTATTACCTCCTTCTCTACTGGCCAAGTCAGCGCTCCTACCACCCGGTTCAATGGGATGATGGGTTCCGGCTCCTTGGCTGCAGGCACAGGGTCAAACAGACGGGACAGAGCGTCAGGCTTGACATTCTGAGACCCCGGCCTGTAGGAAAGAACAAAGTCAAAACGGTTGAAAAACAAGGTCCACCTAGCCTGGCGGGAGTTCAGTCTTTTGGCCTTTCTGATGTACTCCAGGTTCTTGTGATCGGTCCAGACCACAAAAGGATGCTCGGCTCCCTCCAACCAATGCCTCCACTCTTCCAACGCTAACTTCACGGCCAGCAACTCACGGTTTCCCACGTCATAATTTCTCTCTGCCGGGGAGAGCTTCCTGGACAGGAAGGCGCAGGGGTGAAGTTTGTTGTCCTTCTGTTGTTGCTGGGAGAGGACCGCTCCCACCCCCTCGTTGGAGGCATCCACTTCCACCACGAACTGGCGAGTGGGATCCGGCATGGTAAGTATGGGGGCAGTGGTGAACATCTTTTTCAGCCGAGAAAAAGCCTCCTCAGCCTGAGGAGACCACACAAAAGGCACCTGAGGGGACGTGAGGACATGAAGAGGGGCTGCAATAGCGCTGAAGCTCCGCACAAAACGTCTGTAAAAATTAGCAAAGCCTAAAAACTGCTGCACTTTTTTGCGAGAGTCAGGGGTAGGCCAACAGGCTACTGCGCTAACCTTCTCTGGGTCCATCATAACCTGACCTGGGGAAATGATGAAGCCCAAAAAAGTGACTGTTTCCACATGAAATTCACACTTTTCAGCTTTGACAAACAACTTATTTTGGAGCAGTTTCTGTAGAACCAGGCGGACATGTTGTTTGTGGGTGTGAAGGTCAGGGGAGTAGATCAGAATGTCGTCCAGATAAACAAAAACGAAACGGTTCAGAAACTCCCTCAACACGTCGTTGATCATAGCCTGGAAGACTGCAGGAGCGTTTGACAATCCAAACGGCATGACCAGGTATTCATAATGTCCTGAAGGGGTGTTAAAACCCGTCTTCCATTCATCACCCTCCCTGATCCTGACCAAATGATAGGCGTTCCGCAGGTCTAATTTGGTGAAAACCTTGGCTTCCTGAAGCTGCTCGAAAGCGGACGAGATGAGAGGGAGGGGGTACCGGTTTTTAACCGTAATGTCATTGAGAGGTGAGTAGTCGATACAGGGCCTAAGAGACCCATCCTTTTTGCCCACGAAAAAAAAACCTGCCCCTGCTGGGGATGAGGAATGACGAATAAGCCCTGTCTTGAGGGAGGCATCAATATAGTCCTTCATGGCCTCTTTCTCAGGTCCTGAAATTGCATAAAGTCGACCCTTAGGAATGGGAGACCCGGCAATCAAGTCAATAGCACAGTCATAGGAGCGGTGAGGAGGAAGAGCCAGAGCTTTGGACTTACTAAAAACTTCACTAAGGTCGTGGTAGCAGGAAGGAACTGAAAGTACATCCGGAAGATATATTTTTGGGACTGTATCCTGCCTAACACTCCCAGTGTTACATCCCCTGTCAATCTCTGCTACCTGCTTAAAACAGAGATCAATGCAATTCTTTCCCCACCCCTCCACCCTCCCAGATTGCCAATCTATGTGAGGGTTATGAAGTTTCAACCAGGGAAACCCCAAAATGAGTGGATGTTGGGCTGAGTTAAATAAGTGAAAAGACATTGTCTCATGGTGGTTATCATTACATCTTACTTCTAAAGGCTCCGTTTGGTGAGTCACTTTAAACAACAGCCGCCCATCGAGAGCACTCGCTTCAAGAGGCTGGGGTAGAGGTTTAGTTGTTATGTCCCATTTTTTAACTAAACCCCAATCCATAAGACTTTCGTCCGCCCCTGAGTCAATGAGAACACCATGAGTAACTACATTGTCTCTGATTTTTACCTGGATCCGGGTCAGGGTGCGAGGAGGAAAGTCAGAGGAAGAGATCCGGCTCACCAACGTACTCCTCTTCATTGGTGAGCCTCCTCTTTTACCGGACAAGCCGCTTGTGGGTGTCCGCGCTGCCCGCAGTAGAAACACAGACCTTCCTTGAATCGACGCTGACGTTCTGCCAGCGACAGCTTGGCGCGGCCCAACTGCATTGGCTCCTCCACGGAGCCAGGGGGCGCTGTTGTCCGGAACGCAGGTGGTGAGGGGTGACGGGGCCTCCAAGAAGAAGTAATATCCAGCGGCGAGCGTCTCCTCTGGAGAGGTGGATCAACCGCATCCTTGGATTTATTCCTTCTCCTCTCCGTCAAACGATTGTCTATACGTAAAGCCATGGATATGACAGAGTCCAAATCAGCGGGCAGATCGAGAGGCGCCAGCTGGTCTTGTAAAGAATCCGAGAGACCGCTGACGAAAGCGTCAAACAATGCAGCGGAGTTCCAGCCGCTGTCGGCTGCCTTAGTCCGGAACTCGATGGCGTAGTCAGCCACACTCCGCTGATGTTGTCGCAGCTTGATCAGAGCCCGAGCTGCTTCCCTGCCCGGCGTGGTTTGATCGAAGGTCTTCCTCATAGTGTCTATGAAGTTTTCCAGAGACCCGCAGATAGGCGAGCCTCGGGACCATTCTGCCGTGGCCCACGCTGCTGCTCGGCCGGAGAGATGAGAGATCATAAAAGCCACTTTGGAAATGTCCGTGGGAAAAGCAGCCGGTTGGTGGTGATAGTGTAACTCACACTGCACGATGAACGGCCGGCAGCCTTCTGAGTCCCCGGAGTACCTTTCGGGTGGAGCCAGACGCATGGAAGCACTGTGCGGCTCAGTAACCCGGTTGGGATCGAATCCGGTCACCGCTGGAACCGGAGGAGTCGTAGGAGGAGAAACAGCCTGCAGGTGAGTGAGCACACGCTGAACCTCTGCTGCCAGTAGATTAACTTGGGTCGTCAACGATGTTTGTAGTTCCCCCTGGCTGCTGGTTAGATCCTGCACTCCCTGCTGCATGGTGGCCATACGCTCCTCTTGTTGCCCAAGACGTTGGCCCTGAGAACGGATAGCGTTCTTAATCTGATCTGAGTCGGCTGAGTTCATTTTGATGGTCAGTTCGTACTGTCAAGGGGAGAACACTGAGGCATGAACTCAATTGCACGACTCAAAACTCAGACTCAGATAGCTTTTCAAAATAAAGACTTTACTGGAATTTGCACAGTAATAAAACAAGGAAAACAAAACCACTCTTTCGAGGAAAACTATAATGCGATCTATAGCATAGGTCCGTGAAAGGTCCGTGAAAAGGTCCGTGAGGTAAGCCGATACGTGGTCTTCGAGAGACAACGAACTGACAATTAACAGGAGGGAGCTAACACAATATATACACAGGTAAAGGGGACACAGTTGGAAACAATCAGGGCGGGGAAAATAATCAAGGACGCAGGAGACAGAAAAGGGGCGGGGAGCGTGGAGGCCTGAAATGAGAGGAAGAAATAATTAAGGGTATAGACATAAAGCACAAGACAAAGGGACATGACAACTCTAACATAAAGAATAAACTTTCACAATAAGTTTCTTGGACATGACACTATGTTTAGGTACTAATGAATTATATCCTCAAAACAAACGCGCACATAAATAACAAAGGAAAATACATAATTTAATAAATCCACAATATGATAACATTTTACAGATTCATTTAATAAACTTTTACAAAACATAGGTTGATGTTATATCGGGGGGAAAAATACATATTTAAACATTTCAATTAGTCTCTGCATATTTAAGTAATGCTAGTTTATATAACAGATGAACAGATGTACAATATCCTGAAAGTAGATGCAAAAAATATATATAATGTGTGCATTTCCAACATATCCTCTGAAAGAGTGTTAGTCGTTGAGTTGAGTAGTGAGCCATTCGTTTTTTTTCGTGGTGCGATGTCTGCTGAGAAGTCCTTGTATGCCTCGCTGACTTTGAGGACATCTGGGTCTGGCAGCTCCCCCCGCACGGCCTTGTAACATGTACTCCTTTGAACAACAATCACAAAGTTGTAGCAGGCTACATACAATTACTTAGGACAATAGATATTACCTTACACCGTCAGCAACTGTAAACTGCTTTGGCTTAGTGGAAATGAACACCATGTCACTCACTCTGCCTGGTTTCACACCCTATTAATTACACAAAAGAATTGTCAAATTAATTGAAAAGGTTGTTGATGCAACATACTAAATCAGCTCTTGGCACAAAGGAAATACTCATTAAACCGTGGATTGGTTGTGAACACATACTGTACTTACCATGGTTCTTGGCTTGTGCCATCGCTGCTCTGTTTCAGTGCAGCTGAGGACAGGGGGTACAGCAGCCAGGTTGAGTGTGGAGTAGTTTGCGGTCTGGAACAGCAGTGCAACATTGTGGTTGCAGAGTGCTGTTCCAGCTACACAGGAACACTTTGCCACTGCAATCTTCACAGGTGAGCAGTTCTCAAAGACAATCTACACAGTAAAACAAAATGTCAGTCATTTTACATTTAGGACACTGCTTCAATACAACACAGACAAATGAGAAAGCTGAGAGCAGGCTGATCAGGCAAGTAGTAGGTGTGGGAAAAGGCTAAACCATGTCAGGTTATCAGTCACATCACATACACAGAAGTTCTGCTGTTTGGAATACTGTAATTTAAGGACATTCAAACAGATAAGCTCTCTCAGATGTCTCAATTGATTATCTTATTATATTATAACTACATAAAATAGTGTTAGTAGAACGTTGAACAGCTTAACATAGATGTAGGGTACAAAACCAGCACTTACCTAACACAAATAATTGGACCCTACATGGATTATACCAGCGCCATATAGAATGAGAGTTACGTCATCTCCGTTCACTCCAATGGACCACTTTTTTACAGCAATGGCGGATCGTGGAGCCTCTCAATCGTTCCCCGGAAGTTAGCGCCAAGCAGTGGCGGCCGGCCCATAGGGGCGCTAGGGGCGCCGCCCCACCTCTTCCCACATACAAAAAAAAATATTAAAAAAAATATTAAATTAAAAAATATATATTTAAAAAAATAAGATTTAAAAAATATATATATTTTATATTTTTTATTTTTAATGAACAAGGTAAATATCATACAATTGGTATCAGTAAAATGTATAATCTACAATAAAATCTTGTTTAAAATTGTATTACGATGTCTAAAGTTACTGATAAGTCACATGTTTCCTGCCTGGCCTTGCCCTTGGCATTAGTTTATCATTACGGGGCGCTGCCCCCGAGCCAAACAGCAGCAACCAGCACGTTGCAAAAGTCTCAATAGTAAACTGTGCCGCCGAAACATAATTTCAGCCAATCAGCGCCGTCAAATATTTTGGTCACGAGAGCGCTCACGTTGGCGCCCACGTTGGCGCCCACGTTGCTTACGTGCGTTGACGTGAGTTGTTTTTTAGACTCGTAAAGAACTGGGGTAGTAACGCAGTGTAGGCGGAGCCGTGACGTCATCTTCAATGAGCTCCCCAGAAAAACAACACAGCTGTTAGCTCTTAGCACTCAGAGCTCACAGCTCTTCATATCTGTTCAGAAACTAGACAAAAGTTAAACAAGTACAAACCACATACTGTCTGTGTCATGGTGAATACAGTCGCTGGTTTATTTATGTCTACAGTCCGTTGTTGTGAGTGTGGACGGTCGGAGCATTTACAACGTAAGCTTAGCCAAATCTCCATTAGAAAACACGCATTTTAAAAGGTTTTTCACCTGCCGTCTGTCTGCAGACTTGTCAAAGCCTTAATTCATGGTTTTTACTATCCGGTATCAGTATGTTGTTACTTTGGCATCATTTTGAAACGTGTATTACAATTAAATCACGGTTAAATATGTTCATCTTGTTGTAAGTTGTAGCCCCCTTGACAGCGATTCTCTCTCTAGTTTAGACTGCGGTCAAGCCAGCCTCCACTCGGAAAAACCTAGTCAAGCCAGCCCTCACGTGATATTGCGGTGCGTGAATATCCTATGCATTACGGTAGAGTGTTTAGATCTGTGTTTAGATGAGAATAAAACAAAAACTGTCCAGTATCAAAGACTCATTTCACTTCAGGGTGATAGCAGGACATCCCATCTAGTCACTCAGAAAAAATCAGGACATTCTGATGTACAGTTTCAAAATAAAAGACCTTTGAAGCCTCATATATGAGCTATCATCCCTGTTTTTAGATGAGAATAAAACAAAAACTGTCCATTATCATAGATCCATCTCACTCCAGGGTGATAGCAGGACACCCCATGTAGTCACTCAGAAAAAATCAGGACATTCTGATGTACAGTTTCAAAATAAAATACCTTTGGGGACAGGGATGATAGCTCATATATGAGACTTCAAAGGTCTTTTATTTTGAAACTGTACATCAGAATGTCCTGATTTTTTCTGAGTGATGACATGGCGTGTCCTGCTATCACGCTGAAGTGAGATGGATCTATGATACTGGACAGTTTTTGTTTTATTCTCATCCAAAAACAGGGATGATAGCTCATACAATAGAGATTTCAAGGTCTTTTATTTTGAACCTCTACATCAGAATGTCCTGATTTTTTCTGAGTGACTAGATGGGATGTCCTGCTATCACCCTGAAGTGAAATGAGTCTTTGATACTGGACAGTTTTTGTTTTATTCTCATCTAAACACAGAGGGATGATTTTTTTTTTATTCTACCGTAATGCATAGGATATTCGCGCACTGCAATATCACGTGAGGGCTGGCTTGACTAGGTTTTCCCGAGTGGAGGCTGGCTTCACCGCAGTTAGTTTAGCATACTCAGCCCGACTCAGCCTGGTTGTTCCTGGCCCTAGAACCACAATTTTATGGGACCATTACATCACCAGAAGTCCCAATTTAAGGGGTAATTTCTCCCCCAAAAAATTCTTTTACTCACTATATCAACAGCCCCACCAAAAATATTTTCCACCAGCCGCCACTGGCGCCAAGGCTAGCAGAGCTGTAGAGTTGCAGCATAATAGACCGTTCATGACGGATTTAAGGTAAGAAGAAGTTTAAAGATTTATATTGCGGATATTATCAGTACATCTGATTCAAATTAACATGTGTATTAAAGGATGTCAGTGGATTATCCCTAAATTAGTAGATTTAGGGAACGTTTACAGATAACAGATTAAGCTAGGATACCATACCATAGTACATACCATAGTGGTTGAACACACAGTATTAGGAAACGCTTTATACTTACTGGACATGTTATACTCATTACATACTGTATATAAAATATGACCAAGAATGTGAGACAACTTTATAGAAATTCATATCACATATGTTACTGATGCCATTTGTCATACTTTGTTAAACTCACAAATAATAAAGTTCCAGAACTTCAGTTGGGAACAAAGACCACACCTTATCTCCCCAAGGCAATTTCCCATCCAATAGGTGTGCTATATAGGTGTGTATAACCCTTTCTCCTGTCTGTTACTCCCTCTTTCAGCACAAAAACCAGAGGGGGATTCAATGGAGCCTGAATACCTGCAATGAGACCCTCACCCTGCACCCTGAGTCTCAACTCTCAGTGTTTTTCAAGCCTTTCCGTTTTTTTGTATAAAGCAAAACATTAAGCTTTCCCAATGGTGTGGTTTTTGTTTTGTGAAAAAGTGCAAATGCAGTGTTTGTATATAATTACCTCACATATTTTTTTGCCAGCCATTTTTTCCTCCGCTCTGTGTCAGTGGGGAAGCTGTACATTCGTACTCCTTTCTTGGAGCGATTTGAGCATCCCCAGGCAGCACAGCAAACCATGGTGGCGACTAGGAGGCAGCACAGCAAACCAGGACAACACGGAGGAAAAGGCACAGACAAACTGCATGATATGCTATTCAATGTTTATTGAATTCCATGTATTTGCAATGGATGTTCCTAAAACAACACATTTAACATCATCATCATCATCATGCTGCTGCTGCTGCTGCTAGTCCTTTGATAGTCACCTGTCGGTCTCCTGTCCTTTCTGAAAGCCATAAAGATGAGATTAGTCATTTAGATAACTTGTGTCCTCAATTACCATGGGATTACTGAAACTACCATGAATTTAAGAAAATGGTAGAAATTAATCTAATCTGAATTTTGAAGCATTCCTTTAGATCCCCTCCCTCTAAATATATCAATAAACATTAGAAAGTGATGCTCCTGACTACCATACAAGTTTAAGAAGATAATATTGGTTTTAAAGAATTCAAAGCTATAAATAAACAGCAAAGAACAGCAGCCGTCACAACCAGTTTCTGGGGTTTCCATGAAAGCAGAGACAGTTTTCAACCTCTCATTAAGAATCTTTGATGAAAGCTAAGTTTGGGTTTAGCTAATGTATTTATCATTTTACACGACAGGGTTACAAAACGAAAATAAATCTGTAGCCCCTTCATGCTACACACACATAGCAGTTGATGTGAGCTAATTTATTGTCACTATTATCACGAATCTGTTGCAAAACGTCAGCTAGCTGGGCTTTTTTGAATCCTAAATCACAGGTTACCTACTCTAGCCACATCAAAACCCCAGAACATGAACCCGATGTAGGCTTTGAACCGATGAACACTTTTTATTTTTCTCCCTACTCTGAGATCTTGAGGCTTTTCATGCTTTCTCATGGACCTGTAACAGCTAGCCCTGACGCTCACTCTCCCTGAAGGTAGATCTTTGTTTGAAACTGTGGGGAATTGGACATCATTCATTTTATCCAAAAAACGTAATAGTACATCATTAAAATGCTTTACACTGTATCAAGACTGTCAAGTTGTCAAAGTTAGCCAGTAACTACAGCTTTGTTTGTCACTTACCTTCATAATTGTCGATGTAACTGGATATGTACATCTTGAACCCCTTTTCTCTTTTGCTCCTCGGGGCTGAGCCTGCCGCTTGTACCAGCCGATGTACATCACTGATGTTAACCTTCGGTAGGTCTTGGAGACATCGAGTTTAAAATAGTGCCATCACGTTAACGTTAGCCTTCTCACTTTGCTCTACCGCTATCTGTATGCTACCTACCTACCTACCTACCTACCTACCTACCTACCTACCTACCTACCTACCTACCTACCTACCTACCTACCTACCTACCTACCTACCTACCTACCTACCTACCTACCTACCTACCTACCTACCTACCTACCTACCTACCTACCCGCTCTGCTCAACCACTCCACACCGTAGACCGGAAGTTCACAACCGCACACCCAGCCGCCGGAAGTTGATAGACGCCATCTTGTGCAACTAGCCAATTGCGTGAGGGTATTAAAATAAATTGGTCAGTAAGTCAGAGATGTGCAACTGTAGCGTGGTACAGAGTGAAGTAGCCCTCCACTACACATTTAATTTGAAAGTCTTTTATTTTGTTCTGCAAAGAGCAAAAATATGTATCTTATTATCACAGTTCGCCACACACACCATGGCCCTTTCTCATTTCTCCAACTCCCCTCCTCGACTCCTATCCTCGATACTTAGTCCAGCCCACAGGAGATGCGAGCCGAGGAGGGGAACCGAGGAGAGAGGAGGGGAAGCAGCAGGCGGTTAAAGAAATGAGAACTCCTCTCCTCTGCGCGGTCATATCAAAGCGACATCCGTTAATTATGACGTGGCAACAGCTGCATCAGCTGTGAGTGTTTTGTTAAAGCGCTGTATTTTGTAATCTCTGTTAGATCAGCTGAACATTGTTCCCCCACATATTTACTTTTAATTCCATTTGCAACAAGTATGACACAAATGTATGAGTATTTTCGACACATACTAGCATCTCTTCTGTATTGGGCAGCTCTAAAACATTATTATAAAAAGTACCCTCAAATAAAGGGAGACATATAGGCTACATGAGGCTTATGTACGTTTCATATATTCACACATGCAAACATACAAACACACAAAAAAAAACAATGACTGTCTATACACTATACTATAGGCTATGTTAACCTTTTTAAACTAGTAGGCTAAATGACATGATAAATCATCAACTCACACCTCTTTCACAAAACACCTGCAACAAATTTCTAATCCAAGTAGGCTAATTAACGAATCATGAGGGACCTGACAGGCTATATAAGGTCCAGGGACACCTGTGATTTAAATCTCAACAACGAAAAACAGATTCAGTGACCACATGAAACAAATTGAGTCATGAAACCCGCTGTAGCATGTGCCTTACAGCAGTGGCAAAAACTTCTGACCAACAACAGCAATCAGGAGAGACGCCGATCCCAGCGCTGGAAAGCGAGAATGCGCAAAGCCATCCTGCTTCATCTTGAGGTATTTGAGTGTGCGATTACAATTGTTTTAAATAGTTGAAAAATAGCTGGCTTTTTTCATTGGAATAAAACAATGGATTAATTTGTTATGACAGAATATGTATGTGCAGTTTAGTTTGATGGATAAAGGTATTGACCTGTACATTTTATTCTTCCTGCAGGTTCAACACCCACACTCATACAAAAGTTTGAACAGCAGTGTCCCGGCGCTGGAGCTGTACTTCGGAGATGGGTGCCTGCTGAAGGACTTCAGGATGATCCGAGACTCCCTGGAGGCCTTGATGCGGTGTCTGGGGCCTGAGAGGAGACAGGCCTGGGGACACCACATGACTGTATTGACAACTGTGTAGGCCTACTGGCTGGCACACGGTTTGTCATACAGTGTGGTGTCCCGGGCCTTTCAGGTACCCCTCTCCACGGTCCACAGACTGGTCCACCAGGGAGTGGAGGACATCGCTGCTCTCAGGCAGTCTGTGATCTCGCTGCTTGCTGGTCCAGAGCTGGAGGAGGTCGGGCAGGGCTTCCAGCAGTTGGCCCATAGCCCGGCATTTAGTTCATGTGAGGGTGCCATTGATGGGTGCCACATTAGAATAAAGACCCCACCCGGACCCAGTTTTTTTGTTACCCGTTTGTTTTCTTCACCGATGAAAAATGTACTGGCCAGATGCATTACTCAGTTCTTTTGTTCGTCCATTTATATGCCTTATTTCCAATTTCACCTTGCTCAAGTTTATTTAGAGCAAAGGACTTTACACAACCATATCTTTATTACAAATTGTATGTGAAATAGGCCATCACACAATCTCTTAAGAAAGTGTTACGTTTAGTGTTGAAATTTAGTAATGTTCAGTGATAAAATATTGTTATGCTTTGACTGAACTTGAAAAGAAAGAAGAGACACGTGTTAGCAATTTTACTTATGTAGGGTTTGAGCTACATGCAGTAACTTGCCTCAATGTTAATGTATATATTATTTATAATAAAACATCCCTGATATTGCATTTGGATACTTTACACACGGTTGGTTTATGCGCAGAATTATTTGAGGTGGAGATTTAAAAAGCGGAAATCAGTGGCCATGACTTTCTGTATGACTATAGACAGTTATGCCTTGGGTTGCAAAAAGACTTTAAAAACGTTGGCTTTTCAGTCAGGTCACAATCATAAAATGTATATTCAGCTTTGTATAAAATAAATATCTCCTTGTATCTTCAGTAAACATGTGTGTTTCTGTATGTCTAATTGTAAAGAAGGCTTCATGCTTGATGTAACCCTTGTATGGTGTTTGGGTCTGTGGGACCTGTTTATTATTTTTCTAAAGAAAATTGATAATTTATTTTCTCTAACTCACTCAATGGCCTTGGTTCTGCATGTCTCCATTGAAAAAGAGATCAATGATCTCAATGAGATTTCACCTGGATAAATAAAGGTTTTAAATTGAATTTTCTGTGAAGAACAGATATCAGAACACATTTTCAGTGACCACCCATTGTACCCCCCCCCCCCCCCCTACAAATTTATATTACATACAGGGTGTTCGGGTCCACCAGACCCACGAACACTGGCTGAATAACAGAAATATGAACACACCACACAAGAGTTAAGGTCAAACTTAAATATGTTTACTAAATGTTGTAACATATATAAATAAAGAATAAATGAACACATCCAAAGTACAGAAAAAAGAAGAAAAAAAAGACACTATTCCTTCCTAACTAGTTCCTCGAAGAGCTTGAGGAATTTGGCGGAGGCTTCCTCCGAGTCTGCCTGCTGGCGGTTGAAGCGGTCCTCCTCCTTGTCCGCCTCTGCCTCCAGGAACTGCAAAGCGCTTTTTCTTTTTTTTCGGGGAGGGGGACCGGCAGAGGTGGATGGCTCAACACACTCCTGGCTGTCCGAGCCAGACTCTGTGGCCTCCTCATCCTCTGTGGCCTGGCTCTGGACAGCCTCAGTGGATGTTGAGCCACTGCCAGAAGCCACGGCAGCAGTGGCCGAGTCCATCAGGGTGGGAGGGTCGATGGATGGCCTCCCACCGATGGCCTCATGCATGGCCGTAAAATACGGATCTATTATGTTCCCAATCCAGGAAAATGTCACTCACTCCCAGGCTTTCTTGGCAGTGTGCCTTCGGCCAGTAAAAAGGTTATCGTTCTCGACCCTCACTTTGATGAGGGTCAGAGTGTCTTGCTCTGTCCCTGTGAAAAGACAAAGTAAAAGGTGTAGCTTAAAACTGTTGGAAGATTTACAGACTGTAATGAGTGATGGATTCTAGTGTACAACATAGCCCAAACCAAATGATGGTGCTGAATGCTAAACAAAGTTCTGGTTGATTTAACACTCTTACAAAAAAATTAACATTTGCACTTTTAAACATCATGGCATGCTGTAGCAGGATTGGGTGTAGTTAAAATGTGGATAAAAACATAAAGAATATCAGGTGAAATGTCAATAAGGAATGCGGTTACTGTAGAGGGCTCTAACTGCATACAGACGGGCGGAGTTGGATCGCGCATTTCACTTCTTAAATAACTAATGCAACGTATCATTATCAACACTTACATATGTTCATTGCTCCCGCCATGGTTTTGAAATGATTCCAGCGGTGTGTCACGCCTATTTTATACCCAACGTTCCCGGAAATGCATCCGCGAAGGAGCCGCGAAGGACCGTGGAGGACTCATCAGTGTATCCTCGGTTATAGCTCCTCCAGAAAACCTCCTCGACGCTCGATCCTCGGTCCTCGAAGTGCATTTAGAGAAATGAGATGTCCTTCAACATGGTGCGCTGAAATTCATTTCCGGGTCACTACCGAAGGACAGAGGAGTCGAGGAGGGGGATTTGACGAAATGAGAAAGGACCCATGACTTCACTCAAGTGTGTGTTTACGTTCTCTCAACGTATTCACTATACTAACATAGAAACATAATGAACATCTGCATCAACATCCAAACAATAATCATGTCTATTGCATTGCTATTCCAGACCAGTTTCATCTTGTGCATTCAATATCAATTTGTTGCTCCGATACAAAGTCAGCCAATCATGTCTACCGAACATTGTCACATTAACCAAATCAATTATGTATCTCTTTTAACTTATTTATTTATCTATTACTTATACACGTCCGGGCTCTTTAGACCGGCTCATAGTTCTACTCTCCCGCCTCACGCTCGCTCAAGCTAACTAGGCCACCAATGCTAACTACTGGCTAGCCATTTTCAATACGTTACGTTTGCTGAACAAGTAACGTTCATAAACACTACAACATAAAGTCCAACCGGGATCATAAACTCACACATAACATATTCATCCATCAATTACACAATTCCAACTCTCCGTTCTTACCTGCAAAGAGCAAAAATATGTATCTTATTAAAACTGTTCGCCACACACACACACACACACACACACACACACACACACACACACACACACACACACACACACACACACACACACACACACACACACACACACACACACACACACACACACACACACACACACACACACACACCGTGGTTGCGTTCCGATAATCCAAAAATCAACTCCTAAATTCTAACGGCCCGTCTACACTACAGGCATCGAAAAATGCTTTCAACGCTTCGCCCATTCACTTGAATGGGGTGGCGTAGAAGATTTTTAATCTTCGCCGAACTGCATTGTGGGGAGCATGGCATGGCTTTGCAAGCATCACGAGCATCTATCGGCATCAAAAGTTGAAAAATGTTCAACTTTTGAGGTTCGATGCTTGGCATCGGCCAATCAAATCCAGTTTATGCAAATCCCGCCAGTGCAAGCGCAGCCAATCAAACCGCGTGCAAGCTGGGAGAGCCAGACCGCAGTTCATTTCCTCATATTCCAAACGAGATATTACGGTAGCAAATAGCCCGGTTCTTTGCGACCAGAACTATTTACCTGGATACAAACCGGAGGAACCAGGCATGGAGGGAGGTGGCAGAGACAGTGGGTGAAACTGGTAGGTTTTTCGCCTGTTTGGAGAGTTTATATCCAGTTTACTTCGTTTTAACATTGCTATTGCTTTGAATGTCGGGGGCGGGACATTCATGTGATTGGTTGTTGGTCGCGTTGCTCGCAAAAAATCGCCAAGCTTCAGACACGCCCAGCTTCAAGATTTTTTGATGCCTGTAGTGTAGACGGGCCCTAACCCTATCTCCTATTCCTTGACCTCTGAGTGAAACGTCACAGGGTCAAGGGATAGTGGATAGGAGAATTCAAAAGGACTTAGGAGAAGAGACTGCGGTACTTTAGAGAATCCGAATGCACTTTCACTATCTGACGTGTTTATGATGCGCCAGCGCACGTCATTGTGTGCGTCTGCTGCTGTGGTGAAACTATGGAAACTACAGTGTTCTATACAACGCACTACATGGATGTTTAATAAGAACGAGGGACTCATCTAGAGACTCTGCACCGTGCTCTGATGCTGTTGTTTTATGCTTTATGAACGTGGACAACAGAGAAACATATTCTTCATGACCAAAGTTGTAATGGAAATAAAAAAGGAAAGTGAAATTTATGCTCGTCACCCTCTCCCTCCGGTCCACATTAATACAAATGATCCCAATACGTATGATTGTATGAACTATGAAAATATCTTAAAATCAATACAAATGTATTTATTATAAACGTTAGTCCTTAACACCTATCACTGTGTACATCACCATTCAAACATCTTTTAAAAGTTGAACAAACCCCACACAGCTCAGTATAGACTGTGAAATGTTGACTTTATTTGATCATTTCAGTAAAAACTAACGTTCATATTTCTCTTTTTGATTATAATACTGATGAACGTTCAAAACAAAGCACTTTGGCAACTTACCACATACGTTTTAAAATGCTTAATAAGCACCGTAACTTTCATGATATAATTTCTCCGTCATGATCATTTGTTTCCGTGAACGGCTGACTGTGGTATGACGCTAATACTGCGGCTGCAAGGCATTGTGGGGCAGCATTTTCTCCTCTCCTTTCGGTAAGGGAGGTCCAGTGGTTCCTAAGCTAAAGGAGGTTATAAAGGAAGTTTGAAACCTCCTTTCCTTTCATTTGGAGAATTGGAACGGCACTTAACATGGCTGCCACTGACGTACTTCCGGGTCATTTCACTTGGTTAGGAAGGTTCCTCAGCTAAATGGACTATTGGAACGCAACCCGTGACTTCATTCAAGTGTGTGTTTACGTTCTCTGAACGTATTCACGCGATCAATCAATCAATCATCAATCAATGTTTATTTATATAGCCCAATATCACAAATGTTACATTTGTCTGAGTGGACTTCACAGTTTGTACAGAATATCAGTATGACAATACGACACCCTCTGTCCTTAGACCCTCACATCGTACAAGGAAAAACTTCCAGAGAAAACCCACAGTTTAAAGGGAAAAATGGGAGAAACCTCAGGGAGAGCAACAGAGGAGGGATCCCTCTCCCAGGATGGACAGACGTGCAATAGATGTCGTGTATAAATTGAAAAGATAATACATTTGCAACATAGGTAGTCCAAATGTTTGGAAATGCATGTGTGTATAATAGGAAGATGAATCCACGAGGATATCCATCCAGGACTTATGATCCAGGACCACAGCCACGACTCAAGATCCAGGACTCGCAATCCATGACACAGGACCGCAGGATCATCCATGACTCCGGATCCCGGCGTATATAGACACCAAAAAGAAAGACATTTGGGGAAGCTGGGTTAATCGGAACATGAGAGTACACAGGTATAGACAGAGAGAAGGAAGAAGTAAGATGTCCCCCGACAAACTAAGCCTATATCAGCAAAACTAGGGGCTGAATCTAATCAGCCCTAACTATAAGCTTTATCAAAAAGGAAGGTCTTAAGCGCACTCTTAAAAACGGATAGGGTGTCTGCCGTCCGAACACAAACGGGAAGCTGATTCCACAAAAGTGGAGCTTGATAAGAAAAGGCTCTGGCTCCCATTGTACTTTTAGAGACTCTAGGAACAACCAACAACCCTGCATTCTTGGAACGCAATGCCCTAGTAGGACAATAGGGTATAATGAGTTCTTTAAGGTAAGATGGCGCCTGCCCATTAAGGGCTTTGTAGGCGAGAAGAAGAATTTTAAATTCTATCCTGTGTTCTATAGGGAGCCAGTGTAAGGCAGCCAGAACAGGAGTAATGTGGTCCCTTTTCCTAACTCTGGTTAATACACGAGCTGCAGCATTTTGAAATCAGCTGAAGCGACTTGACTGACTTCTTGGTACACCCTGATAATAAGGAGTTACAATAATCCAGCCTTGAAGTAACAAATGCATGGACTAGTTTCTCTGCATCGTTTTGAGGCAAGATATGCCTGATTTTTGCAATGTTACGTAGATGGAAGTAGGCGGTCCTTGAAATTGATTTTATGTGGGTGTTAAAGGATAAATCCTGATCAAATATAACACCAAGATTCCTTACAGTCTCACTGGAGGCCAAATTAATGCCATCCATAGTTAATATATCTTGAGATAATTTGTTTCGTAGATTCTTCGGGCCAAGTACAATAACTTCAGTTTTGTTCGTGTTTAACATCAAAAAATGTAAGGTCATCGCGAGACTTCTCTTTGTCCCCGAACGCGCCCTCTGCTGGTCGGAGTTAGACACTACATACTGCTAGATAACAATACATTTTTCAAACAATAAACCAAGCATTCCTTATCAGAAAACACACAGACAATTCTCACCACACTCTGAACATGAGCTGTACTAAATGCAAATCATGTTAACCATGTAATTACTAATAATGTAGGTATATCAACCCACTGATGGCTCTGTATGCCACACAACTATATTTAACTTTTTGTTTTAATTTGTTTTAATAAATGATTATGGGAAGTGCCCTTTTTCTCACTTGAGCCCCCCCCCAAATGTCTGTGCATGTCCCTGGTCTTGCCAGGAGAAGGTTATTGCCCTGAAACCAGCACGTCAGATATTTTACTTCCTTCAGATAACCCTTCTTATTTGTATCTGTGATCAGGCCCACCACAAAAAGGATGGAGTTTAAGGTGGCTACACATTTGTGTGTGTTCGGCAAGTACAGTAGGCCTAACCGGCATCCCTTGGGTGCTCCATTGCTGAGGATGAGGATCTAAGGGGTTCTTGAGCTTTGTGATGAGACTGGAAGGAACTATGGTGTATAACCATCCATCCATCCATCTTCTCCTGCTTATCCGTGGTCGGGTCGCGGAGGTAGCAGTTCCAGCAGAGAGCCCCAAACTTTCTTTTCCCTGGCCACATCAACCAGCTCTGACTGGGGGATTCCAAGGCGCTCCCAGGCCAGAGAAGAGATATAATCCCTCCATCTGGTTCTAGGTCTACGCCTTGGTCTCTTCCCAGCTGGACGTGCCTGGAACACCTCCCTAGGGAGGCGCCCAGGTGGCATCCTAACTAGGTGCCCGAACCACCTCAACTGGCTCCTTTCGATGCGAAGGAGGAGCGGTTCAACTCCGAGTCCCTCCCGGATGACCGAACTTCTCACCTTATCCCTAAGGGAGACACCAGCCACCCTGCGGAGAAAACCCATCTCGGCCGCTTGTACCCGCGATCTCGTTCTTTCGGTCATGACCCATCCTTCATGACCATAGGTGAGGGTAGGAACGAAAATTGCCCGGTAGACAGAGAGCTTTGCCTTCTGGCTCAGCTCCCTTTTCGTCACAACGGTGCGGTAAAGAGACTGCAGTACCGCTCCCGCTGCTCCGATTCTCCGACCCATCTCACGCTCCATTGTTCCCTCACTCGAGAAAAAGACCCCGAGATACTTGAACTCCTTCACTTGGGGTAAGGACTCATTCCCTACTTGGAGTGGACAGTCCATCGGTTTCCTGCTGAGAACCATGGCCTCAGATTTGGAGGTGCTAATCCTCATCCCAGCCGCTTCACACTCGGTTGCGAACCGATCCAGTGAGCGCTGAAGGTCGCAGACCGATGAAGCCATCAGAACCACATCATCTGCAAAAAGCAGTGGTGCAATCCTTAGTCCACCGAACTGCAGACCCCCTGCCCCACGACTACGCCTCGAAATCCGATCCATGTATATTACAAACAGGATTGGTGACAAAGCGCAGCCCTGGCGGAGGCCAACCCTCACCTGAAATGGGTCCGACTTACTGCCGAGGACCCGGACACAGCTCTCGCTTTGGGAGTACAGAGATTGGATGGCCCTGAGTAGAGACCCCCTCACCCCATACTCCCGCAGCACCTCCCACAGTGACTCCCTGGGAACCCGGTCATACGCCTTCTCCAAGTCTACAAAACACATGTAGACTGGATGAGCGTACTCCCAGGCCCCCTCCAGGATCCTTGCGAGAGTAAAAAGCTGATCCGTCGTTCCACGACCAGGACGGAATCCGCATTGTTCCTCCTCAATCTGAGGTTCGACAATCGGCCTGACCCTCCTTTCGAGTACCTTAGAGTAAACTTTCCCGGGGAGGCTGAGTAGTGTGATGCCTCTGTAATTGGCACACACCCTCTGATCCCCCTTTTTGAAAAGGGGAACCACCACCCCGGTCTGCCACTCCTTCGGTACTGTTTCCGACTTCCACGCAACGTTGATGAGACGTGTCAACCATGACAGTCCCTCAACACCCAGAGCCTTCAGCATTTCTGGGCGGATCTCATCCACCCCCGGGGCTTTGCCACTGTGAAGTTGTTTGACGACCTCAGTGACCTCCCCCCGGGAGATTGGTGTCGATCCCCCGTCATACTCCAGCTCTGCCTCTAACATAGAGGGCGGAGTTGTTGGGTTCAGGAGTTCCTCAAAGTGCTCCTTCCAACGCCCTAACACTCCATCAGTTGAGGTCAACAACGTCCCATCCTTACTGTACACAGCTTGGATGGTTCCCTGCTTCCCCCTCCTGAGGTGTCGGACAGTTTTCCAGAACAACTTTGGTGCCGCCCGAAAGGCTTTTTGCCATGTCTTCTCCGAACTTCTCCCACACCCGCTGCTTTGCCTCGGCCACGGCTGAGGCTGCTGCCCTTCGGGCCTGTCGGTACCTTGCAACTGCCTCGGGAGTCCCCCGGGATAACAAATCCCTGAAGGCCTCCTTCTTCAGTCGGACGGCTTCCCTGACCCTATTTAGGGGCAATGGATGTCCACTCGCGGGAGACGACAGACAGTGGTGCGGTTAGCCAAAGTGACAGACCTAATGTTAGCCCTATTTACAGGCAATGGACGTCCACTCTCGGTAGACGACCGACAGTGGTGCGGTTAGCCAAAGTGACAGACCTAATGTTAGACCTATTTACAGGCAATAGACGTCCACTCTCGGGAGAGAGACCTCCAGCATGTGTCCCTGAAATGGAGACTCTGTTTATTTCACTCATCCAGGACAGAGACCGGGGAAATCTCCTCTCTATGGCCCCTCCAAGACCCCCAAAGGACGGACCACAGACCTCCAGCATGTGTCCCTGACATGGGCACCTCCATAACCTCACACACAGTGAGTCCCCGGACTCCCGGACTTAAGCACTCCCCCACGGACTAAACCCAGATGTTCACACCCTACAGAACTTCATGCCCCTGGTTACCCTAAAGGGGGTGGATTTTGCGGTGCTTTACCGTCCGCACATCGGTATCCATATTCGGCCTTATTCACGGCACCACCACCCCTTCTGTGGAGGATATTCTCATGCTCCTGGTAACCCTTTAAATAGTCTGATACTGTCAGGGCTCATCACCGCACTTTACAAGCCAGAAATAAGGTTTAAATGGTCGGGAAAAGTGTTTTTAAACGTCTGGAAGAGAGTTGTAGCCTGTCATTTTGCAGGATATAATTTAACATGTAACCTCTCCTGGAAATGCACAGAATATGTCCATTTCCAGGAGAGATTCCATGTTAAATTATATCCTGCAAAATGACAGGCTATAACCCAGGAACAAGTGTTTGAAAGGCGGGGAAAAGTTGTTTAAAATAGTCGGGAAAGTGTTTTTAAACGTATGGAAGAGAGTTGTAGCCTATCATTTTGCAGGATATAATTTAACATGTAACCTCTCCTGGAAATGCACAGAATATGTCCATTTCCAGGAGAGATTCCATGTTAAATTATATCCTGCAAAATGACAGGCTATAACCCAGGAACAAGTGTTTGAAAGGCGGGGAAAAGTTGTTTAAAATAGTCGGAAAAGTGTTTTTAAACGTATGGAAGAGAGTTGTAGCCTGTCATTTTGGAATCTCTCCTGGAAATGGACATATTCTGTGCATTTCCAGGAGAGATTCTATGTTAAATTATATCCTGCAAAATGACAGTCTATAACCCGGGAACAAGTGTTTGAAAGGCGGGGAAAAGTTGTTTAAAATAGTCTGATACCTCCAGGGCGCATCACCGCATTTTACAAGCCAGGGAAGGTGTCTGAATCCTGGGTAAACATTGTTTAAATAGTCTGACACCTGGCACTGTATTTGCCCCTGGGAACCTTCAAGGTTATATTCATGTTTTATTATTTATTTAATAATCACATGATTTTTTACAAAAACAGTATACACAGTATACATATATACAATAATAATAATAATAATATAACAATATACATAATAAAAACATGAAAAGTGGTGAAAATGAGAAAATGTATCCGAAAATAGTGCCTCATAATGCGGGCATGTGGACAGTAGCCAGAGACTCACAGGCACACACACATGCAGAGATCCAGGGGGCGGAGCACATGGCTTTTTTTACCCAGAAATAAGTCTATGAGAGGCGGGGAGACTCAGAGGACAGGCTGCGTCACCTCACTTTGTAACCCAGGAAAAGAGCAGGAATTCTGGCTGTGTGAGTGTTAAAAGTGCATTCATCTGTGTTAATCCGACAGCCGCAGAGGTGCTGACGGAAAGCAGGCGGAACAAATTGATTATTTTAACCAGGAATAAATGTTTGCAAGGCGGGGAAAGTGTTCCTGCAGCCCCTCCATAACGGTAATAATGATTAGAAATGATTTACAGGGCAGAAAGCGTTTTTTACATGTGGAAAAAAATATGTTAAACTGTTTAAAAAGCACAAAGTGATTTGAGTGCAGTTCTCATGTGTCCCCACAGGAGGGCGCGTCGTCCCAGGGAGCACAGTGCATGGTGACAAGGTACGATTTATACCCTAACATAGCATGCTAAGCGTGGGTGGATTAGTTTCAAAGCATGCACACTCTGCTCATGTCAGACTTACATTAAAATAGACTGGGAAAAACACCTCTATTTAGCCCCTCTCAGAGCCCCAAAGGACGGACTAAGCAGCTCCAGCATGGCTCCCTCACATGCACACTCTGCTCATGTCAGACTTCCATTAAAATAGACCAGGAAAAGCACCTCACAGAGCCCCAAAGGACGGACTAAGCAGCTCCAGCACGGCTCCCTCACATGCACACTCTGCTCATGTCAGACTTCCATTAAAATAGACCGGGAAAAGCACCTCACAGAGCCCCAAAGGACGGACTAAGCAGCTCCAGCACGGCTCCCTCACATGCACACTCTGCTCATGTCAGACTTCCATTCAAATTGACCGGGAAAAGCACCTCTTTTGGGCACCTCACAGAGCCCCAAAGGACGGCCTAATGACCTCCAGCCTCTCTCCCTCACATGGAGCTCAGGTTATTTCATACCTCCAGAAGAGGGACCGGGAAAACCACCTCTCTGTAGCCCCTGACAGAGCCCCAAAGGACGGACTGAGGACCTCCGGCAACAGTGGTACTTCCATAACCTCGTGCACCGTGAGACCCCGGGCCCCCGGACTTAAGCACTCCCCCACGGACTAAACCCAGATGTTCACACCCTACAGAACTTCATGCCCCTGGTTACCCTAAAGGGGGTGGATTTTGCGGTGATTTACCGTCCGCACATCGGCATCCATATTCGGCCTTATTCATGACACTACCACCCCTTCGTTGGAGGATATTCTCATGCTCCTGGTAACCCTTTAAATAGTCTGATACTGTCAGGGCTCATCACCGCACTTTACAAGCCAGAAATAATGTTTAAATGGTCGGGGAAAGTGTTTTTAAACGTATGGAAGAGAGTTGTAGCCTGTCATTTTGCAGGATATCATTTAACATGTAACCTCTCCTGGAAATGCACAGAATATGTCCATTTCCAGGAGAGATTCCATGTTAAATTATATCCTGCAAAATGACAGGCTATAACCCAGGAACAAGTGTTTGAAAGGCGGGGAAAAGTTGTTTAAAATAGTCGGAAAAGTGTTTTTAAACGTATGGAAGAGAGTTGTAATGTCCAAAATAAATGTTATTCTGTGTTAATAAATCGCTTCATCACTTTCCACTGTTTCATTTGACATATCAACATCAATGATTCTTTCCATAAATACCCCCCAAATAACATGAAATGTGTGCCACTTTCCCGTGTTATTCCGCTCCGGTAGCGAAAAGCTTGCCAGCCATTAACCCAGCTGTGTGACGTCACACGTGGCAAACACCAGCCTCGTCTGGATTGTTTGTTTTGTATCCTTCCGCTATTTTCGCTCAACATATGTGTAACCGGACCTCGCTAAACTTTTTTTATCTAACAATTCATGATGGGGAAGCGATGTGTAGTTGTGAGCTGTGAATGTTTCCTGATTGCTATAAACATTGATCATGGGTGCTGGAAGATTGTGCACAAAACTCGGGTCAGAATTAAGTTACTACAGGTGT
Source organism: Notothenia rossii (assembly GCF_949606895.1). NCBI lineage: Eukaryota > Metazoa > Chordata > Actinopteri > Perciformes > Nototheniidae > Notothenia > Notothenia rossii. The sequence goes on along the minus strand of NC_136907.1, from coordinate 54,098,209 downwards.
TATGACAGCTTGAGCTAAATGTCACCAGAGTACAGTGAACTTGCCTAGTGACTGAAATATATAAAAGTTGAAGTGAAATAAGTAAGGCCAAAAATGAATTACGTCTGAATATCTTTATTATTTTTACCACTTTTAATTATTTGTGGGCTCGCACATATACCAAAAAGACTAATGTACACTGCAATAAAGATAAAATGTTACAAGTGAAAAATTAACAAAAGAACCCTTTTTTATTTATCAAACAGTAAATTAATACAATCTTACAAATTTGTGATTTGGAAAATGTTGTTATATTTACATGTTTCTTTGGAAAAATAATATTGTAAATGATGTACTTTGTAAATTATTTACATCATGCGAAACCATTTTAACCAGTTCAGCTGCATGACTTATGTCAAATTACAGATTTGTCCATTGAAATCCCTGATAGCGGCCTCCCGGTTCAGGGTAAGTCTTCCGTATCTCGGTTACTGCACATGCAGGCAGCGGGACTCTGATTTTTGGGCCGAGTAGGCCTACACCCCAGCACCAACGTACAAACTGTCGATAAGCTGTATATCGATGCTTCCTAATGAAAAAAAAGTATACAGATTATAAATATATTTGGAGAAAAATAAAATGTTATGTAGTACTATTATGTAGCAATGGTTACAAATTGGCTTATAACATGATATTTGTATTTTACTTGTAGGCTACAAAATAAATATGAGGTTATAGGCCTACATGACTGCTTGACAGAATCATAGACCTCTTATATATTTCCTCACCTGTGTAGTTGTTTCTTTTCCCAAGCATACATTGAACTTGCATACACAGAAAAAATAAAAGCCAAGCTGTTGTTGACTGCTTGAAAGAGTTTAATGGTATCTTTAAAAGTGTACCATATCTGTAGCGACTAAAAGTATTATATGAAAGCAAAGCTGCAATAGGCAGTTGGGTCAATCAATATTTACTTACTGGTGTAGTGGGCCATCAACTGCTCTGTGTTGTTGTTTGTATTGAAGATACGCTATTTTCAGTGTCCAAACACTGAGACAGCCTTCTCTAAAGCCTGGGTGGCTAATAATGCACCTTGGTTTCTCGTCGGTGTCTTCTATCTGGCAGAGTCCTGCACGGGTCTGATTTTCAAGACCCGCTCCCGCCCCGCACCCGTGACGTGCAGTACCGAACCCGCCCCGCTACCCGCACATATTGCCAATTAGTTCCGCAACCCGACCCGACCCGCCGGCACATGATCCGCAACCCGACCCGAACCCGCATATAAGCAGTGACAACGTGCAATTATTAACACACGCAGTTGCATATTTGGCTCAAAAAGCCTGGGATGTTGTTTATTTTCTCCATCTAGGATGACACCAAAAGCCTCCCAGACGTTGGATTTCGCTCTTGAGGAAGAGTTATTGAAAATGCTGTATTCTCCGCTAGAGAGCTTCACCTCAGCCATTCAGAATGTGGTGCGCTCAGCAGCAGATAGATGCACTGCAGAGGTTATGATTATGCTCGGTACCGCGGAGGAGAGGTCTGAGGATTTAAACATTAAACTAAATTATTATTGTTTAAATATATTTATTATGCAACACCCGCAACCGGACCCGCATCATCTTTGTTTTACCCAGAAGCGAACCCGGAAAAAAGCGTTTGAAAAAATACCACCTGCAAATCACCTTTTTTGCGGGTCACCCGTCGGGTACCCGCGGATACCTGACCCGATGCAGGACTCTGCTATCTGGTCAGTAGGTTGCAAACTGTCTATTTGTTCCATCACCTGCCAGATCTCTCTGCAGCATACACATTCATCTGCAGTGGGCATGCTTTCACAGCATTGACATGTACACCTGAATATTGTAGGCCTACATAACATTAAAAAACAAAACAATATCTGCCGGACGTGTGAGGAACAGATGACAAATTAAGATCGACATTTAGTGCAGGTCAAATTAAATAAAACAGAATTTACCATTCAGTATTGCCGACTCGAGTCTCGCCGGCTGCGGAATCCGCTTCTCTTTCACAAGTTTCTGCCTCGTTGTTCGATTGCTGGGCAGGAGGCTCGTACTTAAAAGGCAAGATGCCTTGAAGTGAAAGGCTAGCTGGTTCACTCTCTACTTCTGTAACTGAATCCAGATAACCCACCGAATCTGAGCTTGAATGATCGCTGTCGCTGTCGCTGTCTGAAGTTATCGCGTTGCTTGCCATTTGGACTGATTTGATCAAATGGCAATGTTTGCCACGTGTGACGTCACCGCTCGTTCGGGAGTGATCGGGGGCGTACTCGGCAAACTTCGGAACCAACATCGGTTTTTAACGTATATGTCATTTAATTATGACGAAACTTTAAACATTTTTATTTATTTTCATTCTGGTGATATCTAAACTACATGTTAAAAAACACCTGTGTTAGATGCATTACATGGCCTTTAACATGTAACCTCTCCTGGAAATCCACAGAATATGTCCATTTCCAGGAGAGATTCCATGTTAAATTATATCCTGCAAAATGACAGGCTATAACCCAGGAACAAGTGTTTGAAAGGCGGGGAAAAGTTGTTTAAAATAGTCGGAAAATTGTTTTTAAACGTATGGAAGAGCGTTTTAGCCTGTCATTCTGCAGGATATAATTTAACATGTAACCTCTCCCGGAAATGCACAGAATATGTCCATTTTCAGGAGAGGGTCAATGTTAAATGATATCCTGCAAAATGACAGGCTAAAACACCCAGGGATACGTGTTTGAAAGGCAGGGAAAAGTTGTTTAAAATAGTCTGATACGTCCAGGGCGCATCACCGCATTTTACAAGCCAGGGAAGGTGTCTTAATCATTGGTACACATTGTTTAAATAGTCTGATAGCTGGCACTGTATTTGCCCCTGGGAACCTTCAAGGTTATACTAATGTTTTTTTATTTATTTATTTAATTATCACACCATTTTTACAAAAACAGTATACAAAATAAAGCTAATAACAACATGATTACAACATGATTAACAGGGGCCTGGGGGCCATATTAGCCGTCTAACTTGTACAGTGCACCGGGGAAAAAAGGTTGAGTCCACGGCCCCTTTCCCCTCATCAGGAGTATCAATCGGTCCTGAAGAAGAGGTATCGCTGCTCTCCGCCCCTGAGTCCTCTTCGGAGGTAGCTGACGGTGGTAGACCTCCTTCTGATGATGATGCTGCTGCAGCTGCTGCCGCCGCCCTGAACATGGAGCGGATCTTCAATGCCTCCTTTATTCCAGGCGTATTTGCGTAGAACTGGTCTGCAGTGCTTACGTCGTGGCACATAAACCTAGCGAGAATCGACCTGCTTTCTGGATCTTGGTGATGCTTGATATTGTCAGCCAGGGCAGTGCGCAAGATGGTGAAGGTGACGGCTGTTTCTAGCCCAGCATCAGCCCAAGCCCTCTTCAAGTGAGCGTTCAGGTTCTTGGAAGCCTGCTTCCCCGATGTGAAAAGGAAGAATTCACTCTGAGGACCCGACAAGCCCTCTTTTATCCCCATCCACCGCATGACCCAGCTAAACTCCTTTATTGTAAGCACCAGCTGTGCTTCACCAAATGTCTTGGCAGTCTTATGATCCTGCACGTGGATGATGTAGCCCTCAGCAGTGCCCCTTCTGTCCGCCTCAAAGACCTCCGTGTTGGTCATGTTTGCGTACACACCCGGACGGTGGCCATACAGGAGGCTCCAATGGAGGGTTAGATAGCCATATAGCAGGTACTGGGTGATTGAGGTCGGATTGCTAGCCATCAGGTCAAGGAGATCAGGGATGCGCTTCTCAGCGGCCGCCATGGCGGCGAGAAGCTCCGCCTGGCTCGGCAGACGATCCAGCTTGTCCCTCTTCACCTTAAACTGGTGGAGAGTGACAGACTTTTTCAAATCGTTAATGTTGGCTTTCACCTCTCTGATGATGTGGGTCATATCAGACTGGGTGAGCCTGCACCCCCGGAGCTTTGATGCAGACAAGTACCTCAGGAAATGGTTCACAGTCTTCAGGAACAACAGCGATGTTGTGACTGTCCGGCCCGACTCTGAAATATACTCGCTCCAGCCACGGACCCTCTTTGTGTCTTTTAGAAACAGCCAGTCTGACAGCCGGTCAACACCATGGGCCATGAATACTATGAATTTCTTTATCCGGCTGACATTGGACATACAATTCTCTTTCCGTTTTACTGTCGGTGCGAGACCCTCACAATGACCTCTGTATGTCTGAATGTACGTCTCCATGCTTTTAGGCAACGTGATTTCACGCATGGTATTCCGCCGTCCCTTCCCAGTGGACCATTGATTTTGGGGAGAGGGCCAGTCCTTAGCCAGATTAGCTTTCAGCTTATTGGAGACAGACGCACGGGTCTTCTGGCATACAGGGGTCTCACTACAGGAGGCTTCTACGGACCGCATGACAGTCTTCACCGGGGTCTTGCTTCCGGAGGCTTCTGGGGACCACATCACAGACTTGAGAGGGGTCTCACTCGCAGAGGCTTCTATGGACCGCATGACAGTCTTCACCGGGGTCTCACTAGCGGAGGCTTCTGGGGACCACATGACAGTCTTCACCGGGGTCTTGCTTCCGGAGGCTTCTGGGGACCGCATGACAGACTTGAGAGGGGTCTCACTCGCAGAGGCTTCTATGGACCGCATGACAGTCTTCACCGGGGTCTTGCTTCCGGAGGCTTCTGGGGACCGCATGACAGTCTTCACCGGGGTCTTGCTTCCGGAGGCTTCTGGGGACCGCATGACAGTCTTCACCGGGGTCTTGCTTCCGGAGGCTTCTGGGGACCGCATGACAGTCTTCACCGGGGTCTTGCTTCCGGAGGCTTCTGGGGACCGCATGACAGTCTTCACCGGGGTCTTGCTTCCGGAGGCTTCTGGGGACCGCATGACAGTCTTCACCGGGGTCTCACTACCGGAGGCTTTGTCGGACCGCATGACAGTCTTCACCGGGGTCTTGCTTCCGGAGGATTCTGGGGACCGCATGACAGTCTTCACCGGGGTCTCACTACCGGAGGCTTTGTCGGACCGCATGACAGTCTTCACCGGGGTCTTGCTTCCGGAGGATTCTGGGGACCGCATCACAGACTTGAGAGGGGTCTCACTCGCAGAGGGTTCTATGGACCGCATGACAGTCTTCACCGGGGTCTTGAGAGGGAGGCTACTGCCGGAGGCTACTGAGTTCATGTCGGGGGTACTTGAGATTGCTACGCCCTTAAATCGTATACATTCTTCGTCTTCCTCAAGCAGAGCAGCAGTGGCATTCTGCTTCCTGGGTTTTAGACCCTGTTTTAGCCTGGAGCGCAGGGTCTTCACCTCATCAATGAGGGCATCCTTCTGATCCCTCAATGCCACATTGTCCAGCCTCACCTGCATGCAGTCCTCTTCGTCACACTCGGTATGTGGGGAGAAGGGTGGAGGGTGCACCGGGTATTCCTCCTCATTGTCTATATCCAATAATGTAGCCATTCCAATGATGGGATTAGTCTCTCGGAGGTCATGGAGCAACTGCATGGCCACACTATGCTTCAGCCTTGCCATGACCTGATGCGCCTCATCTCGGGAGAACTCAGGGTGGTCACGAGTTACATGACGGTGTAGTTTCTTCCCAGCATACGAACACCCTGTGATGGGACAGGGTTTGGTCCGAACATTTATTCTACCACTGGCCATTTTAAGAATGATGCCTCTTTCCTCCAGGTTCCGCACTGCATGTTTGTGCTTAAGGTGCTTATTCAAAGCCAGATAGCGGAGACTGCACACTGGGCATTCGGTCAACATCCTTCCCAAAACACACACAATGAATTATATTTAAATGGTTTTCTGTTTCTCCGTTTATATGCGTTAGCCAACTGGTGATTGCAACCATGGGTCCGATGCTTCAATGCAGGGAACACGGACCAAGGGGAGGACTTGGGTTACCACCTGGTTAAAATGGTCCCACCTCCGCACCAACGCGGGGCTGGTGATGGGTCCGATACATTGATTGTTTTTTGTTTCATGGTTCTGCCACGAGCTCACAAGACAGTTTTGGGTACAAAAACGTGGGGATAACAGTACCTCCGGGTGCTCCGTCCCGCTCCGGCTTTCGCCGCAGCGGGGGGAGGAGGCATTGAACCCCTCGCACCTGCCCCCGGAGGAGGCAGGGGAGTCAGGTACCCGGAGGCGCACGGTGGACGGCCAGGGCGAGACCGCCACACCACACTGGAGTCAGAGTTCCGAGTTTTTCGAGCCAGGTCCCGGTGAAACGCAGTACGGAGCACCCGGCAGGAACCTCCAGCAGACCCCCCCGCGCGGTTCCCTCGTCCCTCGGAAGAGGCGGAGAGTTGGGTGTTTTTCATCTGCTGGCGGACTGCCGGGGAGAACGTGCTGCTCGGGAGCCAGGCTCAGAGTTAGTGGCAGTGAGAGCCCGTGCACCTGCCTTTTACAGCAGGCACACGCTGGTATCGGGGTGGGGAGAGAAGGTAGATGCAGAGGCTGCAGAAACAGCCAGAGCCTTCCCCTCTAACACACCCCTCATTTGGTGCATTGAACCCCTCGCACCTGCCCCCGGAGGAGTCAGGTACCCGGAGGCGCACGGTGGACGGTCAGGGCAAGACCGCCACACCGCACTGGAGTCAGAGTTCCGAGTTTTTCGAGCCAGGTCCCGGTGAAACGCAGTACGGAGCACCCGGCAGGAACCTCCAGCAGACCCCCCCGCGTGGTTCCCTCGTCCCTCGGAAGAGGCGGAGAGGTGGGTGTTTTTCATCTGCTGGCGGACTGCCGGGGAGAACGTGCTGCTTGGGAGCCAGGCTCAGAGTTAGTGGCAGTGAGAGCCTGTGCACCTGCCTTTTACAGCAGGCACGTGCTGGTATCGGGGTGGGGAGAGAAGGTAGAAGCAGAGGCTGCAGAAACAGCCAGAGCCTTCCCCTCTAACACACCCCTCATTTGGTTCATGAGCACTGGGCAGAGTCCCCTGTCAACTCTCCTTATATTCCTCCGGAGACCAGTTGGGACATGGCAGCATCCCACTCCGCCTGGTAGACCATATCGTTAAATGAGCTCAGTAATGTACTGCACAACATCTCATGGGTAAATGAGCTATATAATGCACTGCAAAATCACATTTGGTTTATTTCCAAAAAGCCTGGAAAAAACACATATCCGTCATGTCCTGTAAAATATCATTCTTTGTTTATTTCCATCCTTCAGGCAAATACACATATCTTTGTCCGCTCCAGGATTACCCGCAGTTTGGATGAACCGACCGCCAAGCACCGGAAGCTGGACCCGGGGAGGAGGCCCTCCGATGGCGGGTCAAATTTGATAATACCGCAGCTGGCTGGACACTAGCCATAGAAGAACACCTGGGCGGGACCAGGCATGTCCCTCTTTACAGACAAGCATAATATGCGCTCCCAGGAGCAGAGTCAAACCCGCAGTTTGGATGAACCGACCGCCAGAGCACCGGCACGAGGCCGGGCCGGCGGAGGCCTTCCGATGGCGGGTCACGTTTGCCATTCGATCAATGTCTTTGCAGATAAGCATATATGTGGTTGTTACGCAGGATCAAACAGGTAGTTTGATGAAGTAGGGTCCTGTGCCCGGAGCAAGGCCAATTGCTGAATGCCGCAGCCGACTAAGGCCGCTATGCCACAGTGGAGGATGAGAGAAACAGGTGTTTGTCTTGCATTCCGCGGCGAAGTGGGGAGGTGGAAATTCCACCCCGCTACGGAACCCGTGGTGGGACCCCTGAGTCAGACGGTTCGTCCTGGAAACGCTTCATATCGGTCGGCCTGGGAGGTAAGAGACACGCAGGGTAACAGACACGCAGGGTTACCCCCACGCAGCCCACGCAACACGGAGGAGGCAGGGGAGTCTGGTACCCGGAGGCGCATGGCCGCAACACCGCACTGGAGTCATTGTTTCGAGTTTTTCGAGCCAGGTCCCAGTGAAACGCAAGACCCCAGCAGGAGCCTCCAGCAGACCCCCCCGACGTTTCCCTCGTCCCTCCCGGCCATCAGAGTCGAACCCGCAGTTCGGAGGAACTGACCGCCATAGCACCGGCACGAGGCCGGGCTGGCGGAGGCCCTCCGATGGCGGGTCGCGTTTGCCATTCAATCAGTGAGAAATCAGAAGAGGAAGGGAAAAAAAGACTAACTTGTCTTTTTGGAGTTCCATAAAAAATGGGTGAAAATGAAAAAATGTATCCGAGAATAGTGCCCCATAAGGCGGGTAGAGTCCCCTGTCAACTCCCCTCGCATTCCTCCACACTCACAAAGTAACACTTTACTTTTTGGAGAACCATCAAAAATGGCTAAAAGTGTTGAAATGTATCCGAGAATAGTGCCCCATAAGGCGGGTAGAGTCCCCTGTCAACTCCCCTCGCATTCCTCCACACTCACAAAGTAACACTTTACTTTTTGGAGAACCATCAAAAATGGCTAAAAGTGTTGAAATGTATCTGAGAATAGTGCCCCATAAGGCGGGTAGAGTCCCCTGTCAACTCGCCTCGCATTCCTCCACACTCACAAAGTAACACTTTACTTTTTGGAGAACCATCAAAAATGGCTAAAAGTGTTGAAATGTATCCGAGAATAGTGCCCCATAAGGCGGGTAGAGTCCCCTGTCAACTCCCCTCGCATTCCTCCACACTCTGAAAAAGTCAGAGTTATTTTTTGGAGAACCATCAAAAAGTGTTGAAATGTATCCGAGAATAGTGCCTCATGAGGCGGATTGAGTCCCCTGTCAACTCCCCTTGCATTCCTCCACACTCTGAAAAAGTCAGAGTTATTTTTTGGAGAACCATCAAAAATGGCTAAAAGTGTTGAAATGTATCCGAGAATAGTGCCTCATGAGGCGGATCGAGTCCCCTGTCAACTCCCCTCGCATTCCTCCACACTCTGAAAAAGTCAGAGTTATTTTTTGGAGAACCATCAAAAATGGCTAAAAGTGTTGAAATGTATCCGAGAATAGTGCCTCATGAGGCAGATCGAGTCCCCTGTCAACTCCCCTTGCATTCCTCCACACTCTGAAAAAGTCAGAGTTATTTTTTGGAGAACCATCAAAAATGGCTAAAAGTGTTGAAATGTATCCGAGAATAGTGCCTCATGAGGCGGATTGAGTCCCCTGTCAACTCCCCTTGCCTTCCTCCGGAGCCCAGTTCAAAAACTTAAAGTTTGGTAAGAACCATGCTGGGGGGTCTCCGGGCAACAAAATGTATCCGAGCCAGAGTGCACATACAGCGGATGAATTCCTCCATGAAGTTACACAGCCGTTTTTTTTCTGAGTCCTCTCAAAAACCGGGTTTCCGATTTCGTGCAGACAGTAGCTTGGAAAACATGAACGTTTTTTTACAACGGAGGAGGGGAAGTCTGGATTCCCCTCTCCGTTGTACATTGCAACGGGGGAGGGGAAAAGTGTTCGGGGCTTCGTCCCGAAGCGCCGAACACTTGAGCCCCTTCTCTGAGCCCCTTGTCCGTTGTAATTTTAAAAGTTCATTTTTTGATTATTTTAACATATAATTGACCGTTTTCTTTCATTTTTTTTTCTTTCCACGGGTGGGGGCCTATGGCAGGCCGCCTATGAGCTCCCAAATTTGGCCCGGATCCTCCGGGATTTGTGGGATAAGCTCCATAAACTGACAAAGTCATCCAAATATGTCGCTTTTATAGCCCAAAGATATATAATGCAAATACATTAAAATAGTAAAAGGTACGATTGTGCTCTGCATTAACCGAAATTTGATTTATATAGCCCCCAAAAAATGATTAAAAATCATTTTCGTGGGGAAAAGTGTTAAAACGCCTGATTAAAGCATATGCAGGACCCCAGTGAGCTCCAGACTATGTGCATTGTGTCGGGGACCCTGGTGAATGATAAGACCCATCATTTAAATGCAAAAACCACCATTAAAAGTCACTTTTAGGGGGAAAAAACAGCCTCTGTCCACTTCGTTAACAAACTGATAGGCAAATGGACAAAAGTGTGATTAAAGCATATGCGGGACCCCAGCGAGCTCTAGACTATGTGCATTGTGTTGGGGACCCTGGTGAATGATAAGACCCATCATTTAAATGCAAAAACCACCATTAAAAGTCACTTTTAGGGGGGAAAAACAGCCTCTGTCCACTTCGTTAACAAACTGATAGGCAAATCGACAAAAGTGTGATTAAAGCATATGCGGGACCCCAGCGAGCTCCAGACTATGTGCATTGTGTCGGGGACCCTGGTGAATGATAAGACCCATCATTTAAATGCAAAAACCACCATTAAAAGTCACTTTTAGGGGGAAAAAACAGCCTCTGTCCACTTCGTTAACAAACTGTTAGGCAAATGGACAAAAGTGTGATTAAAGCATATGCGGGACCCCAGCGAGCTCCAGACTATGTGCATTGTGTCGGGGACCCTGGTGAATGATAAGACCCATCATTTAAATGCAAAAACCACCATTAAAAGTCACTTTTAGGGGGAAAAAACAGCCTCTGTCCACTTCGTTAACAAACTGATCACAGAAGAACCAGCACCTTACCGTGGTAGAGAGGTTTGTGTGCCCTGATGAACCTGGGGGCTGTGTTGTCTGGAACCTTGTGTTCCTGGTAGGGTCTCCCATGGCAAATTGGTCTCAGGCAAGGGGCCAGACTAAGATTGGTTCAAAAGACCTCATGAAAGACGACACACGAAGTGAGGATACCCGGCCCGGAGGAAGCCCGGGGTCCCCTTCTGGAGCCAGGCCCAGAAGGAGGACTCGTCGGCGAGCGTCTGGTGGCCGGGCTTGCCACGGAGCCCGGCCGGGCACAGCCCGAAAAGGCGACGTGGGCAACACCTCCGCTTCTCCGTCCCGCGGGCCCACCACCTACGGGAAACAGCGATGGGGTCGGGTGCGCTGCCAGAAGGGTGGCAGTGAAGGCAGAGGGTCTCGACAGACCAGACCCGGGCGACAGAAGCTGGCTTTGGGGACGTGGAACGTCACCTCTCTGGGGGGGAAGGAGTCGGAGCTTGTGCGGGAGGTGGAGCGTTACCAGTTGGATCTGGTTGGGCTCACCTCCACGCACAGCGTCGGCTCTGGAACCTTACTTCTGGATAGGGGTTGGACTCTATTCTTCTCCGGAGTTGCTCAAGGTGTGAGGCGCCGGGCGGGTGTGGGGATACTCACAAGTCCCCGGTTGGGTGCTTCGTTGTTGGAGTCTACCCCAGTGGAAGAGAGGGTTGCCTCCCTACGCCTGCGGGTTATGGGGGGGAAAACTCTGACTGTTGTGTGTGCTTATGCACCAAACAGCAGTTCAGAGTATACTGCCTTTTTGGAGACCCTGGAAAGAGTCCTGTATGGGGCTCCTGAAGGGGACTCTTTAATCTTGCTGAGAGACTTCAACGCACATGTGGGCAATGATGGAGACACTTATCCATCCCCTGATCTGAACCGGAGTGGTGGTTTGTTACTGGACTTCTGTGCTAGTCATGGATTGGCCATAACAAACACCATGTTCGAACATAAGGATGCTCATAAGTGTACGTGGTACCAGAGCACCCTAGGCAGAAGGTCCATGATCGATTTGGTTATCGTATCACCGGACCTGAGGCCGTATGTTTTGGACACTCGGGTAAAGAGAGGGGCGGAGTTGTCAACTGATCACCATCTGGTGGTGAGTTGGGTCGAGTGGCGGGGGAAGCCTCTGGATAGACCTGGTAAGCCCAAACGTGTAGTTCGGGTGAACTGGGAACGTCTGGAGGAGGCCCAAGTTCAGGAGGCCTTCAACTCACACCTCCGGCGGAGCTTTTCGGGCATTCCTGTGGAGGTTGGGGACATTGAACCAGAGTGGTCGGTGTTCAAAGCCTCTATTGCCGAAGCCGCGGCGGGGAGCTGTGGTCTCAAGGTCCTAGGTGCCTCAAGGGGCGGTAACCCTCGAACCTCCTGGTGGACACCGGTGGTCAGGGAAGCCGTCCGACTGAAGAAGGAGGCCTTCAGGGATTTGTTATCCCGGGGGACTCCCGAGGCAGTTGCAAGGTACCGACAGGCCCGAAGGGCAGCAGCCTCAGCCGTGGCCGAGGCAAAGCAGCGGGTGTGGGAGAAGTTCGGAGAAGACATGGAAAAAGACTTTCGGGCGGCACCAAAGTTGTTCTGGAAAACTGTCCGACACCTCAGGAGGGGGAAGCAGGGAACCATCCAAGCTGTGTACAGTAAGGATGGGACGTTGTTGACCTCAACTGATGGAGTGTTAAGGCGTTGGAAGGAGCACTTTGAGGAACTCCTGAACCCGACAACTCCGCCCTCTATGTTAGAGGCAGAGCTGGAGTATGAAGGGGGATCGACACCAATCTCCCGGGGGGAGGTCACTGAGGTCGTCAAACAACTTCACAGTGGCAAAGCCCCGGGGGTGGATGAGATCCGCCCAGAAATGCTGAAGGCTCTGGGTGTTGAGGGACTGTCATGGTTGACACGTCTCATCAACGTTGCGTGGAAGTCGGAAACAGTACCGAAGGAGTGGCAGACCGGAGTGGTGGTTCCCCTTTTCAAAAAGGGGGATCAGAGGGTGTGTGCCAATTACCGAGGCACCACACTACTCAGCCTCCCCGGGAAAGTTTACTCTAAGGTACTCGAAAGGAGGGTCAGGCCGATTGTCGAACCTCAGATTGAGGAGGAACAATGCGGATTTCGTCCTGGTCGTGGAACGACGGATCAGCTTTTTACTCTCGCAAGGATCCTGGAGGGTGCCTGGGAGTATGCTTATCCAGTCTACATGTGTTTTGTAGACTTGGAGAAGGCATATGACCGGGTTCCCAGGGAGTCACTGTGGGAGGTGCTGCGGGAGTATGGGGTGAGGGGGTCTCTACTCAGGGCCATCCAATCTCTGTACTCCCAAAGCGAGAGCTGTGTCCGGGTCCTCGGCAGTAAGTCGGACCCATTTCAGGTGAGGGTTGGCCTCCGCCAGGGCTGCGCTTTGTCACCAATCCTGTTTGTAATATACATGGATCGGATTTCGAGGCGTAGTCGTGGGGGAGGGGGTCTGCAGTTCGGTGGACTAAGGATTGCACCACTGCTTTTTGCAGATGATGTGGTTCTGATGGCTTCATCGGTCTGCGACCTTCAGCACTCACTGGATCGGTTCGCAACCGAGTGTGAAGCGGCTGGGATGAGGATCAGCACCTCCAAATCTGAGGCCATGGTTCTCAGCAGGAAACCGATGGACTGTCCACTCCAAGTAGGGAATGAGTCCTTACCCCAAGTGAAGGAGTTCAAGTATCTCGGGGTCTTGTTCTCGAGTGAGGGAACAATGGAGCGTGAGATGGGTCGGAGAATCGGAGCAGCGGGAGCGGTACTGCAGTCTCTTTACCGCACCGTTGTGACGAGAAGGGAGCTGAGCCAGAAGGCAAAGCTCTCTGTCTACCGGGCCATTTTCATTCCTACCCTCACCTATGGTCATGAAGGATGGGTCATGACCGAAAGAACGAGATCGCGGGTACAAGCGGCCGAGATGGGTTTTCTCCGCAGGGTGGCTGGTGTCTCCCTTAGGGATAAGGTGAGAAGTTCGGTCATCCGGGAGGGACTCGGAGTTGAACCGCTCCTCCTTCGCGTCGAAAGGAGCCAGTTGAGGTGGTTCGGGCACCTAGTTAGGATGCCACCTGGGCGCCTCCCTAGGGAGGTGTTCCAGGCACGTCCAGCTGGGAAGAGACCAAGGGGTAGACCTAGAACCAGATGGAGGGATTATATCTCTTCTCTGGCCTGGGGGCGCCTTGGGATCCCCCAGTCAGAGCTGGTTGATGTGGCCAGGGAAAAGAAAGTTTGGGGCTCTCTGCTGGAACTGCTACCTCCGCGACCCGACCACGGATAAGCGGGAGAAGATGGATGGATGGACCAGCATATGCTCTGGTGTCAATGTTACGCTTACAATTACCTACACACTCTATCATGTCCTTCAGCTTAAAAGCAAGGGTGCTGATAAACTTCAGTAGATTTGGTTTTGACTCTTCAAAGACATCAAATGAACTAAATGCTGCACTTGAGAATTCTTGTTGTGAGTTTGACCAGCTTTGATGGTTAGATTGATGTTTAATATGTTTAATTTGCATGTTATGTTTAGATGTGTATTTGATCTCTTCAATTTAAATGAGCTGCAAGAATGAGCATGAGCAAAGTGTCCATGTTACACTATATTAAATTGTTAACCGACATGTGTTAAATGTGTTACATTTTCAATCCATCGGCAAATACCGATCGAATTATTCAGATTTTTTCACTTAAATAGGCCTTCACATTTTAGCCCTGACAAGTTTTTAAAGTTTAGTCAAGTCAGGTTTTTGACTTTAATCCCCCCTTCAAGGAGTCAATTTCACTCTCTGTTGGTCCCTGTCTTTTTTTATATTTGCAAAACCTTTTACAAATCATGATTTATTCTGCTGTATTATCAACATAGAAATAGCAAGTACATTGACATTTAACTTATTATTTTCAGTCTTTTCCTGGTCTTTTCCAGGCTGAACTTTTCCTGAACTCTTTCCTCTTTCTTTATTACAAGTTTGAACTATTTAGCCAAAGTCAGCAGGACTTCAACACTCTGGACAAGATAATGCGCTTTTTTCCCACAAGGCGGCTCAGAATTATTGCACCTTCTATAATTTCTTAAAACCCTGATAGGCTTGATCAATGTCACCTTATAGCATTACAAACAATATATCTCCAGGTGAAGTGATAGATAGATACCATCGCTGCATTTCAATCCCTCAGTGTTTGCTGTATACACGGCGGTTAAAGGTCATTTTCATTTTCTCTGTGTTCAGTTTGTTCTCTGAGGATTTTAATCAGCAGCTCATCAGTCACTGTGTGAACAACGGGGCAGCCCCCATGTCCTATAACCTCTTTCGCCAAAGGTGTCCTTGGGGGACATGGTTAACTGTGCTGATGACCTGTCATACTATATTTATCTCTGTCACGCGTTTATTTATGGGTACCCAATAATCCAAGCGAACCAGCTGTGGACTTGGCCATCAGTTCAGTTTTTTATTCACGTCCCCTCCTCTTCTGATTACACATTTTCCCTCTCCATCTGACTTTTCTCCGCCTCACTTCTTATCTCTCCCTTGTGTTTTTTCCTTCTCATCTCAACCTTGTTTTTTTGTCATCCTTTCGCTATGTCCTTGTCATTCTTCCCCACCCTTCCACTGACCGTTTCCAACCTCCGACACCATCGACTAACTCCTCTCCGCTCGTCACTGCCTGGGGGCTGGCATTAAAGTGATCGATCTCCCCTCTAAGTGAACTTCGAGTCGAAGGGGGGTACACTTTGGTTGACTTTGTAAAACTTTTGATGGATGACAGAGCTGGTGGCTGCTGCCTTTTTAAAGCTCACATCCTGTAGTCCAGGGGTGTCAAACTCAAGGCCCGGGGGCCAAATCCGGCCCGCAACTTCATTTTATGTGGCCTGCAGGAGCTTGCAAATATACAAATATACATACTACTTTACAGTATATCTATATACTGTATGTTCATTTTAATTCATTTCTTATTTTATAGTTATTTATCTTTTTTTTTTTTTTATCTTTGATTTATCCTTAATTGTATTAATCTGTGTGAATCTGTGCTGTCCTGTTTTTCAATCTTACCCTGTTTCTGTTAAACCACTGAATGTCCCCATGGGGATTAATAAAGGTCCATCTTATCTTATCTTATTTTACAGAAGCATGTTTCCCATAAATTATTTGCCCTAGACTTCTGCTTTCAGACGTATACTTTAATTATGTTATAATTAAAGTTATTACCCTATCCAATAATAATCCAATGCAGAGGAACAAATATAATATAATACATTATTTCATATATATTATGTATTTATATATGTATATTGTTACAACCGTCCCTTTGAGTGCAACCATAATGCTAATGTGGCCCACGATGAAATTGAGTTTGACACCCCTGCTGTAGACTGTTAGTGAGATGTAAGATGCCGATACTACATGTACTATGCCTATATGCCGTACACACTGTATCTTTTATTGTCATCTCTACACAAGAATATTCACACTTGTGGATTCGAGGTAGCAGGTGGAGATAGGCATTCTTATTGGAAATCTGTTTGTGAGCTATAAATCATATCTTGTGATTGAATATCTCAACCCCGGGGGCAATTTGGCTGTGATGTATAGTACAGTAAATCCTCTTATGAAAGAATGTCTGAGTTCACATATGTCTCATGGTGTTGTTTATTAAGAATACTAGAATATTAAAGGCTTCCTTTCTGTGGTTTTCTCGCTGGGTTTAAGTCTGCTGGGCTCTGTTGTAAACTCTCTTTAATAACAGTTGTATATTTCTTTCCACCAATAAGGATTTAGCATAATTATCTTCTTACTACAGTTTGCAACCATCTCAAAGGACCTTTTTAGGGTCTTTCAGCTCATTGTTTTGATTATACAGTATAGGCTCACTTGTGTTCACATCAGTATTCTTGACAGGCAGCTTTTTCAGAGAACTAGCTTTGATAACCAACTACACTTTGTGCAGCGCTAATCAGCAGATGAGTGGGAGTTAATGAATATTAAGTGAAAATAGCGGAGCATTTAACAATTAAAGAGCCAGGAATTTCCCTCAGGACTTTTGGAGGCTTCTACTTATTTGGGTGCCTGACACAAAACACAAAGTAATTGAAATGGTTCCCTCTGCATGCTGGATGTTTAATTTTTTTTACTGTTATGCGCAAAATGTAATAATGAATTCAAAAGTAGTGTATTGCGCACTTTTATTTTAAAAGTACTGCTATATGAACAAAAGTGCAAAAACATTTGGTTTAACTGTAAACAGCAGTATTTCCTTTACACAGTATCCGTTAAACTAGTTCAGTTAATATCAACTTCAACATGAATTAATGTAATCAAATCAAACATAAAACCAAAGCTATTTGCCACTGCCAGGGCATTAACGTTTAATCTAGTTTGTTATAGAAGAACAAGTTACCCTCAGAGTCCAGTGATAAGAAAATTACAACTTTGCAGTGGTTACACATAACTCTGGTTCTATCAACTCCGCCGGAAGAGATTTCAAATGTCCATGTAAGAGTTCGGTACCTTTGAGCAATACAGCAGTCCAAACATCTCAAATTGGTTGAGACGTGATGACGCCCATACTAACAAGCCAATACTCAATACTGAAACCCCTCCTGTGACCCACAGTTTGTATGTGTTGTCAGAGCCAGTGAGCAATGGACTTTCTAAATAATTATATTACTAATACAAATTAAAAAAAATGTTAATGCGCGATAAAATAGTTGTCGGCATTAATTAATTAATTAATGCTTTTACGCGATAATAACGCATAATCCTTAAAGTGGATTATGTCAGTATCGTGTTTACAGCTTTTTTTTGCCACAGATTTGGGGAAATTGGTCTGTGCGCAAAGCATTGTGGGGATTTTAAGAACGCGAAGTCTACCCATGTGCAGCCTCGAAATGTCCCCCTAACCAAGGACACGGCCTCGGTGGAATTCCAAGCATACTGGAGATTGGAACAGTCCTTCGGCGGCACTCGATGACGTAGCATCCTTGAAATATTGGCTTGGAAGCCAGTTTCCTTGCGATTGAGAAACGGCCACGGTCCCCGAAGGTGCGGAGGCGTGAATGGGGAATGGAGAGCAGGCCGGAATCTGAGGATCGAAGGGTGCGGGACGGGATGTATGGGGGGAGGAGATCTGTGAGGTACTATAGGAGAGGGCATGGGACTTGTAGGTGACGAGGAGGAGTTTGTAGGTGATGCGGGACTTGACCGGGAGCCAGTGGAGGTTGAAGAGAGTGGGGGTGATGTTCTGCAAGTGCCTGTTTGCATCATTCATGTGTTAATTTACTTCCAAGACTAATTACTGTTTATAACCCTGGAGACTTCTGAAATCTGTCTGTTGAAACATAATGGCTTGTCTCTTTAAGCTTTGCACACAGAAGCCATAATTCATCCAGGATTTTTTTTTAAAGTTGATTCCTTATTCCCCATTTTGCAGAGAATTATGCTGGAGAATTTCCAAGCAAAATGACAAGAGGCTAAATGTATTTACAAAAATGACGTTTTATGGTAATAAGTTAGATCTGCTACAACCCAGAGCTGGTGGGCAATTTAGAGTAGCAGTGGATTGCTTTACTTCTCAGTCAGATACATTTGAACTGACGTGACGCTGCTTATTTAAACATTAATCTCCTGGTTGTGTGCAAGATAGACAAATCACAATTCCACATAGGCACATATATAAATGGATGAAGGCTATATCCCTCATACATCCTCTGACTGGGCAGGATATTGTTTCTGACAGTCTCATTAGGACTGTCAGGAACTTTAACAATACAGACTCACCACAGGGGAGTGCTGTTAGTCAGTGGTCAGGCCTACTGATGAAGCTTCACAGCAAGCAAGCTCCTCATGAGTATTCCTACTGAGAGTCTAACACACACCCGTGAGCAAATAACCACCTGCCATGCAACCAGAGAGCTAGTTAGTGCTTAAACATATTATAAAACTGAGAATGAAGATGGAACTAATTAGGCGTTCATCAGAGAATCATACCGGTTTTGTTCTTTAGAGTTTGGCTATAGGGAAATTACAGTGGATAGAAATAGGTTAGAGCATTGTTTGTATGTGTGTGTGTATCAGAGTCTAGATTATCTCGCCAACCCTTAAACCAAGCAACTTCATACTTGGCGTGTTTGTTGCTGAGGACCCGGGGGAGTGCAGTCCCACACGTGATGGTATTTGGATCAGCTGTTGGGTAGACCAGGCTTTAGCAAGCACCTGCGCTTAACCATGAAAGTGCAAATATAAGGCTTCATAATCAACAAAAGAGGCCACTTAATAACACCAAAAATCACAAAATAGCAAGCCTGCGTAACTATGTAAGGCCAAAATTGCCATAAAAAGGCACTATTGCGTCATGTTTTTTTGGAATGCCTGTTTTTGGTATGCCTGTTTTTGTCATGCGTTTCAGTTGTTTAAAACAAAGCTTTATTTGCCACTTTTGTTATCTGTAAAAAAGTTCATTCATTTTTTCTTTGGATAATGAGCCCCTGGTTTGGCATAGCCATTAATTAAGCTCAAAAGTGTATGAAAGCAATCAGTGAAGTGAAAGTCAAGACCAGAGCAATGCATAGATGAAACCCTTCTGCCGTTGGAAGGCTGTAGAACGGAAAGCAGTGAAAGAACCGTAAAAGACGCGTTTTAATCAACAAACAAATGCGCTTAAAGCACAATCCAGGGTAATTTTCCCTCCATTCATTTGACTGAGCCGAGACCAGCTGTGACCCTGCGGCTTGAGGAAAACGCAACAACGCTTTTTCCAGTTCTCCTTATTCATCCATAATAAACTCAGTGAATCAGGAATTTACTTGAGGTCTAAGAACCACTTGCTGTGTGTTCCTTCAAACAAAGGGTGTTTTGGAATACTTCAGTGCAAGACAATTGGTGTGATTAGTTTGTGAGTGAGACATGTGGCATTTCCCTAACCTTTCAAAAAGGGGTTTTATAAGAAGTTCATGTGTATTTTGCATTTAACATTTGTTCTAACGCATTTTCTCTTGCTTGTCCTCAACTGGCTTCTGCACTAGTTACCTGTATTGACCTATGACATCTGTGTAGTCAATTAGGTATTTGAATTCAAGCATCAGATACTGTAAAGTGTACTGCCCTGTCTTTAATAACCATTTTCCCATTTAAAATCCAACTGGGATCAATAGACTCATTCCTCCTGAGGCAAAGAGAATAGGTTGAAGACATTTTCAAAAAAGCTCTGAGCTGACACTATCCAGCAGAGGTGCATTATGCGGACAGAATATGCCAGACAATAATGTTAATGCTTAATAACAATTAACAAAGGAAAAGTCCTCAGACAGTTTGGAGCACCATTACAATTACGGACAATTTGGCCTCACAAGAACAATGGCCAATTAGCTGGGAGATAATTGCTTTGCAAAACTGTTAATCTTTGAAAAAGTAACAAAACTTTTGTAAAGCTCATGGGGCTCCCAGTTGCTTAGTGTGACTAAAGAAGGTTTTATTTTTAGAGAAGTGTAAATAAGTGCTTTAAAAGAAAATATTATGTTGACTCACCAATGGGCCTGCTTCTGTTAAAGTGTGAACAGGGACGGTACCACTTTACAATAAGACTACCTTTATAAAGGGTTTACGAATAGTTTTTAATTCACTTATTAATTAGGTTGTGAACAATGTATAAATCATTAATAAGCTTTTATAAGACATGAGATAAACAGGGCAACTGTGACTGGTTGCTTGCCAAATAGTGAGCCCACATGTATCTGTACTGCTAAGCCTTATATTGGCTACTTAGCTTACTTCATCTTCTTCATCAGCCAGCATCCTTGGTATCTGTAGTTCACTGAGTTGATTCTCCCCCCATCCACGCCTCGTAGGAGATTTCTCTTTTTCCATTTTTTTCTTCTTGGGTATAGTGACGTAACGTAACGGCTCCGCGTATTGGTACATTTCCATGTATTGTATGTAATTATTAACAAATATACTAACTCTGACATTTTCATTGACATTTTTCAATATTTCAAGGAACATCCTCTAATAAGCTCACTAAACAAATATCAGTTCACAGAAATCTTGTTTAATTTTTACAAGTTGTATGTTTGTATTGAACAGGTTATTTAACAATATATATAATATAATATAAACTATTGGAAAGCAAAGAAAATGTGTGTGCATTGAGATTAACCATTAAGATGACATAAACATGAAGTCATGAACACTAACCCAGACATTAGTTGTCTAACTTGAACCTTAAACCCTTGTAGCCTGTCTCTGCATTCCCCTTATTCCATAATAAGACACAGACACCTTTCAACCCACTCTCTGCTGTTCCTCAGCGCCACTCCCCCTCTCTCCCGCTGAAATTATGAATGAAAAGCGTATAGTAATAATCATAGATAACACGGCAGGGTCCGTGACAGTTTGTTTTCATCTGATTTCAAATAAACAAAGTCTTGGTTTTTTGAATATTACACTCGTTTTGCCAAATTCAGATGATAAATACAACTTTTAATACTGATAAAATATCTTACTTACTTACAAGGATGACCTTATTTTACCAACCTCAAACAGAAGCCGTCTGTTCTACAGTATTATCCCACTTAACGCTTAACACTTCTCTATTTTGTTAACTTGAGGCTACGATTAGCATCGTTAGCACATATTTAGCTACCACTTGCTTACATGCTAACCCAAGCCTTAACATTCATTACGTTAGCTGATTAAAATGATAAACACATAAATAAAGTACTAGGATTTCACTTAACGCAAAACTGCATTCATGCACCGTCTGTTTTAACCGCAGAGCGAGTCACAATATTCCGATATAAGCATGAAGAATAGTCCACAAGGCACCAGCACAACAAACACGGCCGAGTTCAAGTTATGTTCCCCGGATGAGCTGAGCAGGCTGAGCCCCTTCAGCATCACAGAGCTGCTAGCAGAGCAGGAAGCTAACAGCAGCAGTCACTGGACAGACCTGTCACTCAATGTGACCACGCCCTAATTTATGCATAGCTTTAAGGCTTAATATAACTTAAAGACATTATAAATGGTAGTAACTCATTAATAAATGGTGATTTTTTTTTAACACTTTTCAAGGCTCCCTTTTGGCAGTTATAAATGTTAGTAACTCATAAATAAATGGTCATAAACAGATGCCAAAAAACATAAAGATGGAAGGGGGGAATCAACTCAGTGAACAACACATACCAAGGATGCTGGCTGATGAAGAAGACAAAGTAAGCTAGTGCTAATATAAGGCTTACTCTTCTTGCCAAATAGTGAGCCTGTGTTGATGTATGAAAACTATGTTAGAACTGGTTTATAAATGGTTCTTAATGATTAATAAAGTGTTTACAACCTAATTAACAACTTAATTATAAACCCTTTATGAATCCTTTGTAAGGGTAGTCTTATTGTAAAGTGGTAGCGATTCCTGATATTATTTGAGAATACAATACATACAGGCAAGGCTTTTGATTTTATGTTTTACTATATTATTTATAGTCATTACTTGTATACAACTCCACAATTACAATGTTTGGAAAAAAATCATTGTAGCTCTGGGTCTTTAAGCTAGAAAACACCTCAAGCACAAATGCGGAAGTTTTCATAATTTCAACGTATAATGCTTTCCTAATGAGATACTTAGAAAACAAAAGAACAACAAACAACAAATAGGGTTATTGTTTCAATTAGCATTAGATTCAGACTTTTAGCTTGACATGTATGTAGCTGATATGTTTAGCACCTATTTTAAAAGATTCCTTTTTATAAAATTACTTTTCTTACATCCAACTCATGAAGATATCTTTAGCTTAATTAGCCAGCTAACTGCGGCTAACCCGATCACCTTCCTTTGTCTACATTAATGGGACATTGTTTTAAAATATATTAATAATTTCCGGAGGTTAAGTCAATGGTGAAAGAGTGTTTGATTGCTTATGAGTTCAACTTCTCACTTGTAAAAGGAAGATTGTGTTATTTTTTGTTTTAAATGTCAACTTCCCTTTTTTTCTCTGAGTTTATATGTGATTAAGGTTTTAAAATGTAATGTCTTTAAAAAGTATTTTTCCTTTTTCATCAAGTCTGTATGTCAACACATAAATAAATATAAATGAGCAATGTGCAGTCCAATCAGCCGAGTTCCTCCCACTTCACGCTAGTTTGATTTCGAGCAAACCCAGGAATGGTTGAAGTCCTACAGCCGGCCATTAAACTTCAATGCATTTTGGCTTCTGCATTCGGTGCAGTTCAACATGATTTAAGAGTTTTTAGAAATGAAAGATCGGCAAACATGAAAGGTTAGTTTTATGGTCTAATCAATAGATGGCTTGTTTTAAGAATCCATCAAAAGTTGTGTTGGTTTCATCTTACTTCCTGGCTTTTTAATAGACTTTCTTCCTCCAAGTTCTTTTGTCCTTCATTTTTTGCTTTGAAGAAATGTCGGCTGTGACTCTACCTTTACCTGATTATATCCCTTTATCTCCTTTTTCTCTCCTACCTCTTTGTAATGAGAACAAATAAATGTTGTGGAGAACACATACCATTTTTTTTAAAGGAGAATATCTCTCTAAAAAGACTTGGCAAGTGGTGAGAGTTAGTGAGCCAGGAGGTGTAGGCAGTATTGAAAATACACTTCACTCGGATATGGAAATAATTTTCCCTGCTGACAAACATGTCCTTTTTCTGATATGTAATCTGGCAACGCTAGACCAAGACTGATGTAGAAGGTGAATTAATTTGTCTTTTTGGTACGTATGCGTTTGATAATTGGAAAAAACAGCGTTAAATGCTGATTCATTGCGATGTGTGCAGCTGCAACCCGAGCAAGAGGGAAAGGGATTAGCATACGCTACCAAATTACAGCCTTGCCCGACAAACTTCAGATGCAGCCACATTGATTGCAAGAAATACTTAATCTGAAGAACAAAACATTACATCACGTTGTAGAGCTACTTTTGAAGGGCTGCTTGACCTCTGACCCTCCAGTGATAGTTAGCATGACTGGACAAATATAAATCCCAGTGAATGGGAAATCTTACTGGGTCTATTGTTAGAGTGCCCAAGAAGAGGTTGCACTGTTTCATCAAAAAATTATTGTGCCAGTATTTTAATGATAAGTGTTCAGCTGGTTTAAAGGCATTTTTACACAGTGGCAAAAACAGCCTGGAAAGAGCCTGGATGGTTTGTACCTTGGTTGGTTATTGGCTAATGGTTGCACAACCCAAATAAACATTGTGACATACGTATAGTGGCCAAAATCTGATCAGCTCATATGACTGTCTGTTTTTAAATCAGACGTGACATGAAAAATTGAATCAGTTGCTCAAAGTAAACCGCTGAATGAATGTCCTCCTTAATCTCCTCTTTGGCTTTAGAGTGTAAACATGATACAAAACAAATGTTGTTACGTTGCGGCACTTACTCAAGACCCCATCATCTCCAGCATGTGGATGTTGAGTCTCCTTTGTGTGTTCACTTAATGGAAGTAACACTTGCAACAACAATTCAGGGGGCAACATAGATGCCTTACATGTGCAAATACTATCCTTAATTATATACTCATGACTTTTCCCTTGTGTAATATAGTGGCAAACACACAACTGAGAGGAAACGTATGGTGAACACATAGGATTTGTACAAACGCGGGAACAAATACCTTTGTTTAAACAGCATATTTATGTCCAATCCTCAAGACACTTTATTGTTTTTATCAGAGACCGCAGAAAGAATATGTTTGCAGTAGCACTGAATAAATAAAAAGGGCATTAAGATAAGGATTGAGTTCCTCCGTCCACAACTCTTATCGTGTCCTCATTAAAACTAATCCTTTCAGAGGATGTAGACAATACTTGCTGCGCTCGGCTTAATTGCACTGAGGCCACTTCTGTGTCTTTTTGCCGTACATCAATATATTAAATGAATGCGGGTCCACATGGGAAACTTGGGAGCGAAATGACTGAGAAGGGAATTAGAGCACTTGAATGCATACAATGATTCGATTTCTGAGGAAGGATTTAAAATTTCAGACCTAAATTACAACATCATCATTATTGAGCACCCAATAATAACTGTGGTGAACACTGATTAGGAAAAACAAGATACCTGAGAATAATGAGGTTGAAACTCTGCAATTACGAGGCACTTATAAATAAATTATAGATTACAGCAGGGGTGTCAAACTCAAATACACAGTGGGCCAAAATAAAAAAATGGGTACTAGTCGAGGGCCGGACTGGTTCAATGTTTATTGCAAAACGTATTGAAATGAATTTATTGCACATATTAAACCTGGAACTAACAAAGCTTAAATTATTGCCTATAAAACAACATTAAACATTCAATAATCGGTTGCATTCATTTCTTATGGCTCTATCTGCAGCTTTTCCGGAGTCATTTCTTATGATCACATTTTTCCACAGGCCAACAACAGCTTAAAAAAAATATTTCTCTCAAAGAAAAAACCAAACCTGCCCTGTTGTCGTGAGAGAAAGTGCAGAAGGAAACATCCATGAAACTCAGTTTGCTGCTGTGATGCTAGTTCAAGCCAGATACTTGGCATCTCATCTTGGGTGCAAGCCCATCAATGAAACCCTCAGGATTGAGTGAAGGTGTGCGTGCAATATACCGGCGGGCCAGATCTAATAGTAATTAGAAATTATCCCGTGGGCCGAAATTAAATCCACCACGGGCCTGATTTGCCCCCCGGGCCATGAGTTTGACATGTGTGGATTACAGGGATGTAATTACATGTATGAGAAACATATGTACGTGTGAAGCGGTTTACTGCGTCAGAGCATCAGTGCCTCAGTTCTTGTTCATAATAATTCTAAGCAGAACTGAAGTGGAATTTGAAATGCAGCCTTTCTTTCTGAGTAAACACATCATTTATATTCAGTTTACAGACTCATTTATTTGTTTTTTGGTTCTGGTGACAGTTCGTCTGTCAGTGATTATCATTTAATCTGTAATTTAATTATTGTAATTCAATAATGAGACACATTAAAAAACCTTTTAAGCAGCATGCAATTACTATTGCTATTATTTTTTAATTGGTAAGACTTTATATCACCCATGTCTGCATTTTTAAAACTGTGACAATTTATAAAAATATTTATCATCTGTTCTAATCACTGTAGCAATTTATATTCATAGCTATAAGCACTCAATATCAATACATTTCGCTAAGTGACCAGAAATCATTACGTTTTTCGCATTTGACCATGAAGGCATTTTAAAATACTTATATACTTATAGTGTGTTATAAAGCATACATAAAGTGTATTAATGGTTCTAAATATGTTATATATTTATATAAACAGATTACGAGGAATTGTATAAAACATTATATACTGTAGGAGCGTCATAGAAAGGTTACCATTCATTTTTTGGCCACTTGAAGGCACCATAATAAACCAAATAATGAGATAGTATCATGTACAGTAAGTATAACATGTTAACAAACAATAGCAATTTTTCCATCCTCCAGCTAAGAAATGACATGAGCATTAATTTAGAGTCGTGTTTAAGCTGACCTGTTGAGTGTAAGTCTAAGTTTCCCTCTCCTTTTAGATCTGTTTTTGGTCTCCACCACTCCTGAAGGAAATATTTGACTCTTAATCGGCTAAATATTCCAGTATTTTCTCCCCCTAGTTGCTATCCGTGTTTGTTTTTGGACTAGGCAAGAAGCGTATAGTGATTTCTTTTTAGTTGAAACAGCCGGCAGCTACTTCCAGAAACAATGATGATGAAAAATGGTGAGACTGAAACAAACAGTTTCAGTCTCACCAGAGTTGAAAGACGCTAAAAGGTTTTAAGTGCGGAGGGGATGCCGAGTGATATTGATCCGTTTTCCAAAGCTACTTCCACACTTTGGGCATTATATGACCACATCCTGGTCATATACTTGAGTTTTCCAATTTCCAATTTCCACATCTTTCACCAGCCTACATGGATGCCCCATACCAATATTGCACAAATGCCAATTTACTTTCAATTGCTGAACCAGGGATTGGCCCGCTGATTTTTAAAGATCTAGGTTATTATTAATTAAAGAAAATTGCCTGTGTACACTGTTTCTAAACTAAGAGTGTAATGAGTCAACGACTTAATAATATTAGAGCTACAGCTGTAAGCAACCATTTTTTTTCATAGCCCAATTCAACTCAAACTTTGAAGGCTTTGAGAACAGCACTTTGAGCATTTGTATAACAGATATGCAATCCACTGCGCAGTAAAGTTTTTCAAGTTGTAGCTTCTAATTCTAGATTAAAACCTGTTTAAATATGCTTTGTCGAAATGAATTATAAACCGTGATACACCCTTACACATTTTATGAGGTCACAATGTATCTATTTCAGTCTGTCATTCAGATATAATCAAATTCAGACTATTATATTTCAATAAATTAGATTAAGGGGATTATTAAAATAATACTATAGGTCCATTAATTCCTATTGAAGGATTCCGTTTCCTGCGTGCAGCTTCTTAATGGTTTACACACTGCTCTTAGATGCTTTTAAATTTACCTGGAAAACTAAAGCCGACACCGCAAAAACAACTTTATTACATTTAGAGAATGTAGCTGCATGTGGCCCAATGTCAGCAAAATAGTTGTAGCGTTGAGTTTTACTCTGTGTGATTTTCGGGGTTGTTTTAATCAGCACAGTTACAGTTGACTAACCTCAAGATTCGTCATGCAGACATACATGAAGACCCCAGCTCGCTGTTTCAATCTCAAGCAGCTTTTTCCCACCCAATTTACTGAAGATAATTGAATATGGCGAAGAGAGGAGAAAATAACTGAACCGATAATAAGCGGGAAAAAAAGACTCACCCCCCCCTACGCACTCCCCTTTTTACTAGCGTCATTCGGATCACTGCTCACACAGCCGAGAAGAAAATGCAGCTTCCACCTCATTTAATGATTGCTGTACTTAAACAATAACACCTTTGACCCCCTCTTTATTTAAAGGATATACCATCTCAAATCACAGCGGCTGATAAAAGCCATTAGTCTTCTACGTTAGCTTATTTTCGTTTGGACAGCAAAATAGAAAAACTCACTAGAAGCAAGATCTAATTTTCTTGGCTGCTTGAATTGAGCTTACACGCCAAAATCTCGGGGGAAAAAATGGGGAGGGCTGATTAATTGGACCTAATTAGTTCTACCTGCCTCTTAACTGATTAAGTTGGATATTTAATTACACATGAACGCATGGCTCGCTCAATACTCAATTGTTTCTCTTGGTGTGATCAAGTAATTCCGATGGTGCTGTGGCAACAATGTTTGACTCTTGTTTTTAAAATGTAAGTAAAGAAAGCAGCATGTAACCTCTGCCCCTTTGTTGTAGCCTCAAACAGCAGGTTGACCGCTTCAGTCCATGCTGTTCTCGGTGGTTAGTATTGCTGTAGAAGGGCAAAACGCTCTCTAAGTAATGGGTTCTGGCCCACAACCTGGCAGTGATGAATGGTGCTGTACAGGGCCGGCCCTTGGCATAGGCAGTATAGGCGAATGCTAAGGGCGTCAACCCATCAGGGGCGCCGAAAATAAAAAAAATAAAAAGTTAGAAGTTAAAAAAACACAATTTCCCGATTTTGTATCAACGAAGTACATCTTATTATCTTATACTAACATAACTACGTCTATATTGCGCAGCGCCAATAAACTATGGGAGCACAAAATCTTGCCTAGGGCAAGAAATTGGTCAGGGTGCTTTAGGTCCTTGCTGTGCTTTTATGACTTTCACCGCATGAGGAATAAGGGGGGGGGGGGGGGCTGCACTACACTGTATGTGCTCAGCTACTGAACCCTGTATAGTTGGTAAGGGTTTCTTACCTCAGCTCTTTGTGATCGGCAAACATGGCAACAAGACAGTTATCTTCACATGACTGGGAGCAGGATTGTTGCCCTGTGTCAGCTGAAAGCGATTTCATTATCATCAGGGCTCAGGTTGTGCTATGATACCAGACGTGACTGAGCTAGATGTTACCTTACATCACTTTAAGTGCGTATGAATTGGTAAGATGAGGAGCGCTTTACAGATGAGAACAAAACAGAAGTGGCAGAAGCCTTTTGTCCACTGCCAAAGAGTCACGATGTGAATAACCTTGCTTTTCTATTCTTTCTATCTGCGCTCATTATCCTAGCCGTCTATCATAGGGTTTCTAACTTAAGAAGACCAATTAGAGGAGCGTTCTTCGGTTGCATTTCCCATAAAGTTTTATTCTACTTAGACTTTCCCCAGAGGAAAATTGAAATGGATATCATATAAACCAAATAAATAAATGCAAAGTAAGGGGTTTCCTTAGAGGCCTAAGATTACATTCTGACACATTGTTAGCTTATGCTTGAGGACCCTTTTCAACTACAGGGACTTTTCTCATAAAACCAAAAACTTTGTGTTAGATATTTATGCATTTTCTTCATTTTGAACCCATTACCTAATTCAATTTCTCAGTCCTGGGTCCTCTCCCAATAGCTTTCTGCTGGAAAATTGTACTTACCAATGGCTCATGTACTGTACTAAGTCTGTAGTGCAGAACATTTCTGACCAGTGAAAACAGCCCCCCTCTACACCATACATTCAGACTGGGATCATTTATTAATCCCAAAGGAGTTTTGCTAGTAATATTTGTGTAATATATCTAGTGTTTTACCCCTATACACATGCCTATATTGGTGGGGAGTTGGATGGTGTGGTGTCTTTGCTCAAGTGTCCGTGTGGCGAACCGGAACCTCTCCAGCTGCCAGTCCGCAACCGTAACCTTCAGTTCCCAAGGTAATTCCCTACAGACTGAGCTAATGCTGCCCAAAAAAGCTAATACTGGGTGTCACCAGCAGGGGCGGACTGGGACTACAAATCAGCCCGGGACTCTCGACCGGCCCACTTTGGTACCGCCGGCCCACCGCGGTGCTCGTGACTTACCGCAGAGGTAGACATTAAGGGTAAAATGCCACTGGCATTATATTATCACTGGCCCCACCATTGTAACCACTGGCCCGGAGCATTCGTCCAAAAAAAAAATCGACTAATAATGAAGAAAATTAACACATTTGTTGCAATAGTAATGTATGCACTAACTACATTACTAATTGTACTACAACATTTGAATCATCAGTTCTTCCTCATTTTCCTCAATTGTTCATATTTGGTTTATTCAAATAATGATATTGTGGTCATTGTTAAAAAATGTCTGCTATTATTATGAGTATTATTATTTGTATAATGCACTTTCTGCCTTCCTGTCATTAGGAGTTAAACATGTAATGGCTATGTAATTGATTTGATTAGAACCTTCATTATCCTAAACTGCTGGGACATTTCGCCAATACCTTTATATTGTCTACTCTTCACTTACTTGTCAGCATAGATCGGCATTGGTATACAGAGCCGACAGAAGACCTTGTTTATATTGGCATCATATTGAGAGGTGCAGCCAGTGACGCGTCCTAAAACCAGGAAGTAAGCCGCTGGTTCCCTCGACAAAAAGCAATGGGATTTCTCCACAGGGTTTTGGAAAATAGCTGGAAATAAGGTCTGTGGAAAACAAACCTGTTTGATAAATGCACGTTTTGTTCAGCCGGATAATCTCCACATGTCTACCCTACTTTTATAATTTTCAAATAATAAATCTAATCGACAGATTATAAAAAGGGTTTTAGAAAGTCAACCCCATCGATCAAGCTGAAACTTTCTCTCCCTCTTCTTCTCATGCTCCCTGTCACTCTCCTTTAACTCCTCCGGTGACTTTCTTTTATTTGAAGATTGTTTTTTGCCCGGTGCTTGGACGGTTACCGCTGGTATTAAAAACATTTTGGCGAATGGTTAGGTGGCGCGGTAGTCTGTAGTGAAGGAGCGCGCTCCCGCTCACGGGAGCCTGCTCGTGCTACGCTCCGCAGCAAACAGCTGTTTGCTTTTCACCCAACAACGACAACCGACCTGCAACTGACTCACGGAACGCTATGTTGTGATAAACTAAACAATTTAACTAAATTGCTAGTCAAAATACCAATACCACACGATACATTTTTTTAAAGCAATATTTTTAGTTGCCCGAGCGGGCAAGTGGAAAGTACGTTATGCATGCCCGGGGTGTCTAAATAGTTCTTCCGGGCCAGCGGGCCAATTATAATGCCGAGCCCTGCCGGTTACCGGCCGGCCCACATCGTCCGAACGGCCCACTTCAGTACCGGCCCATCGGGATTCGTCCCGAACGTCCCGATGGCCAGTCCGCTCCTGGTCACCAGTGTCAATGTCAGGACTGTGTACTTTCATTTTAATGTTATTGACATGCAGATCACCTTCATCCTATAGCCATGGAATTAACTACATGGACCAACTGAAATACCGTATGTCACGGTTTGTCTTCTCCTCCCGTTCCTGTCTAAAACACTTGAACGCGCTGTCTTTAAACAACTCTCCTGTTATCTCCATCAGAACAACCTTCTGGATCCGCACCAGTCTGGTTTCAAGGCAGGTCACTCAACAGAAACTGCCCTCCTTGCTGTCACTGAGGTACTGCACACAGCTAAAGCAGCCTCCCTCTCCTCTGTCATCATCCTTTTGGACCTGTCTGCTGCATTCGACACGGTGAATCATCAGATCCTCCTTCGCACTCTCCAAGAACTTGGAGTTTCAGGCTCTGCACTTTCTCTCCTCACCTCATACCTCAAAGACCGCACCTACGGGGTAACTTGGAGAGGGTCCGAGTCCGACCCTTGTCAATTAACTACAGGGGTCCCTCAGGGCTCTGTTCTTGGTCCCCTCCTCTTCTCCTTGTACACAAACTCGCTGGGATCAGTCATTAGCCCGCATGGTTTTTCATACCACTGCTACGCTGACGACACCCAATTAATTCTGTCCTTTCCCCGCTCTGAGACCCAGGTCATCGCATGCATCTCTGCTTGTCTAGCTGACATCTCTCAGTGGATATCTGCTCACCACCTGAAGCTCAACCTTGACAAGACTGAACTGCTTTTCCTTCCGGGAAAAGATTGTCCCACTCTTGACCTAACAATCAACATCGGCACCTCGATTGTTTCCCCGACTCAGACTGCAAGGAATCTAGGTGTGACCCTATAACAAACTGTCCTTCACTGCAAACATCGCTGCTACAACCCGCTGCTGCAGATACACCCTTTACAACATCAGGAGAATACGTCCCCAGCTCACCCAGAAAGCGACGCAGGTTCTGGTCCAGGCTTTCGTCATCTCTCGCCTAGATTAATGTAACTCCCTCCTGGCTGGTCTACCTGCATGTGTCATCCGACCTCTGCAGATCATCCAGAATGCAGCGGCTCATTTGGTCTTCAACCTTCCTAAATTCTACCACACCACGCCGCTCCTTCGCTCCCTTCACTGGCTTCCGGTAACTGCTAGAATCCACTTCAAGACAATGGTACTTGCGTACCATGCTGCGAATGGATCTGGCCCTTACTACATCCAGGACATGGTTAAACCGTACACCCCAGCACGTGCACTCCGCTCTGCATCAGCCAAACAGCTCGCTGCACCCTCACTGCGAGGGGGACCCAAGTTCCCATCAGCAAAAACACGTGGGTTTGCTATCCTGGCTCCAAAATGGTGGAATGAGCTCCCCATTGACATCAGGACAGCAGATAGCTTACACATCTTCCGGCGCAGACTGAAAACTCATCTCTTTCGACTCCACTTCGAGCGATAGAACTATTAACAAAGCACTTATATCCTAATAAAGGACTGGCTTATCTAAAGCCAGTTGAGTAGCACTTGAAATGTTTTAGCTCTATGAAACCTGATGTACTTATATGATTCTGTTTTCTTCAAGTTTGTACTTTGTTGGTCGAACGCACTTATTGTAAGTCGCTTTGGATAAAAGCGTCATCTAAATGCAATGTAATGTAATGTAATGTATTTTCAATCACATTGTCTCAGTACTCCACTCACCCCCTCCTCCACCTCATCAGCTCACCTGGTCTCCCAGCTGCATCTCATCTTCAATCAAGCCGGTGTATAACCTCTCATGTCAGCCACCCATTGTCAGATTGTTGTGCGCCACTTATGCAAGACTCTCAAGCACTTGATTGTTTCCCTGTTGCGAAACCTGCCTATTTTGCCTGTAACCATGGTACATCCGACAGCCTTCTGGGTTCAACTGTTACATCTGTTTCTGTGTCCTTGTCCTTATCAATCCTCTGCTTGGTCTTGGCCTATCTTCTACCCTTTCTCTTCTGGTTATTATGCTTGGACAGTGGCCTTACCTGCCCTGCTTACTGTAAGGCTTGAGTTTTAGTGATATTACAAAATGGTTAAACTGCTAACATTAACTGCTTGTGGTTCAGATTTAAATATCTCAAGATAAAATGTAAAAAAGATATTTGATAGGTGTAATTCTAACAGTTTTTATGGACATTTTTAAATGCAATATTAAAAAAGCCCTAAGAAAAAACTAAAATGTAAAAAAAAATAAGAAGTTTAATGCTTGTCTTGCAAGTTTTTGTTTCCACCTAAAATAAAAATAAAATGTCTTGTCAATAATATAAATTGTTAAAATGTTTAGTGCCCACGCTGCGGACCAACTGACTTTCCTTTTACAATCCCTTAAAATCCCTTTCTGATTGATTTTTCTGAAGCTTCCTGGTTACTAAAGCTGCATGCTCATTACAGTATGTGACTGCCTTGACACTTCCTCATGATAAAGACTTTACTTAAATTAAATGATTAATGAATGTGACTTGGGTAAAAGTCTTCCTCCTTGATCCCCTCATATCAGACTAAACTAAAAAGTAGCCAAGCATAATATACAGCATCAATCATTCTTACTCAACAATACATGTTTTATTCCAAGTCCAGCAGTATGAAGTATATTGTAGCTTTATACAGTAGAAAGAATGACTATAACCAAGCAAAAGGTCTCATTCAAGTGACATTTTATCAGGACAGGGGTGTGCATTAGCAGGAAGGAAACATCTGCATAAACATTGGCTTATCTATGACAAAAGAATGGACAACAACTGATGTTACTCACCTTTTTCCATTCACCCGTGCAAGCAAAATTAAGCATCGTGCTCCTGCTTTGAAGATAAAATGACAAACTCTGATGTCAGATACAGTATCTCAGGGAAAACCTGGAGTAAGAAGAATGGTGTAGATTCCAGAGGCCTGAGATGAAGACTTTCTCTTCTACCTTCTCCCTAAAAGGTGAAACACTCTCCAGGAACCGGGCAGCAATGTTAACAAAAAACAACATTGGAGACCTTTTTCTGCTCTCTATCTCAGCTTGCCTGATGGCAAAGTGTTCCAGTTTGGTGTCCTAAATTGAAGAGAGTCGGGGGAGCCAAGGGTTGTGGGTTCTTTGACATGTTCTGTAAGTAGCCAAAGCCCTTTGATGGATGGCTCTTATTTTCTTGTCAAGCTCACACTACTTTAATGTTTATCTTGAGGCTTTTCATTTATCCAGTTCAGACCGGACTGGACATGGAGGAAAGAAAGAGAGGAGGGCGGACAGTCAGGCGGACATCAAGGAAGATAAAGGAAAGAGACACCACAGAGAAAGAGCAGCATTCAACTGAACAAACTGTTTCAGGTCTCGCAAAAACCAATATGATTGCAATTTTTGTGCGGAAATGTATGAATAAAGCGCCATTTCGTTAAAAAGGCTAAAACATCTAAGGCTCAGCCACTGCCAAAACTTGGAATATGCACCCTTGCCCTTCATTTTACTCTCATGGCATCCCAATAAGTTTCATAGTTGGAAACCCTGCAGGCCAGAAATGCAGTGGGGGTCAAACTTTCCCTCTGCGTAGTCATTACTGCTTCCCATTTTGGCTGTATGCACAGTTGGTGGAGTTCTCATTTTCTCAGAGTAATTCTATGGTATCTAGGGCCTGTGGTTGTTACTTACTTGATGAGCATCATCCCCCTGCACCACCCAGGGGAAATTTAACCACCACACATTGATTTTCAAGGCCTTCTATCAACTGACTTTAAAAGAATCTTGTGCGTGTGAGCACTCCCTAAAAAACAGGCAGCATGTTTTTATCTCACTGCTTCTCTGTAACGGCCCCTACACACGACGGCGTGCGTTGACTCTTCAACGCTTCTGTCCATTCACTTTAAATGGGGTGACGTCA
Organism: Notothenia rossii; assembly: GCF_949606895.1. Classification (NCBI taxonomy): domain Eukaryota; kingdom Metazoa; phylum Chordata; class Actinopteri; order Perciformes; family Nototheniidae; genus Notothenia; species Notothenia rossii. Next base: position 54,063,613 of record NC_136907.1, on the reverse strand, counting down.
CGCTTCGCCGAGCTGCATTGTGGGAGCAAAGCGTAGCTTCTCTCGCGGTGCTCGCTGCAAAAGTAGAGCAATGTTCTACTTTTGAAGCTTCGACGGAGGCGTCAGCCAATCAAATCCCGCTTGTGCAAATCTGCCAGTACAAGCACTAGCCAATCAAACCGCGTGTATGCTGGGAGAGCCAGAGTTCATGTCTTCGTATGCCAAAAACTGGAGGAGAAAATAATCGTAGCGGTAGGGAATCACCCGGTGCTTTATGACCAGTCCCTCTTTACCTACCGGTATACAAATCGGAGGAGCCAGACATGGAGGGAGGTGGCAGAGACAGCGGGTGAAACTGGTAGGTTTTCACCTGTTTGGGGAGTTTATATCCAGTGTACTTCGTTTGAATGGACAGCTAACAGGCATAGACAGTATTTAGCCAGCATGGAATGTTGCGTAAAATAGCACCATAGACATTAATGTCATAAATGTTCATCATATAAAGTGTGACATGTAAAACCTTTTATGCAATTGACAGGAGAGATTCATGTGATTGGTTGTTGCTCGCGTTGCTCGTGTAAACTCCCCAAGGTCAAGACACGCCCACTGCCAAGCGTCAACGCACGCCGCCGTGTGTAGGGGCCGTAAGAGACAAACTGGTGCCAGTTCTCTAACTTCTCATCTTTAACCTGTTAAGCCCTGAGCCTGTTTCTCAGGTCCCAGGCTCGAAAATGACATTCCCAGAACAAATTACTATAACTTCACTTCCAAAAATGTTTTTTATAAGTGGGAATGCTCCCCCGAGAAGATTATTTTTTAAATATTGAGGTTAAAAGCATCAATCTGGTGCACTTTGAGAGCAAAATGAAGAGATCTGGATACCTCTCTCAACACCCAAATGAAACAGAACTGTAAACAGATTTACTTTTTCTTTATGGACATTTTAAAAATCACTCCCCTTTCAAGACCGAAATGTCTACATTCATGGCAGAAAATGGCATATTTTTTACAGGAATATTCCAGCCAATCTGTTTTGAAACCATGAGCTGCAAAATGAGCGCCTTACCCCACTGTACAGGCGAGTTGGGTACTTTTTTAAATATACCTGGGCAGGCTCTGTTTTGCCGAGGTCCTCTGGCACTTGCGGGCCGCCGAGGGGTGGCGGTGTTTGGGGCAACGAAGACGGCTGCTCCGCCCCCGTGTGCGAGGCGGGAGGACGTTAGTGTCCACGACAGTGGCAGCGGGTAACGTAATGTCCCCATGATCTGAACTGTTATTACCTGCAGTAGATGTAGTGTTACTGCTGGCGATAAGGGCTGGTTGTTTTAACCATTTTCTGATGTCCATCATTGACTTCTGTTTAATTTGGCATATTACTCTCAATGAATATAAGAAAGCACTGCGTAAAGTGAGAGCAGCCTACTACTCTTCATTAATAGATGAGAATAAGAATAATGCGAGATTTCTTTTCAGCACTGTAGCCAGGCTGACAGAGAGCCACAGCTCGACTGAGCCTTCTATTCCCATAGCACTCAGTAGTAATGATTTTATGTGCTTTTTTAAAGATAAAATTGTTACTCTTAGAAACAAAATCAATGAGCTCTTGCCTTTGACCAGTATAGTATTATCAACAGCTCCCGGAAACGTAAGTTCTAATATTACACTAGATAGTAAACTAGAATGCTTTTCAGCCATAAACCTTGAACAATTAAATTCAATGATTCTCTCTTCTAAACAATCAACGTGTATCTTAGACCCGATTCCAACTAAGCTGTTAAAAGAAGTTTTTCCATTAATTAGCACTTCTTTATTAAATATTATGAATATGTCTTTATTATCAGGCTATGTTCCACAATCATTCAAAGTAGCAGTGATAAAACCGCTTCTTAAAAAGCACAACCTCGATCCAGAGGTTTTAGCCAACTATAGACCTATTTCTAATCTTCCGTTCCTCTCAAAGATTCTTGAAAAAGCAGTCGCAAAACAGCTGTGTGATAACTTAAAAAACTATGATTTATTTGAAGATTTTCAGTCTGGCTTTAGAACACAACATAGCACAGAGACAGCTCTGGTTAAAGTCACAAATGACATTCTAATAGCCTCAGACAAGGGACTTGTCTCTATTCTTGTCTTGCTCGATCTTAGTGCTGCATTTGATACTATCGACCATGATATCCTATTGTAAAGACTAGAGCACTTAGTTGGTATACAGGGAACTGCTTTAGGCTGGTTTAGGTCCTATCTATCTGAACGCTCTCAGTTTGTACTTGTCAACGATGAATTTTCCATGCAAACCAAAGTTAGCCATGGAGTGCCACAGGGCTCAGTGCTTGGACCTATTTGGTTCACACTATATATGCTTCCATTAGGCAATATTATAAGGAATCATTCTGTAAACTTTCATTGTTATGCGGATGATACTCAACTATATTTATCAATCAAGCCTGATGAAATTAATCATCTAAATAAAATTCAAGACTGCCTCAAGGACTTAAAAACGTGGATGACCATAAATCTTTTGATGTTAAACACGACCAAAACTGAAGTTATTGTACTTGACCCGAAGAATCTACGAAACAAATTATCTAAAGATATACTAACTATGGATGGCATTAATTTGGCCTCCAGTGAGACTGTAAGGAATCTTGGTGTTATATTTGATCAGGATTTATCCTTTAACACCCACATAAAATCAATTTCAAGGACCACCTACTTCCATCTAAGTAACATTGCAAAAATCAGGCATATCTTGCCTCAAAACGATGCAGAGAAACTAGTCCATGCATTTGTTACTTCAAGGCTGGATTATTGTAACTCCTTATTACCAGGGTGTACAAAGAAGTCAGTCAAGTCGCTTCAGTTGATTCAAAATGCTGCAGCTCGTGTACTAACCAGAGTTAGGAAAAGCGACCACATTACTCCTGTTCTGGCTGCCTTACACTGGCTCCCTATAGAACACAGGATAGAATTTAAAATTCTTCTTCTCGCCTACAAAGCCCTTAATGGGCAGGCGCCATCTTACCTTAAAGAACTCATTATACCCTACTGTCCAACTAGGGCATTGCGTTCCAAAAATGCAGGGTTGTTGGTTGTTCCAAGAGTCTCTAAAAGTACAATGGGAGCCAGAGCCTTTTCTTATCAAGCTCCACTTTTGTGGAATCAGCTTCCAGTTTGTGTTCGGGCGGCAGACACCCTATCCGTTTTTAAGAGTGCGCTTAAGACCTTCCTTTTTGACAAAGCTTATAGCTAGGGCTGATTAGATTCAGCCCCTAGTTTTGCTGATATAGGCTTAGTTTGTCGGGGGACATCTTACTTCTTCCTTCTCTCTGTCTATACCTGTGTACTCTCATGTTCCGATTAACCCAGCTTCCCCAAATGTCTTTCTTTTTGGTGTCTATATACGCCGGGATCCGGAGTCATGGATGATCCTGCGGTCCTGTGTCATGGATCGCGAGTCCTGGATCTTGAGTCGTGGCTGTGGTCCTGGATCATAAGTCCTGGATGGATATCCTTGTGGATTCATCTTCCTATTATACACACTTGCATTTCCAAACATTTGGACTACCTATGTTGCAAATATATTATCTTTTCAATTTACACACGGCATCTATTGCACGTCTGTCCGTCCTGGGAGAGGGATCCCTCCTCTGTTGCTCTCCCTGAGGTTTCTCCCATTTTTCCCTTTAAACTGTGGGTTTTCTCTGGAAGTTTTTCCTTGTACGATGTGAGGGTCTAAGGACAGAGGGTGTCGTATTGTCATACTGATATTCTGTACAAACTGTGAAGTCCACTGAGACAAATGTAACATTTGTGATATTGGGCTATATAAATAAACATTGATTGATTGATTGATTGACTGCTGTGTAAGCACCTTGTAAATTACGAACGTGCAGCGGCATAGGTCAAGCGCACCTGACATAATAACGTTACTTCCCGTTTAAATTGACCAAATAAATGCAGCAGACAATTCTTCTTCTTCTTCTTCTTCTTCTTCTTCTTCTTCTTCTTCTTCTTCTTCTTCTATATGTTATATTTTTCACTTTTAATTATTTATTTATTTTCACTTTTAATGTTTTTTTTTTTTTCACTTTTCATTTTTCAAATGAGGGTGTATAACGACTCAACTGAGGGTGCAATGCACCCTTATGCACCCCCGTAGAACCGGGACTGGGCTAATCCCACTTTTGTCTCTTCTTTCTGTTCATTAACCTGTTAAGCCCTGAGCCTGTTTTCCAGGCCTCAGGCTCGAAAATGACATTCCCAGAACAAATGATTATATCTTCACTTCTAAAAGGGGTAAATTAATAATCTTTTTTCTCAAAGCAATGATAAACCTGTGAGTTGGTTGTAGAAGAGTCAATCAATCAAGCAATGTTTATTTATATAGCCCAATATCACAAATGTTACATTTGTCTCAGTGGACTTCACAGTTTGTACAAAATATCAGTATGACAATACGACACCCTCTGTCCTTAGACCCTCACATCGTACAAGGAAAAACTTCCAGAGAAAACCCCACAGTTTAAAGGGAAAAATGGGAGAAACCTCAGGGAGAGCAACAGAGGAGGGATCCCTCTCCCAGGACGGACAGACGTGCAATAGATGCCGTGTATAAATTGAAAAGATAATACATTTGCAACATAGGTAGTCCAAATGTTTGGAAATGCATGTGTGTATAATAATAAGATGAATCCACGAGGATATCCATCCAGGACTTATGATCCAGGACCACAGCCACGACTCAAGATCCAGGACTCGCAATCCATGACACAGGACCGCAGGATCATCCATGACTCCGGATCCCGGCGTATATAGACACCAAAAAGAAAGAAATTTGGGGAAGCTGGGTTAATCGGAACATGAGAGTACACAGGTATAGACAGAGAGAAGGAAGAAGTAAGATGTCCCCCGACAAGAGTCAGAATCAATATAGAACCTTTTTTATTTTCAAAGTAAATTCAGATTGAACATAGTAAAAAAAATTAAATTATAGTGTCCCAAAAGAAAATATTACTTATAGTGAAAACCACCCTTGGATGATGGGTTAGTAGACTAAAAGCTTTAGGAATCCAAACTATAACATATACGTATCAAGATTGATGTAAAATAAGTGACATTTGACCTTTTTAGAGAGATTTAGAATAATGTCTGGGGTCATTTGGGTGAATTTTCCATAACTCTGGCCCCCCTCGGGCGATTTTGATGATTGACACCTCTTTTTAACCGTTAGAGCCAATAGAATCGAGGGGAAGTTCCTAAAATCCATCTAAACATTACCCATTGGTGAACAGAGCTGGGTGTAATAATATTACTTTTGTCGGTAACGGAGTAATGTAACGCGTTGCTTTTATAATTCAGTAATCACACTACAGTTACTAAAATTGCCCGACACACGTTACTTCGTTACTTTGATAAAACCAGTAATCACACACTACAGTTACCTACTAACATAAGAATTACTAGATTCTCCCTTTGACAGACAAGAGGGATTTCCGCCGCAGGTTTATATTTACGTAAAATTTTCACGACTTGCACGTCCACATGCAGTGCATAAACATGGCTGAGTGAGTCAACAGCGATAATTTTCGAGGGGTGAAGGGGTATGTCCATTATTTTGAGTTTGTCCGAAGAAAGGACAGGAACGTGACGGTGAGGTACAAACTGTGTCCAGGCCAGAAGCTTTTAACCACTGCTGCAAAGCAAACACCATGTCAAACCTCAACAAGCACCTGCAAAGACAACATGCTAACGTGAAGCTAATAGCTAAGGAGGACCTCCGAATCCAGAGTGAGGATGTCGACTAAAGTAACGAGTAAACAGCAAACACGCACAGTTATGTGATGAGGCCCTCTGTGTCGCGAGCGCCGACGGGGGGTGTGGGGGGGGGGGGTGCGCCGTATTTGCGCTTCAGAGGAGGCTCCCTCCGCGAAATGAAGCACCCTCCGCAGTCTGCGTGATCTGCCTGTAGGGAGGTGCGGCCCTGGGTGTAAAGTAACGCCTTTATGTAGAGAGTAACGAAGTAAAGTAATATATAACTTTTTTTTTTTTTTTAAAGTAATAAGTCATGTTTAATATATGACTTTTTTTGAGTAACGACCCCATCTCTGTAGGTGAATGAGTGATGCGTAGCCGGAATGCCCAAGAACCGGAAGCTGTCATACACTCTGGTAGCTCTCAAAGCAACTATATATGAAAACTCCGTTATTGACATAAATATGAAGATGGATTATCAGTAATAATTTCAGACACATTGGATTAACCTATGGATTTACCTTCAGCAGCGTTTTTATCGTTTTAATGCCATTGAACACAACTTTTGATCAGAACAACGGCATAGGTAAGACCATAGGCACTTTCACACCAAGTACTTTGCCGTACTTAGTTCCCAGTACTTAGTTAATCAGAACTCTTTAGTTCTGATGAACTAAACAGCAGATCGCGTTCACACCGGAATAAGTCCCTGGGGAAGGATAAGGCAAATGAAGCCGCTGACGTCACTTCTTCCTCTTCTGCTTTGGGTTTACTGGCAGGCCGCAAACAACTTCATGGCGTATACTGCCACCCACCCAGCCGGAAGTCCCCGGAGTTGGGGACTGGCTTTAGTAGAAGCTGAAGCCTTCTGAGTAAATCGCCAGAATGCCGACACCTCCTCATAACTCCACCGCTCCCATTTTTTTTTTGTGTTGCTGTTAAGTGTAAGTATTAATATGTCTGCATGTAACTGCACTATAACTGTTCCACAGTAAGAGACCGCTATAGGCGTAAGGAGGCGCAGCTATTGTAGCTGACGTCAGGTATCAGATATAAGGGATTGTTCCCTCCCCTTCTATCTCTCTCTCTCTAGCTCTCATGGAGAGCAGGTCAAGTGGTGCTATGCACATATGAAAATAAACCACGCCAGTTAAGGCTAAAGAAGACCTCGTCGTCATGACCAGTTTATTGCTATACATGTGACTCTGTCAACAGTTGCCATAAATTAGTCTCTCTCAGTTGGTGCGCTGGGCTAATGCTAATAATGCTAATGCCAGCAACAACTTTTCTGAGTTTTACGGGGCGTGGTTTGCAATCCGCCCAGCCAATCAGAAATGGGAACCTTTTTCTCCCATGAAAGTACCTGCTCTCTAGCAGGGACTAAAAAGGGGGTGAAAAGGTTCTGATGAACTAAGTTCTAGTTCCGGATTTATTTGGTGTGAACGCAACATTTCAAGAACTATCGGAGCTATAGGCCAACTGGGAAAAATACTCCGGTGTAAAAGCGCCTAATGTCCCGTTTTTGCTCCGTAAAGCTCCGTGTTGCGATGTCTGTTTTTGCTTCCCCTGTCTCAGTGATGATACTCATACCACTAGAATCTGTGGAATCTCAGCTTGCTAATCGATATCTTGTTTGTGCAGATCCGATATGTAATAAGGATATGTATAGGCCTACCTAGAGTTCTGTGCTAAGTGTGTTAGCATTTTTTCGTTCAGGGCTCATCTAGACGCTTCTTGTGAGACTTGTGTTTTGTTTCGGTAAAAATGGTTCGTATCGTCAGTTAGCTGAGTTTCTTCCCGTTAAATGGGTATGACACATTAATAGGTTTTTAAATGTTAAGAAGCGCTGAGATACAGTTTCGTGTTGAACAGGTTAAGGGGCTACAGCTCCCTACTGTACTGTGTACATAGTATATTTTTTAACAGTATTTTATTAGGGTAGCGGAGGCTTTATTATCACAGCAGAAGCCAAGGCATTCTGACTTGTATTTGGCACAAGATCCAAAAAATGTTGTTCCTACAATTTCTTAGGACGTAATTAGGGGAATTCTTTACATGTTGCCAAGATCCTCAGGAGCAACGATAAAAAAATACATACATTTTTTAATATATCTCTTTAAATTCTAATAACTGTTTTCAAGGAATGAATACTCCCAATGACAAGTAAGCTGAACTTTCTTTTTTCTTACTTATTAATTTTTATAAAAATAATAATAGCAGTCATAATCAAAAGATTTGTAAATATGTAACTTCCCAGAATGATTAAAGGTAAAATAGCTAATTAAAGTAATATAAGCACTAGCAGATTTTGAAAGCCTGGCATCAACTTTATGATGTGTATAGAGACAATGAAGAATGTAACTGCTCTTTTCTCACCCTGAAAAAAAGTCTAAATGACAGCCTTCAAATGTTGAATCAATTTAATATTAAACTAAAATCACTACATAAACAAAATTCACGCTTTACAGGATTCAACGCTTTCTACTGAGCTCAGCTTCTTCTGCACCAATCTGTCATCCATTTTGTCAAGTCAGCTCTTACATGGTCCCTACATCCGAAAGATGGATTTTTGTTTTTAATTGAGTGATACATTGTGGTGGAATGTATAGTCACTTCACTTTTCTCACAGTGCCAGGAGAATTACGTCAACATCCTTCTGACTACACCTATGCTGTTTATTTTTTGTTGAATAGCTAAATAAATGAAATTACGCAAAATATACTGTTTTGACTTTTTGTCAAACCACAGAGCGTTTTATGAACCATACATCCACGTTTAAATTGCCTAAATCGTAGACAAAGTCTAAATATTTTTATTTTAAAATGCTTTATTGATATAAGAGATTTTGAATTCTTAAAGATTATATTATATGTTGTCAACGAAAGCAGACACTGTGTCTCCTTTTACCTTATGTAAATGTTTGAATGCTGTTTGCTCCAAAGGCTCTCTATTGAGTTTGTCATAGCAAACAACTTGCACAACACTTATAGACTATTAAATCAGTCTTAATAATAAAAGAAACACTGATTAATGTAGCTTTGTGTTTTCCTTCATGTTCACTTTAGTTATATCTCAGGAAACCCTTGTCTTTGTCTTCGCATCACAAGCTTTCAGGACAAGAGCTAATGCCGACAGCTTTCTTTTTCTTCTTTAATCTATCAAAGGCAAATTAATGTCTACGAAGGCATCAAACAAAGAAAATGTCAGTTGATATTTGGTAGCAATCAGTAACACTGTATGAATGAATGAACCAAGATTAAGTAAAAATTAAAATAAACCTGGCCTCATTTATCCTTTAAAAGTCCCCTATTAGGCAAAATGCACTATTTGATGTCTGTTATAGATAAATATGGGTCCCCGGTGTATAAGGAGACTCACAAAGTGTCAGAAAATACAACCCTCTTTCTTTTCCTCCTCACCCACATCTCTAAAAACGGGGGGTACAACGGAGCTGATCCAGATTTGTTGCGGTCATGACGACATTACTCAAATTTGGGCTGGCTTTAAGCCCACGGCCCTATCAGAAACGTTGCTATCAGAAACAATGCACGACGTGTTTTGGAAGTAATATGGTCTGTGTTTACATTAGCAAGCATCGCTAACACTCAGAGCTAACCTGTACTGGAGATCGTATGTGTAAAAAAGCAGGATATAAAAAGGTACTCACCTTGTGGTAAACCGGCAAGAGAAAACGTATTTGAGCTCCATTACTGTTTCTGAAATAATTAGGGATGTAACGATACCAAAAACTCATGGTACGATAATATCGCGATAAAAAGTCCACGGTACGATATTTAACGCGATATTGAAAAATAAAGGAAAAAAATGTGATTTTTTTTTTAAAAGTTTTTTTCTTTAATTAAATAATACATCTGGTTTGTACAGTATTTTAGTAGGATAGTAGTATTTTAAAGTGTCAACAATATAATAATCAGACCCTGCAATAGAATAAATCAAGTTTCACTTTAGTTTTTCAAGTAACTCAACTCTAACTCAACTCTAACTCACTCACTCAGCATCATCAAGGTTATCTTTTAGGAATATGAGCATGTCCACATTTCCAGGTAGAAGCTGGGATGTTTGGGCGTTTACAATATCCCCTGATGTGGAAAAAACTCTCTTGCTTGGTAATGATGTTGCTGGGACAGAGAGATATGCTTTGGCCATGGGTGAAAGCAGTGGGTACAACTGTGCATTGTCTCTCCACCACTTCAAAAACAATGCAGTTTTTGGCAAGAAGGTGAGGCTTATTGACAGGGTTGGTACTTGTCAATGTCTCTAGGTATGTACATTTAGCCCTGTAAATACGATGTCCTTTTGTGTTATCTGTTGTTTTATGTTCATGTTGTAACCTACTTGTTGCCATGTTGGACAGGTCTCCCTTGAAAAAGAGATCGATGATCTCAATGGGAGCATCTGGTTGAATACATTTTTTTTTTTTTTATTATTTAAAAAAAAAAGTTATTTAAAAAAAAAAAAAATTGCGGTATATTTTGTCAGTCTCACGACGGTATTGAGACATCTATTTACCGCGATATCGCGATATTTGATATATCGTTACATCCCTAGAAATAATCCTTGATATGGTTTGGAAAATAATATGGCGTTTAATCACGGCAGCTTTTAGCTGAGTTTCTGACGGTAGAACTCTTCTCTTCAATGAGCTCACCTCTTGCATGCGGACGCTCCAAAAGGGCGTGGCCAGGAGCAGCTCCAAAGGAGCGTGGCCCGCAGCAGCTCCAAATGGGCGTTGCCAGCAGCAGCTCGGCAACGTTTAAAGGGCCAGACCCAGAATCAGCACTTCTGTAACAGGGCTGAAATAGAGGGGTATGAGGCATGGCAATGCTCATACCTGCTTGCTATTTTCAGCAAAACACTTCAGAGACATGTTTTGTATAGATATGGCCCTATAATATATTGTTCAAATATAGCATAATAGGTGAGCTTTAATGAATATGCCAATATACCAACCAACCAACCAACCAACCAACCCATCGTCCAAACAACTACCTTTTCCCATGAAGCTGTAAATCAGCAGAAACAAAAATATAAACCACAACAGAAATGCATTTCTTAAGAAATATCATCACTATCATTGTTATTTTGACCCAAGCGACTGGTCTCTTTTCAGAATAAATGTGTAGCCTAAGAAAACAATGGGCATGGAGCAAAATTAACCTGGAAAGCTCACGCAACCATCACAGGGCTAATATGGGTAGACAGTAGGGGTGTAACGGTTCACAGAATTCACGGTTCAGTACGTACCTCGGTTTGGGGGTCACGGTTCGGTACGGGTTCGGTACAACAAGAAAAAGCAAAAAACAGTCCCAAATGCATAATTCCACGTTTGTTGTTATTTATTTTTTAACAGTAGTGCAAGTTTCAGTATAAAAATAAGGAACTCTAACATTTTGAATAATTAACTGTATTACACAGTTAAAAACAAACCACAAACAGTACCACCATAGGCGGTTCGTGAGGCTCAGGTTTGGGAAGGCTACTTTTTTTACCTGACGCTGCCCGCCTCCGGCGTCTATAGAAAAGAGATCAACTCAGTGAAAGCACCGCCTGCTGACCAATCAGAGCTCAGTGTGCAGAGTTTAAATCTATCAAGTCATATTACAGGATAAAGGAAATACAGTTTAAACTGCCGTATGCAGAGAAGACGCCGACGTGTCGCACTTATCATTCATATCACATCATCAATCAGATCATCGATCATATAATATCACAATATTTCCTTATCTGACTCAGCTTCTCGAGCCGTATCTGGCCGTGCAACACTTACATTGTCACATACTGTATGCAGACGTATTATTTTAAGCAACACATTAAGTTGACGAAACACTCAACTCAAATATAATGAAAGTCAGATCCACTCGTGTCTTAGACGGGGCAGTATCATAAGACTGTTGTACGCATTCAAACACTCTGTAGTTTATTTATTTTTTAACCAGTTGTTATGCATTCACCTTGCAGGTGCAACTATGTGGCTTGTATCCTGGATTATATGTTTAAGTCATGGATGTTTAAAGTACATATTTGTCTAATATTAGTTTACTTTTCATTAATGAAGTATGACGCTGCGCTGTCAATACACTTGTCCCTGTTTGTGATTGGTCAAATGTAGCTAACCCCGCCCCTTTCACGTGAACGCGCTTTCAGAGAGCGACACCCTTGCTTGATTTACGGGGTTGATAACCAGCGTCGTAGGACCGCTTAGCGAGATCTCGTTTGTTAGGGTTAGTTAAGATAACTCAAACATATCCAGGGTCTGTTGAACTAGCTTCGTAGTACAGTTTACTGGTGGCTGCATAGCAGCGCTAATGTCAAAGACACAAACATTATACATTATATTTTTATTTTACCAGGATGCAGTGACACAAATATTTGGGAAGGCTTAGCCTTCCCTAGCCTACAGTACCCGCCCTCCCTGAGTACCACACACTCAGATGGCCATATTATCTATAATGGCTGATGACAAACAAAAAGGTTTCATCAAGCTGTAAAACTAAAAAGAATGTCTTGAAAATAATAAAAAAATATAAATAAGAAAGTGTTTCAAGGGCGCATAGCCGTTGAAATATATATGCCTATAGCTTCCATTATTTATTTTGGTCTCTCGGCTTTCATGTCTATTGGCTTCTTAAAAAACAGCTGGGATAAGCTGTTGAACTGCTGTTGTCTTTTGGCGGGCTCCGGTGATTGGCAAATCTGGGTGATGCCTTCTGATATGATTTAGCATGTTTGGCGTGTTACCATTACCACCGCTGTCGAAAAACGGCGACACACCGTCCTCGTCCGATCCACCACTCGCACTCCATCGTTATTGTAGTCCACAGGGAACCCGAAATGTTCCCACACAGCTGATTTAAAATAAGCAGGTGGGTCTTATAGCTCCAGTGTGCTATCTGAAATCGCCATACTAACTTTTCTTTTTCTTGTATTTTGTTTGTTTTGTTCTGTTTTGTTCTTGTTCTTCATCTGTTGTTTAAGGGCGGCTGGCAAACCGTGACGGTTCGGGACGAATACGGATACCGTTACACCCCTAGTGATAGTTTGTCTACTAGGGGTTTAACGGTATCCATATTCGTCCCGAACCGTCACGGTTCGGACGTCACGGTTCGGCACATGCAGTCACACGACGAATACACCTTTTTTTATGAGTGGGAATAAAGTCTGTCACTCAGGGCAGTATCCATTACACCAGCAGCTTTCAAAGTGTGAGGTGCCTCTCCCCGGGGGGGCTCCAGAGAGCTTCAGGGGAGGTGCAGCGTGAGAAAAAGAAGAACGAGAATTTCAGCGAGTTAACTTTGGCTAACTTTATGCGAGCGGCAACATGGATCAATTTTTTGTGAAGTTACCTAAAGTGAGAGAGGGGACAGCGTCTGGCAGGAGACAGCGTCTGGCAGAAAACGTCACTTGCACACTTTTGGCTGTCTGTGGAGACTGAGTTCCCCCACCTCGCCCAAAAGGCTGTAAAAGTGCACATTCCCTTCACCTCCGCCTACCTGTGTGAGTGCGGGTTTTCCGCATTGACTTTGATCAAAAGCAAGTACCTGTCAAGCAGGGGCGGCATGGGGTGGCAACTGCCACACTAAAAATAGCCTTGCCACCCCAGTTGGCAGCTTTGTTTTGAAATAAAAGTTGTGGCTCATCGGACATTTATAAGAGAAAATCCCTAATGTCCGAGTGCAAGTGAATGCAGCACAAGACGTGAGCCTTGTAACCCCCCCCCCCGGCCCTGGCGCGAGCGTGGAAATGTGATTGGCGGCGATTTCATTTGAACGGGACGGTGCAAAATGAGAAGCATTCGGACCCAAGTAGACGAAGGGAATGAGGTATACAATGACAGAGAAGAGACTGTCAAGTTTGGCTGTACTCAGAATTGAATCAAAACACACTAAAGCTTTAGATCTTAATACGTTTGTGAGGCGTTTTGCTGAACAAGATGGTAATCGACACATTCAGCTGTAATAGGCATGCCAACTTGATGCTCTGCTCACGGATGACTCGATGAGCATAAAAAACTGTTAAGATGATGACCTTACGTGTGTCAATATATTTTTTTCATTTGTGGGGGTCCGCCCCCAAAAAACGGTTTTAAGTCCTGAGAAAGTCAAATAAGACGGTGTGTAAAACTACACTGCCCAGCCAAAAGAAAGTAACCACTTTGATTGAACTAGGCCAGTAGGGAATTCCACTGGATAATAATACCCCAGCATTATAGCAACAACAACAATAATAATAATAACTAGAGAATGCAATTCCTGAAGAAATTGCTAGTGGGAATGCTTTATGCTGAAAAGCTGACGCTGAACTGCTATGCTGAAATGTAATGTGTAAGAAGAAAGTGAAGAATTTAGATTGAAATTATAAATGAACACAAGGGGCTTGAATGTGTGATGAGAGAAGAAAATAAAGTTAAAAGGCTTGGAAAAGCAGCAGAATATTTGAATTGCCAACTTCTGAACTAACTTGATGGCGAATGATCTGTCGCCATGGCAACGGCATTTGACGACACCCCATAATACGCTTAGTTGCGTTGACGGCTGCATCGTTACCAAACCTGTGAAGTTTTGAGCTGTTTGGAGTATTTTCACTGAAGTTTTTTGAAAACCGTGTTTCAAGGCGAGCATTGTGTTGCCATGGCAACAGCATTTGAAGAAATCTCAAAACTGTTCCTTAGATGTCTTCACGGCTGGACTGTTAGTACACATGTGAAGTTTGAGCACTTTTTGAACATTTTCATAGGAGTTATAGCGACATCATGTTTTATGGCGAGGGATGCGTTTCCATGGAAACGGCATATGGTGAGATCTCAGATTTGGCGTAGAGCTTTTGAAGCATGGACCGGTGATATACAAGTGAAGATTGGGGGACGATTGGACCGTGTCGATTGAACTGACAGCGACATCGTTTTTCATGGCGAGTGGTCTGTCGCCATGGCAACGGCATTTGAAGAAATCTGAAAACGGTCCCGTAGATGTCTTCACGGCTGGACCGTTAGCACACATGTGAAGTTATAGCACTTTGCGACAATTTTCAGAGGAGTTAAAGGGACATCGTGTTTAATGGCGAGTGGGCTGTCGCCATGGCAACGGCATTTGATGACACCCCATACTACGCTTAGATGCGTTGATGGCTGCATCGTTACCAAACCTGTGAAGTTCTGGGCTGTTTGGAGTATTTTTACTGAAGTTATGAGAAAACCGTGTTTCAAGGCGAGCATTGTGTTGCCATGGCAACGGCATTTGAAGAAATCTCAAAACTGTCCCGTAGATGTCTTCACGGCTGGACTGTTTGCACACTGCTATCTGAAGTCTGCTGCTCTGAGCATGTCAGTTGGAGTGATGACATCATCGTGTTTCATTGCACAGGTGTTTATAGTTGAGCTAACGAGGTGCCTAGACTTCAAAGGCTTCATTGTTCTGAATGACAGATGAACCACTTACATGTGAACGTTTTGTGGAAGAACCGAAACAGATATCTGTGAAATCTCAAAACGTGAAGCATGTCAAGGAAGTTGAGTATGTGAAGTGTAATTTTTTTGTAGTTTCGGGTTAATAATGTGGCCTTTTTGGTAGTTTAACTAAAGGTGTGCGGCTGCTACCGTGAGGAAATATCTGCCTGAAATTACAATGGGGTTTAATGGAGGAATGTTGAACGTTTTTGCCACTTCATGCCCTCAAAAAGCATTTTGTTTAATTATTTTTGCTTAATTATTTGTCATTTTTCAAGCTACGAGATGTTTTCCTATGTTTGTCATGATAAATTATGTCTCAGGAATGTAGGGTTTGGGAATTATGGCAGTTTTAAAAAAAAATATGAATGCGAATTTCAAGCTGTCCTCCACTCTAGCTTTGACATCACGCATGCTAGTTAATGTTAAAATGTGAAGAAAACCTCTCGAACAAGGTCTGAACAATGTTTAATATCTCTAAAAGTAAGAATCAGATTTAAAAGTTGTTTTACACGAATAATGTCAAAAAGATGTGTAAAATGTTAAAGTTGGAATGAGGTTTCTGAGTGAAAGTATGAATGAACAGTTAGCAGTTGAAGTCGCATGAAGATTTGTTGAAGTTGAAGATTTCCTCCATTGACTTCAATGTTAAAAATGTGATGTATTATGGGATGTATCTCTGGAATTATGAAAGTTATGAATGAGAAAAGTAATAGCAATCGATTCCCGACCGAGCTGAACGTTTTGATGTTCGAACTGAGTTTCTGCGATGTTCAATGCGGGAGGAGAAGAGGGCCAAAATAACCCGGCTGAATAATAATAAAAATGTTGTCCGTAGAAGAACTGTTAGTTGGAATGCTGTTAACATCATTCCCACTAAATAACAATAGGTTCCTCGCACTTCGTGCTAGGACGCCGTTTGGTCCTAGTGCTCCGTGCTCGGGCCCTAATAATAATAGCAATAATAATTGGGAGGGGGGGCTGTTCTTATGTTCTCTGACGGGAGGCTCACCTTCCCACACTTTGAAAACCCCTGCATTACACTATATTAGACCCTCCAGAAAAACGCGATTCTGCGCAGAATTGACCGCATAATCAGCAAAATGGCGCAGATTTTTAAAAGGCCGCATATTTATCAAAAGGCTGCATAATCCCCGCATTTCTCCACACAAAGTTGAGAAAAAAAAAAGTTAACTCGTCTTGACGTGAAGTAGTGATGATGATGACGTGACGTCATCAGCTCGCGCATCACAGAAGGTAAACAACACTGTAGTGTGAACGTGTGGAACTCACACGAGAGAGAAAACACCAAGATGAAAAAATCAGATCCATCTAATTTACCGACGAACATTTCTGCTAAAGAACGGGGAAAGCAGTACCCCGATGTCTTGCACGAAAGTGGGGGGAACTATTCTGCACCCCGTGCAACTGTGTGTTGGAGCATAAGAGAAAGTCGACGATGACGACCCACTTTGATTCATTCAAACATTTGAAAATGCTTTCTGCTGCTGCGGACAAGAAAGCCAAACAACTCACGTTCACCGAGGCATCAACCTCCAAAACCCTTTCGAGGGCTGCAAGAAACGAAGTGAGTAGCCTACAAGATTGAAGCAGGTCAGATAATGAACGAGTAAATGAAAACAGAATGAGGCGGAGAAGAGTGTGTGTCTGTGAGAGAGAGAGAGTGATTAAAATAGCCCAATTGCTTTTACAATAAATAAACATTGAATTTGTTTAATTGAATAGGAAAGGGGTTTAACGTTAGTGGCAGGTTGTGTGTGAGAGAGAATAAATATTTGAAAAAAAATCAATTCTTTTTCGCAACTTTCCGCATATTTCGCAATTTCCCGCAATTTCACCGCATAAAATCACATAAAAACCCTGCATGTTTAAATCGCATAATCAAAGATTTTAGCCCGCATAATCAAGGATTTTAGCCCGCATAATCAAGGATTTTTGCCCGCATTTTTCTGGAGCGTCTAATATATAATCCAGGGGGCGGTATTGCGCCTAAAAGCTGTTTGCCAGCCGCCCTTAAACAACAAATGAAGAACAAGAAGAAAACTCAACAAAACGAACAAAATACAAGAAGAAGAAAAGTTAGTATGGCGATTTCAGATAACACACAGGAGCTAGAAGACCCACCTGCTTCTTTTAAATCAGCTGTGTGGGAACATTTCGGGTTCCCTGTGGAGTACAATAACGATGGAGTGCGAGTGGTGGATCGGATGAGGACGGAGTGTCACCGTTGTTCGACAGCAGTGCGGTATGCTAATGGCAGAGATGGAGTACTCGAGTCCTGGACTCGGACTCGAGTGCCGATTTTCGGGACTCGTGACTCGACTCGGACTCGCGCACTGCTTGACGCGACACGGACTTGGACTTGTGAATTCTCGCGCACGATGACTTGGACTCGGACTCGGACTCGTGAATCCTCGCGTACGATGACTTTGACTCGGACTCGTGAATTTTTCCCCCCTCGTTGACTCGGACTCGACTTGTACATTGACGCTTCGACTTGGACTTGGACTCGAGCAAGTTATATCTAGAGTCTGATGTCCTCTATCCTTGCGTGTGCTGCTGTGAGGCGAGTTCACGTACTGGGCCCTGCTATTCCAGTCTAGAGATGTCTAGAGACACACCCCGCATAGTGCTGTATGCTTTCACACATTCTGCTTCCACATTGGAAAAGAGCAGCGCAAAATGCTCGTTATGTGGAAACAATATTTAAGAGAAGGCTCCGTAACACATTACTCTAAGGATCGAGTTCAGACATATAGGCTGTCTTGAACACTATCATCAGAGTAAAGTGATCTAATCAATAAATAAAGATTCAGCCATAAAAAAAGCACATGGCTACTTAACATGCAGAATCATGTCATTTTGCATGCTAAGTAGCCATGTGCTTTCTGGGGCTCAATCTTTATCTGTAAACCGATTTAACCGGTCAAAGTTCCTTCCAAAATAAGAGTCCCGATCTTATTACTATCAAAATAAAAGTGCAAAACAAAAACTTTACCATAGGAAAATATATATTTTAAAAATAGTTAGACATATTAAAGGTCATTTACAATAATAATAATAATAATAATATTGATATTAGTAATAGGCTTTGTATTTGTATAGCACCTATTACAAGAATTGTAGCCAACCTCGCTTCACGGCAGTTCAATAGACAGATTAGTATAACATGACAGGACAAAAGCAATGTAGAGGAGCAGCTATATTTTAACACATATATCCACGAAGGTTAATAATACATGAAGACTTGTGACTCGGACTTGACTTGGACTCTTCTTAGGTGACTCGGACTTGGACTCGGACTCGAAGAGTGGTGACTCAAGAGTGACTTGGACTCGTGAATTGGTGACTTGACTACAACACTGTGTGTATGTATGTGTGTGTGTGTGTGTGTTTGTGTATTTTTGCGTGTGTGTATTGTGTTTGTTTCCTGGGGAAAACACTCACGAGAAACACCGGCTGTTGTTATGCCTGCTGTGACGTCAAGTTACTCCGTTCTCTGCTTGTAATTATGCTGTTACAAGCCTCAAAGTTGTATTTATCATCTGATTTTGCCGAAACAAGTTTAATATTCTGAAAGCCAAGACTTTGTTTATTTGAAATCAGATGAAAACAAACGGTAACGTGTTATCTATGAATACTATACGCCTTCCCAGCTAGCGGGAACGTTCTCACAACTTTGGCTAACATTACCTATTGGTTCTAACAAGGTTTTAAAGAAACGTTTTAATCTAATGTTCAAAGAACCTTTTTAGGATGTTTATTGGTTCAAATAATGTTCCTATAAGGTTTAAGGTTAACTAAGACATAACGTTTTAACTGCAACATTCAGAGGATGTTTTGAGGATGTTATTAAGGCCTGAGATGACAGAATTTTTTTTTATAAAACGTTCCTTTAATGTGATATGTTAACAAAGGTGGAACGTTTTGCCTGCAACATTCTAAGGACGTGTTTTGGACGTTGTTGGGTACCACATTAAAGATGTTCTTTATAAAACGTTCCCTCAATGTTACATGATAACAAATAAAGAACATTCTCCAAGCAACATTCTGAAAATGTTTTCTGGATGTTATTGAGGCCTGAGATGACAAAGTGTTTTATAAAATGTTCCTTTAATGTGATAATTCAACAAAGGTGGAACGTTTTGCCTCCAACATTCTAAGGATGTGTTTTGGACGTTGTTGGGGTAACACATTAAAGATGTTCTTTTATAGAACATTCCCTCAATGTTACATGATAACCAAAGAAGAACATTTTGAAAGCAACATTTGCATAATGTTTTCATGAGGTTATTATTTTTTTATAAAATGTTCCTGTGATGTGAAATATCAAAAAAAAAATAGGGTCATGGTCAACGTCAGATGTATTTGTAGTGCGCTTTAAAAAACAAAGTTGTGGCATTTGTTTGAAAAGGATGTTTAAAATAAATCTGATGTCACCACATTTTCCTTTTTAGAAAAAAACAAGCACGTAATTCATGATATTGCATGTTTGCGTAGGCATGTCTGAGTTCCCAGCTAGACATTGTTGGTTCTTAAAACATTTTGAGAATGTTACCATTCATTGTTCTAGGAATGGTTTCATCAAGAAGTTTTATTTTGGTTCAGAGAATTTACTTCTGAAAGGTAGGATAACGTTCTCTAAAAA
Organism: Notothenia rossii; assembly: GCF_949606895.1. Taxonomy (NCBI): domain Eukaryota; kingdom Metazoa; phylum Chordata; class Actinopteri; order Perciformes; family Nototheniidae; genus Notothenia; species Notothenia rossii. Next base: position 54,043,751 of record NC_136907.1, on the reverse strand, counting down.
CATTCTTAAAATGTTTGGTGATAACATTTTTCGAACATTATACCCCAAGTGTTTTTGTTGTTTATGCACATATCTCTATTGTCATATGGATCGAATAACACTTAGAAAACCAAAGACAGACATAAAGAAGAACGGACCGACTATCACTGCCCATCCCTGAAACCCCTGTTAGTGGGTTAGTGCCCCCCCAACCTGCCTGCTGGTCTGCTCTACACGGCTGGGAGCAATCTCCAATCAACCACACCTGCAACCTGCTCATCAGCCACATTATGAAAACCTGCAGCCTGCAATCATTCCCTGCCGGATTGTTGCCGTGAACGGATTGTTGCGTGCCGCTCTAGCTTTTTACCAGCATATTCTTTGACAACTTTGCGTGCTTTTGCCACACACCGATTTTTGTGTCTCTCCCAGGAGGAATCCAAGGCCTTCCACAATCCCAATACCAGCCAGGCCTCTCTACCCACTCTGGAACAACTGTTTCCCACTGCCGCCATAACCAACCTCCACTCCCAGCTCCCCTTTTCGAATAAACAAATGTTACTTTCACCAGCTGATTCCGTGTCATCCTTTTGCATGAGTTAATAGTCAAATTCCAATAGTAAAGTAAACTATCATAATCATCATAATGACCACAGTTGTCAGTCCACTTACCCAGGAATTTTGAGTTGAGCAATTACAGGAATATTATGTCTTTATGTTCTAATAATGTAAACATATTTTAGTAAATTGTTACCACAGAACATTTGCATAATTTCTTTAACATAAACCATGTTATCCTTCTCTAAAATAATAATCAATCAATCAATCAATCAATGTTTATTTATATATAGCCCAATATCACAACTGTTACATTTGTCTCAGTGGACTTCACAGTTTGTACAGAATATCAGTATGACAATACGACACCCTCTGTCCTTAGACCCTCACATCGTACAAGGAAAAACTTCCAGAGAAAACCCAGTTTAAAGGGAAAAATGGGAGAAACCTCAGGGAGAGCAACAGAGAAGGGATCCCTCTCCCAGGACGGACAGACGTGCAATAGATGCCGTGTGTAAATTGAAAAGATAATACATTTGCAACATAGGTAGTCCAAATGTTTGGAAATGCATGTGTGTATAATAAGAAGATGAATCCATGAGGATATCCATCCAGGACTCATGATCCAGGACCACAGCCACGACTCAAGATCCAGGACTCGCAATCCATGACACAGGACCGCAGGATCATCCATGACTCCGGATCCCGGCGTATATAGACACCAAAAAGAAAGAAATTTGGGGAAGCTGGGTTAATCGGAACATGAGAGTACACAGGTATAGACAGAGAGAAGGAAGAAGTAAGATGTCCCCCGACAAACTAAGCCTATATCAGCAAAACTAGGGGCTGAATCTAATCAGCCCTAACTATAAGCTTTATCAAAAAGGAAGGTCTTAAGCGCACTCTTAAAAACAGATAGGGTGTCTGCCGTCCGAACACAAACTGGAAGCTGATTCCACAAAAGTGGAGCTTGATAAGAAAAGGCTCTGGCTCCCATTGTACTTTTAGAGACTCTAGGAACAACCAACAACCCTGCATTCTTGGAACGCAATGCCCTAGTAGGACAATAGGGTATAATGAGTTCTTTAAGGTAAGATGGCGCCTGCCCATTAAGGGCTTTGTAGGCGAGAAGAAGAATTTTAAATTCTATCCTGTGTTCTATAGGGAGCCAGTGTAAGGCAGCCAGAACAGGAGTAATGTGGTCCCTTTTCCTAACTCTGGTTAGTACACGAGCTGCAGCATTTTGAATCAGCTGAAGCGACTTGACTGACTTCTTGGTACACCCTGATAATAAGGAGTTACAATAATCCAGCCTTGAAGTAACAAATGCATGGACTAGTTTCTCTGCATCGTTTTGAGGCAAGATATGCCTGATTTTTGCAATGTTACGTAGATGGAAGTAGGCGGTCCTTGAAATTGATTTTATGTGGGCGTTAAAGGATAAATCCTGATCAAATATAACACCAAGATTCCTTACAGTCTCACTGGAGGCCAAATTAATGCCATCCATAGTTAATATATCTTTAGATAATTTGTTTCGTAGATTCTTCGGGCCAAGTACAATAACTTCAGTTTTGGTCGTGTTTAACATCAAAAAATGTAAGGTCATCCACGTTTTTAAGTCCTTGAGGCAGTCTTGAATTTTATTTAGATGATTAATTTCATCAGGCTTGATTGATAAATATAGTTGAGTATCATCCGCATAACAATGAAAGTTTACAGAATGATTCCTTATAATATTGCCTAACGGAAGCATATATAGGGTGAACAAAATAGGTCCAAGCACTGAGCCCTGTGGCACTCCATGGCTAACTTTGGTTTGCATGGAAGATTCATCGTTGACACGTACAAACTGAGAGCGTTCAGATAGATAGGACCTAAACCAGCCTAATGCAGTTCCCTGTATGCCAACTAAGTGCTCTAGTCTTTGCAATAGGATATCATGGTCGATAGTATCAAATGCAGCACTGAGATCGAGCAAAACAAGAATAGAGACAAGTCCTTTGTCTGAGGCTATTAGAATGTCATTTGTGACTTTAACCAGAGCTGTCTCTGTGCTATGATGTGTTCTAAAGCCAGACTGAAAATCTTCAAATAAATCATAGTTTTTTAAGTAATCACACAGCTGTTTTGCGACTGCTTTCTCAAGAATTTTTGAGAGGAACGGAAGATTAGAAATAGGTCTATAGTTGGCTAAAACCTCTGGATCGAGGTTGTGCTTTTTAAGAAGCGGTTTTATCACTGCTACTTTGAATGATTGTGGAACATAGCCTGATAATAAAGACATATTCATAATATTTAATAAAGAAGTGCTAATTAATGGAAAAACTTCTTTTAACAGCTTAGTTGGAATCGGGTCTAAGATACACGTTGATGGTTTAGAAGAGAGAATCATTTAATTTAATTGTTCAAGGTTTATGGCTGAAAAGCATTCTAGTTTACTATCTAGTGTAATATTAGAACTTACGTTTCCGGGAGCTGTTGATAACACTATACTGGTTAAAGGCAAGAGGTCATTGATTTTGTTTCTAAGAGTAACAATTTTATCGTTAAAAAAGCACATAAAATCATTACTACTGAGTGCTATGGGAATAGAAGGCTCAGTCGAGCTGTGGCTCTCTGTCAGCCTGGCTACAGTGCTGAAAAGAAATCTTGCATTATTCTTATTCTCATCTATTAATGAAGAGTAGTATGCTGCTCTCGCTTTACGCAGTGCTTTCTTATATTCATTGAGTGTAATATGCCAAATTAAACGAGATTCTTCAAGTTTAGTGGAACGCCATATCCTTTCAAGTTGTCTCGACTTTTGCTTTATTTTGCGGGTTTCGGCATTATGCCATGGAGCTAATCTATGTTGTTTTATTTTCTTCTTTTTCAAATGAGCAACAGAGTCTAATTTTATTCGCAGCGCATCTGTAGCACTATCAACAACATGATCAATTTGGGGTGGTGTACATTTTGTATAAGTTTCCTCCCCTACATGCAGACATGCTATCGAGTTAAGTATTGGTGGAATCTCTTCCTTAAATGTGGCTATAGCACTAACAGATAGGTTTCTGCTGCAGGAGCTTTTGGCTAATGCTTTGTAGTCTAGTAACAGTACTTCAAAAGTTACTAAGAAATGGTCGGATAAAGCAGGATTATGCGGTTCGACTAATAGTTGCTCAATTTCAATACCATAAGTCAGAACAAGGTCAAGAGTGTGATTATAGCAGTGGGTTGGTTTATTTACACTCTGACAGAAACCAACAGAATCTAATATAGAGTTAAATGCAACAGTAAGGCTATTTTTATCATCGTCAACATGAATATTAAAGTCACCTACGATAATTACTTTATCTGTTTTAAGTACCAAAGCTGATAAAAACTCAGAGAATTCTGATAAGAATTCTGAATAAGGACCAAGTGCACGGTACACTGTAACAAATAAGATTGGCTGCAAAGTTTTCCAGGTCGGATGCGAAAGACTGAAAATGAGGCTTTCAAAGGAGGTATAATTTAATTTTTGTTTAGTATTGATAAGTAAACTTGAGTCAAAGATTGCTGCAACTCCACCTCCTCGGCCCGTGCCTCGGGCAATATGAGTATTGATATGGCTGGGTGGAGTGGCCTCATTTATGCTGACATATTCTTCATGTCTCAACCAAGTTTCAGTGAGACAGCATATATCAATATTATAATCTGATATTAAATCATTTACCAGTATTGCTTTAGATGCTAGAGATCTTATGTTTAAGAGACCACATTTAATCTTCCTGTTTTGTTGCACTGTAGTAGTTGTTACATTTACTTTTATTAGGTTATTATGTATGACACCTCTATTAGGTTTTACCTTAAATTGTCCTTGGGCAGACACACACACTGTTAATATTGGGTATTTTATTGGGTTCGGGATTCCTATGGATGACTGCCTAGGAGAGAGCGCAGAGAAGCGTGTAAGACTGCGACTCTGCCTCCTGGTCTCAACTCCAGTTTGTCATGGATTAAGTCCACAGAGCCCTGAAATGTTTGCCGAAATGAGATTTGCACCTTCCAAAGTAGGATGAATGCCGTCTCTCTTAATCAGACCAGGTTTTCCCCAGAAGGCTGTCCAATTATTCACGAAGCAACATAAAAAATCTAACTTGCAGCTGGAAATGTTTTAAGAACAGTAGGGCATAATGTTCTAACAATGTTATCAAAAACATTTTAAGAATGTTTTTAGAGAAAGTTATCCTACCTTTCAGAAGAACATTCTGTAAACCAAAATAAAAGCTTCTGGCGAAAACGTTTTAAGAACAGTAGGGCATAATGTTCTAACAATGTTTTCAAAAACATTTTAAGAAGGTTATCACCAAACATTTTAAGAATGTTTTTAGAGAGCGTTATCCTACCTTTCAGAAGAACATTCTGGGAACCAAACAAAAACTTCCCCCTGAAAACGTTTTAAGAATAGGAGGGCATAATGTTGTAACAATGTTATCACCAAACATTTTAAGAATGTTTTTAGAGAACGTTATCCTACCTTTCAGAAGAACATTCTGGGAACCAAACAAAAACTTCCCGCTGAAAACCTTCCTAGAACAATGACTAACATTCTCAGAATGTTTTTAGAACCAAACATTTCTAGCTGGGTTACATTCATAATTTCAGCCGGAGTGAGGGGGAGCTGCGCTGCATAAGAGCAGGGTGTGAGTGAGAGGTGCCTGTCATCTTCCCTTTACAAGCTTCAAAAATGTATTTGTCGTGTGATTTTGGAAATAAAAGTTTCATATTCTGAAAGCCAAGACTTTGTTTATTTAAAATCAAAGAAAACACCTGAACCCCGGAAAACTATGCAAATCCACGTTTATTTTTAAATGAGCCGTTGCGACTTCCGACTGATTTCGATAGAGCGGATCACATATATCTGAGACCTATGCTATTGCCTTAAAATAGCATGATAGGTGACCTTTAACTGTCGGAACTTGTCCAGGCATGTTAAGTGCGAGTGGACTTGAAATCCTTAACTCAAGGTGTAGAAAAATTAAGTTATCAAGCCAATTGCATTACTTACTACAACTTGAATTTTGTTTTAAGTCAATTAACGCAGAAATCAGAGTTCAAATTACACACAATATTAGGTTGACACAACTTATAAATTAATGTTTGCAACTTAAAATGTTTATCTAAATCAATTAACTCAAATGTTTATCTTGCAACCATGCATTTAATTAAGTGGTGGTGAAAGGTCCCCTGAATGAGTGTTTGGAGTGTAGTGAGGAAATAAAAGAGTAAGAGTTTCTTGATTACACTGGCGGTTAGCTATACCTAGTCTGAGGCATCACCAGAAACACCGACTGAATACTAAAGTGAAGATAAAGTTAACCTTTTTTGATCCATTACACGGTGGCAGTTGCCCTGGGTATAAGATGCCAGGAGATTCTAATGACCCCAGATTCAGAGCGTGACAGTAGGTTTGGTACTGGGATTTATTGCAAAAGTTGTGTGAAAAATATAACATAAGAGTTTTGAGGCATGCATGGACTGGTTGCCTTTAGAATGCATTTCTGATTTTTACAGCAACAAAATGAAAATGGGACAGACATTGAGGGATTACAAATCACATCTGTCCTGGAAGAGTATTAAGATCCCCCAGGAAGAGCTGGTGGACAAGGCTCTGTTAGCCACTGCATCCGGAAAATTAGCAGAACACGGATCAAAAGAATGGATACATTTTGTTTACTTGGTGCATGACTAATCAAATAAGCACAAACAAGTTGATAAATTGAAAACCTGGAGGCAGGAAGTATTCCAGCACAGGAGTGCAAGTTGGTTTCTAATTTAGCTGCCAAATGTGTTCCCTTGTGTGAACAGAATTTGATGAGTACTTGAACATGACGATGCACAGAGAGTTGGCCGAATGTGGGGGTCGAAAGGAGCCCAGAACTCATTTTTGCCCCGGGGCCCCCCAGCGGGTCAATACACAAGACAAAAATAAGTATTCACTCTTTCCTTTCTGCCTACTCTTGACAGTGCCAGAAAACCCTCAGTCTCAAATAAAAATGAAATAGAAACGTACATCCCTGAAAGAAAATCCTGTAGATAATTGACCAAGCTCACCAAATAATGATCTCCCTGTACCACTTTGATTACTGTCTTCCGTGCTTTATACTCCCCGCTACTGCCAAGATTCAGTCTATCAACCACATTACATGGAAATCCCTCTTGCTGTTATTTCAGCACAGTGCTCCTTAGGCTTTAAGTCTAATCGATAATGTCCCAGAGTGACCGATACATCATTTAAATGCAGAGGACAAGGATTACTCCCTCCTTTTTCTGAAATGTTTGACTCTTTGGTAGAAACAGTCATTAACATGCCTGTTTCTGCAGGAAGGTTCTAGAAAAGGTTGTCAACGGGGGACTAAGGGCCAGGACGGATTACTGTCCAACATGCACATCCCAACCATGTGTTTCAAATATCCCCCTCTAAGGGACCGATATTGGACCAGAAACAAAAAAACTTTTACTGAACTCTACCTCTATTCAATATTTGGTCAGCCACTGCTTTGTGAAAATGTTGACATGCATAGATAGAAGTTCACATCATAAAAAGAACCCTCATATCTGCTGCAACACTGTGTTGCTTTTACTATCTATACCCAGTCCTCACTATATACTGTATCTGCACTGCATACTCTCTGTATGTGTACAGTGTGTATACATAAGTAATGCATTGAATTATGTTTTTGAGAAGCTATGTTTACTGTATATATTTCTTGCATCATACATGTAATATTAATTGCCTGTTCACAGTGGATTTGAGTGTTTTCTAAGTTGTTAAGGTCTTGTGTATTATTCTGTGTATTAATATATATCTTCAATCAAACCTAGAGTACTAAGTGTGGTGGAAGAGGCTATTTAGATTTCTTTGAAAATAGACTTTGGAATTATCAGTTTGTTCTTGAATACAAAGTTGATTGCACATATAAATGAAGCTAAAGCGCAAGTTCAGTCAGGAATAGCTTTGCATTCATCCCTGCTCGGCTGCATCTAATCAGCTCATTACGGGCGTCCACTGTTAACCAATTACATTTTGCAAAGATCTCTAACAGCCAATAATCGCGCTGCAGTCAAATCTGTTGTCCTCTGCCCAGTAGTCAGCTGTCATTTCAGATGTTAATGCTGCGGCCCCCATCCACCCCATCCTTTTTTTTTTTTTTTACTTTATTTTAAATTATTTGTACATACTGTAATATACAAAGCTTACATTAATAATAGACTAAACACAAAATTTATAAATATATAAATAACATAAACAGAGAGCACATTTATATTCCAGTGAGACTCGGTTCGGTCACAGACTGACTATGCCCCTGAGTCTGTGATTTGTCCAGGGTTTTTCTTCTTCTTAGTTCGGTGAGTATTTGTTTCACGATGGTGTCACTGCTTATTATTGTCTGATTTCATATCATCTTGCGTCTCGTTTTCCAGATCTTCATACACGTGATGCAAATGAGTCTGACAAGCCGAAAAAGTTCCCTGTTTTTTATGTCCATCTTTTCAACCAGAATATAATATTTAATAGAGTTATATTTGACATTGAATTTCAAACCGATGCCTCGCGGGAGTGATCAGACCTCCTCGGCTCTGTAGCAGTCCATGAGGAGGTGCTTTAAAGTCTCGTCCTCGTCACAGTTAACCATCGGACATGTTTTAGTTTTGACATAGCAGCTCCATGAGACCACAGCTCTGACCGCAAGTCTGTTGACCGAGATTAGCCACCTCACATCTCTCATGCTCTCCGAAAGCTGCTAACATTTAATCAATTTCAAGACTTCACTACCTTCATCAGATGTTAGGTTTTTGTATGTTATATAACCACCATATTTGAAATCATTAACCATTTTAAAAATCACTCTATTCGGTAGTCTGTTCCAATCTATCTCTAAATGTGCAAGTTCAGTTATGAAGTCACCATAAACTAATTTGTAATAGGGTCCATTTCTGGCTCGGCCTCTTCTTTTTTTCCATCCTCAACCCACTTTCCTATATATTGCATGAGATATTTTTTACAAAGGTAATTTTGAGTTTAATGTCCAGGTCTATGGCTCCCAGGCCTCCATATTCCTTACTTTTGAATAATAAATTACGTTTAGTGACTACCCTTGTTGTACAACACACCAAATTGACACACTGTTTTGTTTAATTGTATAATTATTTGGGCTGTTGGGGGGAAAATGTTTGCCAAAAAAACAATTTTGCTAAGTACGATTGATTTTATTATGTTTATTCTCGATTTATAATTTGTATTTTTATTCTCCCATTTTTTTTTAGGTCAATTGAGGTCAGCACAGTTGTTGTTACAAATAGTTAATCCAAGTATTTTAATTTATTTTTTCACTTGAATGTTTATGTCGCGTTTGGCATCGTCATCGCCGATCCAAACACCTTCAGTTTTTGTTTTACATTTGTTGAAATGTAGCTCCTCTACATTGCTTTTATCCTGTCATGTTATACTAATGTGTCTATTGAACTGCTGTGAAGCGAGTTTGGCTACAATTCTTGTTATAGGTGCTATACAAATATAAAGCTTATTAATAATATTAATATTAATATTATTATAATATTTATATTATTGTAAATGACCTTCTAACTATATTTAAAATGAGTTACCTTTTAGAGAAGTGATTATATTTGTGTGCTAATGCTTTCTTCTTGTAAAGTTTTCGTTTTGCACTTTTATTTTGATAGTAATAAGATCGGGACTCTTATTTTGAAGGAACTTATACCGGAAGTCAATGGACAACTGAGCAGTGTAAACCCACATACGTATAATGACGGATAGATGACAAATACGTTAACATACTAAATAGTTACATTGGGTTTTTAGCACCTGGCTGATAGGGGCATAAGCTCTTTTGTTGGTAATGATTGTATAAAAGCAAGGGTGTGCAAAAAACAGATACCATCAGAGTCTGACCATCCTTCAGCAAGGGACGCTACAATTATTATAGTGAATGTTTAAATTCTATCAATAAAGATTAAGCCCCAGAAAGCACATGCTTAGCATGCAAAATGACAACATTCTGCATGTTAAGTAGCCTTGTGCTTTCGTGTTATCGGCTGAATCTTTATTTATTGATTAGATCACGTTACTCGGATGATAGTGTTCAAGGCAGCCTATATTTCTGAACTCAATCCTTAGAGTAATATGTTACGGAGCCTTCTCTTCAATCTTTTTTCCACATAACGAGCATTTTGCGCTGCTCTTTTCCAATGTGGAAGCAGAATCTGTGAAAACATACAGTAGTACCGGGGTGTGTCTCTAGACATCTTTAGACTGGAATAGCGGGGCCCAGTACGTGAACTCGCCTCGCAGGTGCACACGCCAGGATAGAGGACATCAGACTCCAGAGAAAACTTGCTTGAGTCCAAGTCCAAGTCGGAGCGTCAATGTTCAAGTCGAGTCCGAGTCATTGTGGGGGAAAAACATTTGATGAATTTACTTAGAATTTTCTTTTGGTTAGTTTTAATGGCTTTTGCCAAGTTGCCTCTTTGATCTATTAATTATATAATAATTCCTGGTTCAATTGATCAATTTCAGTTTTTAATTTAGAAATATTTTCTTCTACCGTTTTAGATTTAACTTTAATCTGCTTTAAATTAATATTGTGGTGACACGGGATAGGACATAATTCAAGGTGTGTTTGGTGTGTGTTGCAACCTGGACCCGTTAGTGAGGGTACCGGGGTTTGTTGTCATTCTGGCTAGCATGCAGTAGCAGCAATTGTACTGATCTTGTGATGATTCAATGTATAATAAAGTGTGGAGTTCTATACTGAACACACCGCCTCCGACTCCCTTTCATTGGCTCTACACTGGTGACCCTGACGTTTTCGAGAAAGTGTCCGAAGACTCAATGAACATGGCTAATTGCGATGTTTTTGTAAATTTGCCGGAGTTTTGGGAGCATGCCGCTGCGGCGTGGTTTGCACACGTGGAGGCGTACTTCGCCTGCCGACAAGTCCGTGATGGGGATTTGAAATACTAGCATGTAGTAGCAGCGCTGGGAAGCTCCACGTCATCCAGGTTGGTGGGATTTATCGCTGACCCCCCACACCATGGCAAATATGAGGCGATTAAGGCCCTTCTCCTTAAGACATTTAGCTTATCTGCTAAGGAGAGTGCCCGCCAGATTCTTGAAATTCAAGGCCTAGGGAAACATGTGTCAAACTCAAGGCCCGGGGGCCAAATCCGGCCCGTGGTAGATTTAATTTCGGCCCGCAGGATAATTTTGAATTACTATTAGATCTGGCCTGTCTGTATATTGCACGCACACCTTCACTCCATACTGAGGGTTTTCTCCGCTCAGAGCCTGACCCCAAACATTTATGAACTTGCACCCAAGATGAGATGCCAAGTATCTGGCTTGAACTAGCATCACAGAGCAGCAAACTGAGTTTCAATGGATGTTTCCTTCTGCACTTTTTCTCTCACGACAACAGGACATGTTTGGTTTTTTCTTTGAGGGAAATAGTTTTTTTGAAGCTGTTGTTGGCCTGTGGAAAAATGTAATCATAAGAAATGACTCCGGAAAAGCTGCAGATAGAGCCATAAGAAATGAGTGCAACTGATTATTTAATGTTTAATGTTGTTTTATAGGCAATAATTTAAGCTTTGTTAGTTCCAGGTTTAATATGTCAGCAGCGGCAGCTTTCCTACATCTCGGAGTGCACCACAGACATTAAGCACGTGGCTGGAAAGTCGAACCTGGTGGCAGATTGCCTCTCCAGAGTCGTCTTCGGAGCCTTCCAGTTGGGCCTGGACTATACTCGCATGGCGGCGGACCAGGTCACAGACCCCGGCGTCCAGGCTCTGAAGGTGGATGGCGCAGAGCTGCGCTTGGAGGACGTGGTGTTCGGCGACGCGGGCGTTACCCTCCTGTGTGACGTTTCCATGGGTCTGCCAGTCGTTCCCGCCAGCTGGAGGCGCTCTGTGTTCGAGGCAGTGCACGGACTGTCACACCCCGGTGTTAAGCCTTCGGTGCGCTTAGTGGCCCCGAGGTTCGTCTGGCATGGGCAAGGACGTGAGGACTTGGGCTAGTGAGTGCGTGGCTTGTCAGCGTGCTAAGGTGCACCGCCACACGAAGGCGCCTTTGGAGCGTTTCCTGGTGCCTGAGAGGAGGTTTGACCATGTCAACATCGACCTGGTTGGTCCATTGCCCTCCTCTCAGGGCTTTTCCTACCTCCTCACCATGGTGGACAGGACGACCCGTTGGCCGGAGGCGGTTCCTCTTGTGTCAACATCAGCCGCAGAAATTGCCCGAGCTTTCATTGCGACGTGGGTGTGTCGTTTTGGCACCCCGTCGGACAGGGGCTCACAGTTCACGTCCGAGCTCTGGAACGCCGTGGCGAGTGGTTTGGGGGTTAAGCTACACAGGACTACCGCTTACCACCCTCAAGCTAACGGCCTCTGTGAGCAGTTCCATCGCTTCATGAAGGCGGCCCTCAAGGCCGGCCTTACGGACGGTAATTGGGTCGACAAGCTGCCTTGGGTGATGCTGGGCCTGAGGACCGCGCCAAAGGAGGATCTGCAGTGCTCCACGGCGGAGTTGGTATACCGTCAGCCGCTGAGGGTTCTGGGGGATTTCCTCCCCAACGCATCGGCTCCCTTGTCGGCGACGGCCCAGTGGGCTTTCCTGCAGGACGCCGCTGAGGCCTTCGCTCCGATCCCCACTGCTCGGCACGGTACTCAGGTGTCCCGGGTTCCTGTGGAGCTCTGCTCGGCGGGGCATGTGTTTATCCGGCACGACGCGCACAGGGGACCCCTACAACCCCCTTACGATGGGCATTTCCGGGTTCTGGAGCACGGGGACAAACACCTTGTGGTTGACCTGGGTGGTAAGGCCGAGCACGTCTCAGTGGACCGGCTGAAGGCTGCTCACCTGGACTTAGACCAGTCAGTGGTTCTGGCTCGACCTCCGCGACGAGGCCGCCCCCCGGCCTCGACCCCTGTCTCGGAATCGGGGCCTACGGTTCCGGTCCGAAATCTTCCAGCGGCCGCCCCTTCAGAGGTCACCTCCCCGGCTCCCGTTCTTTGGAGTCGGGGTGGTCGGCTTGTCGTTCCTCCCCGCCACACAGACTTTGTTTATGGGTGAATTCTGGGGGGGCTTGTGTGGTGACACGGGATAGGACATAATTCACCGTGTGTTTGGTGTGTGTTGCAACCCGAACCCGTTAGTGAGGGTACCGGGGTTTGTTGTCATTCTGGCTAGCATGCAGTAGCAGCAAGTGTACTGATCTTGTGATGATTCAATGTATAATAAAGTGTGGAGTTCCATACTGAACACACCGCCTCCAACTCCCTTTCATCGGCTCTACAATATATTGTTTGATTAATGATTCATATTCAGTATTTTTTGCTTTATTTAATTCTCTACATTTACATTTAAAGGAATGTTTTATCCTAATTTGTAATGTGTCCCATTATTTGAGTTTGTTAAACATCTCAATTGTATTATTTTTTGAATTTCCAGCTTTAGTTCTGTTAAAACACGAGTATCTTTTAGGCACTGTGTGTTCAGTTTCCAGAAGCTCTAGTGGAAGGGGCTCCGGAGGATAATGACGTTTGGACCAAAAGATGATCCGAGTAGTTATTAAAGATTGTTTTATAGTTGGTTACTCAGAAGTGATTCGATACATAAATCCTGTCAATACGGGTTTTGCTTATTTTGTCATAATTCGTGAAATCTATACCAACGGGATTCATTGATCCACAGAAATCGATTAGTTTTGCATCGTCGCAGATTTCGTTTAACAGTTTTCCTAACCTGACTCAGATAAATAAATATATTATACATTTATGTACAATACCATTGTACATAAATGTACATACCATACTGGTTCCCTAGACAAAGTTCTCCCATGTACAAGAGGATTTATTGTTAGACTGCATTGTTCTGGGGGCGCCTCAATATACAAACAGGAACCGACCCGACGGCAAACAGATGTAAAAGTTCCCGTCGCTCTTTAACTACAGCGTGCAGTGAGATAAACTACGGCTGAGGAGGCTTACCAAATAAGTAGCTTCTCCAAACATAAAAAAGAGACAAGAAACACAGTAGCAAACAATGCGGAAAGGGATTTGGAATTAAAATAGAAGAAAACCCATCTGGTTTGAACAGACTCACTAGAAGTACAAAATGAAATATGTGGGAAAACAAACGGCGACGGTAAATGAGCCAAAACTAAGGAGTGGAATAAACAAGCAGAACAGGAAACAAAAGGCAAAACAGCAGCTGCGAGAAAAACATACACAGAACATTATTTATATCCTTTCGTTGCCAACACTGCATGATCGTTGAAGCGATTTTCCATTCAGAAATGACCGAAAATGCTGTTTCAGCCTCTCAAACATGGCTATTTCCTGCGGTGCTCTGTAAAATGTAATAGACGAACTGCGCTTTGGCTTTGGAATGGGAATAGTGAGTAACACTATGGCTGAAACGATTAATTTCACTATCGAATATTGAACTGATTATCTTCTAGATTTATGTTTTGGTATTAAAAATGTCAGAAAATAAGGAAAAATATCCAATGCTAAGGTAAAGTCTTTAAATGTCTTGTTTTGTCAGCCCAAAATCCAAAGATATTGTCTTCCATACGACAGAGTAACGCAGGAAATAGTCATGTTTGAGAGGCTGAAAACAGCATTTTCTGCCATTTTTGAATGAAAAATCACATTAACCATGAAAATAAATTATTATTATTTGCCGTCATTACTCTTTCTGTATGATTGACTTGTGAATAAGTGAACACATTCTTGCAGCTTGTACATCACTTACAGTAGAAACAGCTCCCCAGAGCAGGTGTCTGAATTCCTTTAGGAGACTTTGGTGTTCTCTACCACTCCTTAATCACATTTTCCAGCAAGAAAAAACAATTAATATCCACACACATTTGAAAATGCTCCTCTCAACATGAATCCTTAATTTGGTTTAGTCAAAGCAACGAAAGTTCTACAATAACATCAGTCGAACCATGATGCTCCCCTCTGTTTTATTGTATTTTAATTGCATCCAGAGTTGAGTGTTTCACATCATGAGTAATTATGATTGTGAGTCAGAGCACTGTTTTTCGAAAAATAACTATTTTCTTTCACTTAACTGTTCAGCCAGTGAATAATGTCTTATTTAATTCCTTTTTCTGTCAAATTTCAAAAATATGACTTCCCTGCTGCTTGCTTTAGTTTTTCCGGCAAGACCCATTTGTCATTCCGGGATAATTGGAAGAATGTTTATAGACATATATTAACTAAAGATTAATTGCTACAAATAAGACTTGTAAAAACATTTCCCCTTGTTCCTAATTGACTTTGATTTACCCCTTAATTAATGGTAAGTATACAATATCAACCAATATTTATTGTATTGCTTATAGACACCCATAATCGAGGATTGTGTCATAAATGAAGTTACTTATTGTGGAATGGTTTCTTAGGGCTGCCTAATGTTCCCTGTTTACATTTGATGACAGTAGCTCCTATGATTTATGGCATTTTTTTTACCTCTGGACAACTGAACAAATGATAATCCACAGAAGAAGACTGTGAATGGTTGCTTCTTCTGGAAAAAGTTGGTGGAAGTCGGGTTGGAATTGTTTTTTCTACTTCGTTGGGGTTGTGTTGATTCTTATATTTATTGTATTTTGTGTCAAATTCCACTCTGTATTTAATTTCTTATGTCAAGTTGTTTTCTTATAATAAAATGATAGCAGTTACAAGATGGAACTTTAAGACCCTAACAGCACTTGATACAGGAAATATAGCCTTTTTGGTTAAGTATTGATCAGTTCATAATCATTTTAAACATAATACAACATTTTCCGAATTTGGGATCAATAAAGTAGATGTTATCTTATCTTAAATTGAACTGAAATGCCTTATTTCGCTTAACTGAGCCAAAGTGCTTTTGTTGCTTAAGCAGAAACATAATTGAGATTCAGGATGTTGACTTTTGTCAAAGTTTTGCACTCTGTAAGCTTACATATAACTTCCCACCTACTATAAGATAATGTTAACGATTCTCAAATTAACCAGTACATGGATCTTAAAAGGGACCTATTATGTAAAATCCACTTTTTCATGTCTTTTTTCCATCAACATGTGTCCCCTCTGTGTATAGAGATTCTGAAAGTTTCAGGAAAAAAGATTCGCTCAGTTTTTGTGCTGATCCATTTACTGTATATAAAAACCTGTCTGAAAATGATGTCATAACGATTTTTTGGCTTGTGTAACCATTAGCCAATAACCAACCAAGGTAACACCCGCCCACTTTATTACCTTTTTAACCAAATATCTCTCAGAGGGCCGTTGGACGCTCCTTATTTTCATCTAAATTAAAAGATAGAGAATCAGCACTTTTGAAACGGGGCTGAAACAGAGGGGATTATGGGATGCTGCAATGCCTAATCTGTTTGGTATTTGGAGCCAAACACTTCAGAGACATGTTTTGTATATATCTGAGACCTATAATATGTTGATGAAAAACAGTATAATAGGAGACCTTTAAGTTCTAATCTCATGTATTTATTGTCTTTTGTGGAACTTTGCATTGAAGAAGAGATCATACTGATGTATACTGTAGCAAGTATGTAAGCAGAATTTGAGTTCTGTTTTTCCTCTTTACTGCTCTGCATGTTTTTCCGGTCCACTCAATATGATTCATTTTGCTGATTGAGTTCATGCTCGATAACCTTCTGTGTCTCTAAAGCACCTGTATAAAATCTCTATTGACGAAACTCTGCATATTGAATGAATTATTTGAGGGTTAGAGAAGCATGGAGGTGGTTGCATGTTGATCCAATACATTAATTTGCTTTGGAACCCTGAGTGGTTGATTATATGATGTAAGAGTGACTAATAGAACAACTAAAAGAGAAGGAGCTTGAAAAGGACAGAAGTGAAAATAATTTCTTTGCACTGAAGCTGGATTTTTAAGTCTTCGAGTTCGAGTAATGTGTCTGTGTTGTCGCTCGGCCTAATGAGGAGCTCATGGGAACTTAATTGAAAGAACAGCAAAAAAACATACTGAAGGCCTTCCCAGATTGAAAATATGTTTTTCGTGTTTATCCCAGCTGGCTTTGGCAAGAGTTTGGTTTTGCAGATGGTTCATCTAATCACCTGCCGAGTATTTTTTCAAAGTGCTTTCCCTTTTAGAAACTGTTTCCAATTATGCGTTTAGAGATGTTTATGTGTAAACAAACCATCGGGCGCATCAGGTTACTGAAATGCATCTTTATTGTTTCTCTTACAATTAAAGTAATTGGTGCAGAAGAAATTAAAAGACTGATTGAAGAGAACGATTGCAAAAGCTTTGCAGATTAGTGAACAAGTGAGAGAAAGAGAGAGATTAAAGAAGACAAATTATGATAACTTTCAGGTTCATTAATGTATTTTGAGTGTTACATAGTGATGTCACTATGTTCCAAAAGTAAACAAAGGAGTCCAATGGAGGCAGGGAGGGAATTTGGGATTTTAGTCATTGCAGACCATTTACATGCACGGAAACATATATAACACACTACAGGAAAGGGAAAACCCCAACAGGCATTATAGGGCGCCTTAAGATTCGGGGATATGTCATTAGGAGTGAAATGTATCTTCTGATACGCTACTAATAAGATTGTTGCCAAGCATGTGAGGTAGAACATTTGACAGATGGCCATGATCCCTCGCTATTCTGTGGTCATCTTACTGTATCTGAACCTTTTGAGCCAGCTGAGCAGGAAACCTTGACATTCTGTTTGCAACAATCACAGGTAAAAGACATAATACAGCTCAAATCTGAGACTACTGGCTTTAGCCAGTGTTGTAGTCAAGTCACCAATTCACGAGTCCAAGTCACTCTCAAGTCCTCACTTTTCGAGTCGGAGTCCAAGTCCAAGTCACCCAAGGAGTGTCTGAGTCGAGTCCGAGTCATCATAACCTGTGTTCGAGTCCGAGTCCAAGTCTGAGCCACCCAAGGAGTGTCCAAGACGAGTCCAAGTCTGAGTCACCCAAGAAGAGTCCAAGTCAAGTCCGAGTCACAAGTCTTCATGTATTCATCTTAGTGGATATATGTGTTGAAATGTAGCTGGAGCTCCTCTACATTGCTTTTATCCTGTCATTTTATACTAATTTGTCTATTGAACTGCTGTGAAGCGAGTTTGGCTACAATTCTTATATAAAAGGTGCTATACAAATATAAAGGTTATTACTAATATTAATATTATTATAATATTTTTTTATATTTTTTTATTATTGTAAATGACCTTTAATATGTCTAACTATATTTAAAATGAGTTACCTTTTATAGAAGTGATTATATTTGTATGCCAATA
This sequence comes from Notothenia rossii, assembly GCF_949606895.1. NCBI lineage: Eukaryota > Metazoa > Chordata > Actinopteri > Perciformes > Nototheniidae > Notothenia > Notothenia rossii. The sequence continues at coordinate 54,025,875 of NC_136907.1, read as the reverse complement.
TTTTCCTATGGTAAAGTTTTCGTTTTGCACTTTTATTTTTATAGTAATAAGATCAGGACTCTTATTTTGAAGGAACTTTTACCGGAAGTCAATGGAAAACGCAGCAGTGTAAACACACATGTATAATGACGGATAGATGACGAATAAATTAACATATACTAAATAGTTACATTAGGGTTTTACCACCTGGCTGATAAGGGCATACGTTCTTACCAGTGTTGTAGTCAAGTCACCAATTCACGAGTCCAAGTCACTCTCGAGTCACTACTCTTCAAGTACGAGTCCAAGTCCGAGTCACCTAGGGAGAGTCATAGTCGAGTCCAAGTCCGAGTCACCCAAGGAGTGTCCGAGTCGAGTCCGAGTCATCATTACCTGTGTTCGAGTCCGAGTCCAAGTCCGAGTCAGCCAAGGAGTGTCCGAGTCGAGTCCGAGTCATCATTACCTGTGTTCGAGTCCGAGTCCAAGTCCGAGTCAGCTAAGAAGAGTCCAAGTCAAGTCCGAGTCACAAGTCTTCATATATTAATCTTCGTGGATATATTTGTTGAAATGTAGATGCTCCTCTACATTGCTTTTATCCTGTCATGTTATACTAATCTGTCTATTGAACTGCTGTGAAGCGAGTTTGGCTACAATTCTTGTAATAGGTGCTATACAAATATAAAGCTTATTACTAATATTCATATTATATTATTGATATTATTGTAAATGACCTTTAATATTTCTAACTAGATTTAAAATGAGTTACCTTTTAGAGAAGTGATTATATTTGTATGCCAATATTTTCTTATAGAAAAGTTTTCGTTTTGCACTTTTATTTTGATAGTATTAAGATCGAGACTATTATTTTTGAAGGAACATTTACCGGAAGTCAATGGACAACGGAGCAGTGTAAACACACGTTTAATGACAGATAGATGACAAATAAATTAACATATACTAAATAGTTGCATTCGGTTTTTAGCATCTGGCTGATACTGCATGGGCCCTCTCTCCTTATCTCTCCTTACTATGCAGTACTAATAAATCCACGTAAATTACACATCACAGCAATGAGGCCAGATAAATGAAACCAGGATACATCCTTGACCATCAAACTGGATCTAAACGCAGCTGCCTGTGTGCGCTTGATAAATACTTTCTGATTTTATATTTACTATAGGCTATGCTACTTATTAGCTACATGGCCCTAACCTGTAAAGTTATACAAGCATTTGTACCAGTGCTTTTCACAAGTAGACTCTTGCAGGACAGAGTAGCTGGACTGATTCAACAACAACAAAAAGACATAGGCCTATCTGAGAAGTGATCAGGATGAGTAGAAAGAGGAAAAGGAAAAGACAGTAGGCTACACTGAAGAGACCAGGAGGGTCAGAGCAGGAGAAAGCCAGGAGGAGATGAAGAGACCAGGAGGGTCAGAGCAGGAGGAAGCCAGGAGGAGATGAAGACTTTAGAAGAAGAAATGTATGTGAGGAAGATGAAGTGTCAGAAAGAGGGACAGAGGCAGGGATCAGGAGGTAGATGAAACTCCAGCTGGATCACATGGTATGTTTTTATTCTCCTTGTATACATATTCCATTACAGCGGCACAATCTAGCGGCTCTTAGTATTGACAAATACGTATTGAAATGTGTTGCTGCACAGGTCACCTTTAGCTCTCTTAGGATATGGGTGATGTCATTTGTGTACTTAATTATAACTAAGTACTTTTACTGTACTTACAGTAAACATAATTCTAGGGTATCATGAGTATTTTCTGCTGTTTTATACTATTATAGTTTGTTTGTCTGAACACCTTGTTTCTCTTGAGCATTAAGAACACTTGTGTTAGGGCATGATTTAACAATATAGGTTATACAGTATAAAATACCACGTACGGTCCGCCCCCTCCCATGCCACCCTGGCATGACCTCTTGCCCCCCCTTTGACACCCCATGTAAAATGTTCTAGAACCACCACTGGGTCAGACATATTACCGTAGGATATGAGCATGTTCAGTCGATAAATATGGCCGCCATGAATCAAAACGTATTTGCAAAAAGGCAGGGCTTAGAAAAAAATGCTCATAACTCATCAACATTGTATCCAAATATCACAGATTTTGGTGGATAGGTTCAGTCTGTCTTGGGGAATAGGCACACCAAAGCATTTTTATTTTGGACTATAGGGGACGCCAAAAACACCACAAATGTATAACTCAAGAACGGATGGACGACATACTCTGGGGATGAGTATGAACTGAGATTGAAAGTTTTGCAACGAATGACAAATGTGGGTGTGGCCTATTCATATTTTTTTTATTGCAATGTGCTAAAATGAGCTTCAGACGCAAAACTTGGGATACACGTCACAGCACACGACCTTTTTGAGAATCTAATTTTTTTTGATACAACAGCTCAGTAGCGCCCCCTATTGTGTGGTAGTCATATATAATTTCTCAAAACGTCACGAATCTTGGCACGGACATTCCTCATGGAATTGCGGACATATTTCAAATTGGCTTCCATTAGCCCCGCCCCCCAGGAAGTCAGCAATTTTGAAAAATGTGCGGTTTTCATGCATTTTAAGCACATATTTGCAAACTCCTCCTAGGGAAATTATCGGAAAAACTCCAATCCAGGACAAGTTCAGCCCATATCAAATTTGATGCTAAATTGCGAAGGAATAGTCAATCGCTCAAACGGGGAGCTCGTAAGCTAACGGAGAATGTACCATTGCTGACTATTTACATGTCACAAATTAATCCAAAATACTTGCATACAGTTTTTCTGATATTCACGAAACGCTGTATACACATTGCTCTTATGATTGCAGACATATTTCAAACTGGCTTTTAATAGCCCCCCAGGAAGTTTGCCATATTGAAAAATTTGCGTTTTTCATGCATTTAAAGCACATTTTTGGAAACTCCTCCTATCAATCAATCAGTCAGTGTTTATTTATATAGCCCAATATCACAAATGTTACATTTTTCTCAGTGGACTTCACAGTTTGTACAGAATATCAGTATGACAATACGACACCCTCTGTCCTTAGACCCTCACATCGTACAAGGAAAAACCCCAAAGTTTAAAGGGGAACATGGGAGAAACCTCAGGGAGAGCAACAGAGGAGGGATCTCTCTCCCAGGACGGACAGACGTGCAATAGATGCTGTTTGTAAATCGAAAAGATAATACATTTACAACATAGGTAGACCAAACGTTTGGAAAACATTCGTTCAAAATTCCAGGAAAGACAGACGACTTCTAAGTTTAACTATTTATTATGAAAGAGCAACATACATATATCACTTGGCCAAGGACTCAGTCACGTCATATAAATTACAGGCAGCAAAGCTGTAATATGTAACCACCATATCCGTAAAGAGCCTCGAACCTCGTGCGTGCATACATTTTTATTACACAGGGCGTTGGCCGTACATTTATGATTGGTCAAGACTAGATGAAGAGATGCCATGGTTTAGACTTTATTCTCTTTGGTAGGTGCACAGACTTGAAAAAAGTCTCTTAGTAACACAATCCTCCAATCAGCATTCGGCCGGCTTGTGGAAGTCCCTCCCTACCCTGGCACCATGATGCCTAATTTGTTTTCGCTAACGTTTCTACAAAAGAAGTGGAATCCTGATAAGGCTGCTATGTGTGGGAGCGGAGTTCACCCGAAGCTCAAGGCCGGAGTGATGTCCTGTTTTTGAATAACTCTTTGTATTCTTCCAGTTTCTGCACCTGACCTAGCTACATTAGTATTGCAAGCTAAAGACATCTATTTATTCCGAAGTCACAGCCACATAAATGAGCACAATAAGCTTATAATGTCATAATAAGAATCAGTCTTAATCGAATGTTATATACAATTAGCCTCCACAAAAGTCTTTATAAGGTAAAAACTTGTGTAAGTTAAGTCTTGTTAAATCTGGTGAACCTTTTTTCTGTAGCCTAATGGTGTAAATTCCAGAGAGGGATACAAGGAAAATAGCTGTTCAGTTCCAATTCTTGTATAGATTACAGGGACAGGTGAAACCTCAGTCGTAGTGTTGTTTTATTTATTGTAGCAGGAGGAGAAAGTCAGCACTCCCCTCACACCTCCAATACTGTGTACCCATCTCAGGTGTTTCGTTACTTATGCACCACTTGGTGACTTCCTCACACACTGTTTCAATAACCCCCCATTCTTATATGCAGGCAGACACCCAAAAATGTCACACCTGATGCATGTAGACATTTTGTATTAAGCATATTCAGCAAACGCTACATGCTAACAAACGTAATAAATGAGACGCAAATCTTTGCAACCTTTTCACGCTTTCGCTGAGCTGACACTCCCCCGCCTTTAGGTGACAGCTCATCGAAAGCGCCTCCTCCACACCTCTGTTTATCCCTTTATCCTCAGTCCAGTCGCTCTGCACGCCCGATGAAAAATGGGAATGAGTGCATCGGCGTCAGAGGAGGCGCAGAGCTTCCTCCCTCAGTCTGTCACTAATGCTTCATTCATCCCTCTTATCGCCTGGCCACACGCCCCCCCTGCCAAATAGTCCTCACACATGCAAGCATTTTTACACATTCACATAGCAGACACAATCATGTACTGTAGTCCCTCTCACACACACTCACCATTCATGCTTTGTGTCAGTACTGGCCATTCAGAACTCTAGATAACTCCCCCTGCTCCATCAGTCTTCCTCTAATCCACCACACCTTCTGCAATTCAAAATACAGGTAGATTGTGGATCAGGCGGTAGAGCCGTTGTCCACTAATAAGAAAGTTGGTAGTTTGGTTCCCAGCCCATGCAGTCAACATGTTGATGTGTCCTTTGGCAGGATACTTATCCCCAAATTGCTCCCAATGGCATTGTGTGTGAATGTTAGTTTCCATGAGTAGGAATCACCTTGTAGAGCTGTATGAATGTGTGTGATGGGGTGAATGCTGACTTGTATGTATGTATTTATGGGTTGCACAGACTGAAAAAGTGCTGTATAATATAAATGCGATTCTTTCACCATATGGATTTTAGCATCTGCAATTTTTCACAAGTACCATGCAAAAATGCATTTGCTAGTAGGGGTTAAAGCGCATATTAATTAGCACTTTATCACACACATGTGCTATCATTGACTCCTCAGAGTTGATTAATCCCTGTGCTGGATGAACTGGAGAGGAATCAATACATGGATTAAGCCATTACTCTGATATGCAGGTGAATTAAGCACACTGAAGGTGATCCTATCATCATCCACTCAAATCACTCCCCCAGGCTTGTGTTACAAACAATTGGCTAAGCTGAAATTTAATTGGGCTTCATTTTGTGTGTGAACAGCATGTCCTGATTAAAGGTAACGTGGCAGTTTTTTTGTGTTGATTGTTGGACAACCGCTGCAGCTGCATTTGTTATGGATATGTTTTCTTACTCACTGTAAGCAGAACCTGTATAAAAAAACGTGTGCGTAATCAGCTAAGTGAAGATGTTTACTGTGACCAGTGTTGGGAAAGTTACTTTTAAAAGGTAACTAGTAATAGTTATAGTTACTGCTCTCCCAAAAGTAACTAGTTACTTTATTAGTTACTAATTTATAAAAGTAACTAGTAACAAGTTACTTTACTTTAAAAATAATAACAATACAAATACAAGTTGTTGTGTTGTTCTGTGGCACAGTAAGATAAAAGACAACTCCCCACATGTACATTATGTCACGATTCTCATGTTATGTCACGTTTATAGTTTTGTAGGTTTTGGTGTTTTTGCTGTTTTCCATGTCATGTTTTCCTTTGGGTTATTGTCTTGTCATTAGTTTCCCTGGTGTGTCTAATTGTCTGATTATGTTCACCTGGGCCCCTGTGTTTTCTCCTCCCTCCTCACCTGTGTCTTGTTGTGTGATTGAGTCTTGTGTGTATTTAAGTTCTGGGTTGTCTGTCTGTCTTGGTCTGTTCGTCTTGTTCCATGACTAGTTCTGCGGTGAGTGTTCCGTGTTGTCATTGTATATATATATATCATAGCCTTGAAATAAAGGAAGTTTCAGTTTATATCTGCATTTGGGTCCTGCTTGTTTCACAAACCGTGACACATTAGGTGTTTCAGGAGATTGGCATTGCTGTTATTCGATGTGGACAATGCTTTCTGTCCTGCACACACTTTACATTTTACCGTAATATTTTTTGCGTCCTTTATCCCCACAAATTGAAAATAGTGGTTATATTTCCAAGTTTCAAATGCGCTGCTGCTCTCGCTGATACTTGCATCTGCCATTGTGTGTGTGTGTGCTGGTGGTGAGCGTTGCCGTGTGTGTGTTAGCATCAGTCTATGGTTAGCATTAGCAAGTGTTCGTGTGTGTGTATTTTCCCCATAAGGCAAGACCCATCCAAATCTGTCTCTGATTGGCTTACCCTGAAATGTTACCTCGCGTTAACCAATCATCACTCCTCTCTGGTTACTTTCACTTTTCCATGGTGATGTGAGAAGACATCGCTTTATTCGACTGTAAATTACCTCCGCAGGGAGATTCGGTTCAGTTCCATCACAATGTAACACAGTAACGCACCCATTTAAATCACAGTAACTATAACGGCGTTACTTAATGGGAATAGGTAACTAGTAACGCTATTAGTTACCGCACAAAATTGTTGCGTACTTACTTTGTAACGCGTTAGTCCCAACACTGACTGTGACGCATATATTTTTTTCCACAGCCATGACAATACGGTGTATATACCGAAATAGAGATGTGATTTCAGACATCTGCATCGTCAAAGTTGCTTTTGTTAGATGTTTAGATGAGAGTAGTTGTACAAATTATCCTTTTTGAAGCAGAGAACCTTACAATAATAATTTGCTTAAGGTTGCAAAATAATAATCCTAAAACAATCTAGGTTAAAAGCATGATTGTTTCCCCTTACATTCAGTTGAGGATTTGCAATCTGTTTCAATTCGATTAAAATAAGGAAAGATGATGCCATTCATGACCTTCTTACACCGTTTTTTTGCCACTAGTTTAGCAAACAACCTGGAAATGGGACTTTCATTATTTGTTATACTTGTTTACTTATTTAGCAAACCAGATCTAATGGGTGCAGAGGCGCGGGAATGTATTTTGAGTGGGGGTGCTGAGGTGCTGGACTCCAGTGAACACTATTACGTGCACTATAGAGCACGCACTAAAAAACTCCCCACACGCAAACACACAGTAAACCCGCGACTGTTACAATGAAGGCTCGATAATCAGCTCACGGCATATAGGCAGGGGTAAAGTGCTATTTTTTACGAGTGGGGAGCGGTCCTCACCTCCTCTAGGGCGTTCCTCACCTCCTCTAGGGGGGTCCGGGGGGATGCTCCCCCGGGAAGATTTTTTTTAAATATTGAAGTTAAAAGCATCAATCTGGTGCACTTTGAGAGCAACATGAAGAGATCTATGGACACATCTCTCAACACCCAGATGAAACACAACTGTAAGCAGATGTTCTTTTTCTTTATGGATATTTTACAAATCACTCCCCTTTCAAACTGTATTCTTGTTTTACTACCATTTAGTATTTCATAACTGTTTTTCCTTTATTCTCTTATTTTTTTTATAACTATAATGATCATATGAAGGTGTGCCGCGGAAATAATCTTTTGAATAATTGTTGACCAAACCGTTTGAGACCCACTGAGATAACTTAGACTAAAGTGAACTATCTAAACACTCAGAGAGTCCTTTAGCTCAGCGGTCCCCAACCTTTTTTGCGCCACGGACCGGCTTAATGTCAGACAAATTTTCACGGACCGGCCTTTAAGGTGTGGCGGATAAATACAACAAAATAAAATGACAAGACCATGGTATTTTGTAAATATAATAATAAAAAGCCTGAATCCACTGTGTACTTGTATGTAACTTTATTAGCAGCGTCCTCCTGACATTTTTTTTTTTTTTGCGTCCTCCTGACATCCACCAACAACAATAATAATAACATAATAATAACAATAACAACCTCTCTGCCTCGCGCTCTCTGGTCGCTTTGGTAACACTTAAACATACCTTCAAAATACAACATAAAACATATGAAGTTCATGAAAAATACAACTCACCATAACGCTAAATTAATGAGAGCCCTGAGCTTGTTTCTCTGCAATGAGACGGTCCCATCTCGGGGTGATGGGAGACAAAGACACCCGGAGTGTGTTGCTTATGTCCAGTCTATTTCGTGATTTTGTTTTGGTTGCTGTGACTGCAGAAAACCCCGCTTCACACAGATATGATGTCGGAAATGGCAACAGGGTTTTCAGAGCTGCTGTGGCAATCTCGGGGTATTCTCCCATGACTTTTATCCAGAATACCGGCAGAGTTGATGTCTCGAACATCCTTTTCAGGCCGCCGTCATTTGCGATCTCCAGCAGCTGATCTTCTTCTTGCGCGGACATGCTGGATTCGCCCGGTTTGTTGACAAATGGGTCGCGGATCCATTCCTTTTCAGTTCGTGGGTCTTTTGCGGTTGGGAAGTAGCGCTCGAACTCTTTTGAAAGCGAAGACAGGTGATCGTGCACCAGCTGGGAGAATGACTGCTCCGGCTGAGTCTCCTCCAAAATCCCCGCCAATGTTTGAAACATGTCAAATATGCCTCTGTTCACACGTCGTCTCCACAAATCCAGTTTGGCTTTAAATGCAGCTACTTTATCTGCCAACTTGAAGACTGTTGTCATTTTCCCCTGAAGAGACAGATTGAGTTCATTGAGCTGGCTAAATATGTCGCACAAGTAAGCCAGTTTTGCGACCCACTCCTCATCACTGAAATGTGCTGCCAGCGGTAACTTTTTTTCTAAGAGAAATCTTTGCAGCGGCTCTCGTAATTCATACACTCTGGCCAGCGATCTCCCTCGGGATAACCATCTTATTTCTGTGTATAACAGAAGGCGTCTGTGCTCCGCGTTCATCTCCTCACAAAGTTGCTCGAATAGGCGTGAGTTAAGTGCGTGTGCTTTGATGTGGTTGATAACTTTAACAACATCATTCAATACGCTGTGAAGTTCCGGTGGCATTTTTCGGCTCGCCAGCATCTCTCTGTGTATGACACAATGTGTAGATTCACATTCAGGTGCAACCTCCTTAATCCGAGTAGTTAAACCAGACAGCCGTCCGGTCATGGCAGCAGCTCCGTCTGTGCATATGCCGACACAAAAAGACCATTTAAGTTTTCCTGATACGTAATTATCCAGCGTCTTAAATAGTTCTGCGGCTGTGGTTTTGGTTGTCAACGATAGTGCACACAACACATCCTCATGCACATCCTCCTGATAAAGGTATCGCACATAAACAAGCAGTATTGCCCTGTTGTCCACATCTGTTGACTCGTCAACCTGCAGTGCGTACCACGGTGATGTATTAATCCTCTCCAACAACTGTGTCTCAATGTCCTCTGCTATTTCCTCGATGCGCCGCGTGACGGTGCTAGCTGACAGAGGGACCTGTGCTATCTTTTTAACCGCAGCCTCCCCCAAAAGTTCACCGCAAATGTCTTTAGTAGCCGGAAGAATCAATTCTTCACCAATCGTGAATGGTTTTTTAGCCTTAGCTATTCGGTTAGCCACCAAGTAGGATGCTCTCAGTGCACTTGCATTTGTTGTTGCAGAGGCCCTCAGTAATTGCTTCTGTCCTTCTTGTTCCTGCTTTTTTCTTTCAAAGTACTCCAAAGGCTTGTTTTTTAAAGCAGGGTGCTTAGTCTCTAAGTGGCGAAGCAGTTTTGAAGGCTTCATTGCCTCATTGGAGAGCCGGTCACCACATATTATGCACAGCGGGCTTGGTGCGTGGGAATCACCTGTAGCGATAAATCCATATTTTAAGTAGGTCTCCTGGTACTGTCTGTTAAATGCAGCTTTCTTTTTCTTGGTGGGTATAGGCTCTTCTTCTGTCTCCTCACTGGCCCTTTTCCCCTTTGCAAAGAAACTTTCCAAAGACGTCTGTTTTTTACTCATCTTTCTAGCTTGTGAGTTTCTAGCTTGTGAGTTAGCGCGACCGTTAATATTTAATATTAGCGCTAACCGTTAATGTATCACGTGACCACAATATTGACATGTGTCAATCGCATAGGTCAAGCGGTGTCAAGAGTGGGTCACGTGAGTCATAGACGGATGTAACGGGGAGAATTCGGAGAATTTTTCAAAATAAAAGATTGTTCAGACTCGAATAATAAATAAAACGGAAATAATGAAAGTTATTTATTCTTTCTGTGCGGCCCGGTACTTAAAGACCCACGGACCGGTACCGGTCCGGGGCCCGGGGGTTGGGGACCACTGCTTTAGCTCACCTGAGCCCCTCAGTCTGAGAGGAGAGCTCTCCTCCAGCTTGTTGTGAAACAAACAGCTCCGTATGTCCGTTAGTGCAGCTAGCTAACCAGATGCTAACAACACGGTCCCTGCTGCTGGCACCGGTCCCTCTCTCTCTCTCTCTCTCTCTCTCTCTCTCTCTCTCTCTCTCTCTCTCTCTCTCTCTCTCTCTCCCCCTCTCTCACACACACTAAATGCGCTATTTCCGCACACACACAGAGCCGCGAGCTTGAATGACACAAGCACACTTTTATTTCCATGCAACTCTCTGATTGGTCTGGTGTCTTGCCTCTGTTGCGTTCAGTGAACACGGGAAATTACAGTCCTGCCGTCCTTTCTAGTGTCTTGGTGAGGTTCACGTAAAGCACGGTTAATGTATTATATTATTGAGGTAGAATTGTCCGGGGCTACAGAAAAGACATTCGGGGCAGGCCAAAATATTATTTTACCAACAATGTGGAATTGATTGGCTCCATATTACACAGATTATGCACAGCGGGAGCAGCAATAACCGTCAAATAATAATTCAGACAGAGGAGCTCCGCACCCCCTGCCTGCCGCTAGGGGGTGCTGCAGCGCCCTCAGCACCCCCCTTCCCGCGCCCATGAATGGGTGGATTAGTTAACTTGAGCCAACTGGTTGGTTGATTTTGTTTTCAGGAGTGGGCCTTCCTGATTGTTTTCAAGTTTTGTAAAAATGAACCAAAAAACAATAACAACACACCACTAAAATGCAAAATAAGCAAAAATAAATTGGCATAACTTCTCTGTTTTTTGCTTTCAACTTCTAGTTGTGTTTTCTGAACCTGTAAGACACTATGAAATAACACCTCTTTCTTCTTCAGAATATTTGTAAGTGTCGTTCTTCCAGTATAGGCAAATCTCATTACTGAGGCTGTCAGTCGATTAATCGCATGATTATGGAGCCCCTCCTAAAGGGACATGAACAAAACAAAAAACAGAGAGAGAAAAAAAAAAGTCAGGATAACGGGTTAGTATCTCGTGCGCACAAGATACTTTCTCGTGAGCACTAGAAACTTTCTCGTGCGCACGAGATACTAACCCGTTATCCTAACTTTTTTTTTGAGAAAGTTACCAGTGCGCCAAGGAGTAAGTGGATCGCACAGGAGACAACCATTTAATTGCAGACTGTTATGTTTATGTGGGGAAATTACAGTGCATACATTATTTGAGATATATTTCGTACTCAGACTTCACTGAAATATGCGTTATGCAAATGTTTGTTTATTATCATTTGAACAATGACAAATATTTTCATGAATATTAACAACCTCTGAACATTACAAATATTCGCCTCAATTCAACCTGGAACCTCTCTCATACAATACAATAATACAATACAAAGTTTGTGTGTGTGTGTGTGTGTGGGTGGGTGGGTGGGTGGGTGTGTGTGTGTGTGTGTGGAGAGACACTGTGATGGATCGTTGGAGCTATGTGCAACTCAAGGCATATGTTCGAACGGGAGCTGCCTGGACGCTGCAATCATGTTGCGCACACTATCCGTGCTGAGTGTGCGGACTTTTCGCTGACTTGTCCCACTGTCTGGCTACCTCAAGTGCTCGGCGCAGTTGTCGGAGAAATGTCGCTCCTCTGTTTTCATTGAAACAGCTCCCTATATCCGTTAGCGCAGCTAGCTAGCAGCAGATGCTACAACAACAATACACGTAAGGTGTGCGCGTTCTCTCTCTCTCTCGCGCCACACATACACACACCCTCCCGGACTCCCGGTCCTCCCGATGGCCAGTGTGGTCTGCAGCAAGCGGGCGGCAGGAGCGGGGCTGTCAGCATCAGCTTGTAGATGGTATTTTTAACTCAATGCGCTCTGAAACTACGGGGCGGCCGAGGACAAAAAATACACATGCGTTAATCGCGTTAAAATAATTACTGGCGTTAATTTTTTTGTTGCGTTATTAACACGTTAACTTGACAGCCCTACTCATTACCTCTTCCCAATTGTTTTGTGACTTAGATTCCCAGCACAGGGAAGTTTGGAAACAGGAGAAAGTTGATTGTAAGGACATATAGTCCAACCCTGTCTCTTAAAAATTACGTTCCCACAGAACTAAACTGCATTTTCAATTGTTTAGAAAGAAACGTATTTTCTCCCACGTTACGTTCGTTATGAACGTATCTCAAATTATTTTCTACATATCTTTGCCATTTATTATCTTGCTTATAATAATGATAATAGTCATTTATAAATATCATTTTAGAGCACACATTTGAAATCAGTAGGCAAGGCTGTCATTTCGCCAGCTGTTACTCTCATTAGCGAGGCAGAAAATAATAGTTTTAACAGGCCAAAAAGCTGCTGTGTCGTTTATTGCACTTCAAATATTAGAACAAATCCAGTTACGTGTTTCTGTCCTTTCTCTAAGAAGAAAGGACAGTAACAGAAGATCTGTGTGACGCCAGATGTGGTGTTGTTAATGCGATATGATATCCGGAAAAAAATTCAGTTTAGGATGGCCGAAGACACTACACTACCCATAATTCCCAGCTATCGTTTGGGACTATCCCGTTGACAAACCCTGTGATTAATCTTCAAGCTCTGGGATTGGATGTTGGAGTGGCAGTGTGCCAATATTACGCCGAGCGTCAAGCTCTTTGAAATGGAACGAAACCACGGCAGACTATTCAAAACTGGACTCGAACGCCCCCCCAGAACTACACATGCTGGCATGTTCTCGCACGTCTCTACTGGGAATTGTAGTTTTAAAAAGACGTTTTCATTTCCCCAAAATTAGAAGTTGACAGTATTACTAATAATACTAATAATAACTTTGTATTATTAGTGTAGGACACTTATGTATGTATAACATCTTAAGATGTGTAGTTTTATTCATGTTTTTACATAATTTTACAGGATATTGCTATACTATTTCTCATGTTTTACTTCTACACATTAATATCTGATTGGTAAAACGTCACAGACAGAAAGGCATATCCTTCATTTAATGGTAAGCTATTGAAATTGTGATTCCATAGATGTATCTCCCATCACCCAACTCCCCTGACTATTCTCTCAACTCAGTATTTACATTCTTGTATTCAAAGAAAATCAGTAATATATTTAAAAACTACAAGTCCTTTTCTATCAGCTGTGCACCGTTATGGTGTAAATATAACATATCTATCAATTGGATCAAATATAAAAGTCAGCCGAATTACTATAGATACGGCAAGGAGACGTATGTTGTGAAAAGAAATGCAAGATGTGGTTTAATTGTTGATATGTTTATGATCCACTTCACATATTCAGTTTTGGCAGCAGTTCTTCACGTTTGTCCAGAAGTCTTCTCATCAATAAATAAAAATAAAGAACTACGGCAGATGTGTAATATTTAATGCAGATGTGTAATATTTAATGCAGCCGAACCGTGTATTACAATGAAGTTATGTGATGACTTCCAAAGAGAAAAGCAAGAACACTAGGAATAAAATATATATATATTTTTTTTAAATGTTTTCAGATATCATATCACATTAACATCATATCCCAACATGCATTGCGGCTAAAACATCCAATCAACGAGCTTCAAGCTGAGGATCTTGGGTAATCTGTTCAGTGGGTTTGTGGTGTGTATCATGTATCGCTCGAAATGTCCCTTATAGGCCAACGTCTGTTTCCGGTTACTTTATTTAGGGCTAAAAAGCATGCTAAAAATCCCAAGATTATAGAATTAAACGAATAAATAAAATCAAGGATAATTGTGTGTTATTGTTGAGTAAATAACAGTGTGTTATTTAGAAAAGAATAACACATTAGAAGGAAAAAAAGATTTTTCAAAATACAGATTTCAGTATTTTGAGGCTCTAAGCCCCATTTATTTTCCTCACAGATGGGAAAAAAAAGTCAGACATTATACGATTTAAAATAAAAACCAATAAATAAAAAGATCAAACACTGGCATTTAACTTACATTAGAATAAATAGAATGGTTTTGAATAATAGATGAGAGTAAAATCTACGTCACTTTACAGCCCCGCCCACTTTTGGGGAAACCAACGCTGTCATTTCAACGGCGATCAAGCCTGAAGCAACAGCTCTTCTTTTATTGTCCTTTCTTCTTAGAGGAAGTACAGAAACACGTAACTCTGGATTTGTTTTAATGTTTGAGGAGCAAGAAACGACACAGCAGCTTTTTGGCATATTATTTTCTGCCTCGCTAATGAGAGTAACAGCTGGGGAAATTACAGCCTTGCCTACTGGTTTCAAATGTGTGCTCTAAAATGATATTTATAAATGACTATTATCATTATTATAAGTAAGACAATAAATGGCAAAGACATGCGGAAAATAAACGTATTTAAGATACGTTCATAAGAAACGTAACGTGGGAGAAAATATGTTTCTAGAAGATATGTAGAAAATAAAAATATTTGAGATACGTTCATAACGAACGTAACGTGGGAGAAAAAAAGTTTCTTGCTAAAAGTAATTGAGAATGCAGTTTAGTTCTGTGGGAACGTCATTTTTAGGAGACAGGGTTGTATAGTCAGTGCATAATTGACAGCTAGTGCAGAGCTTGATAAATCGACTTGGGAAGAGTCACTGCTTGTTTTACTGAAAGTGCAGTCATTGGTTTGGCACTTCACATACCCAACTTTACTTCTCAATTAAAAAGTGTGGGTACCCAGAAATCTTTTCTTGGGTCTCCTGATGATGGATTTCCTTCAGAGTTAACGTCTTTATTTGCTTGGCTATGGCGGCTGATTGTGCCAGGAAGTTATCAAGGTAGAATTTAATTTGTATTATGACAGTACAACAGATATATTATAAAGCAGTCCAAACCAATCCAGCCCCATCTCCAGCACACTCCCTGTCTGGGTCACCGTGTCCTCTCTCTGCCACCATGTGCCTCCACCTGACAGCTTCATATTTCAGCTCTACAGGAATTTACCTCCCCTCAGCAGGGTGACAGAACAGAGGTAAGGCACAGCTTTATTTACTTTCAATTTCCCTGTCCATTCATAACCTTCACGGGGCCATTCATTCAGCCTCATGGATGACAACAAGGGAGTAAAGGTGGGGGGGATAATAATGAATAAGATACTTTATTGTCAGATCGAGTCTGATATGTTTCAGATCACATTATCTCAATCTACAACATATTATTACACACATTTAAGTCAAGAAAACAAGTTTGACTGTTAGCATTGACTGGTGCACAAAAGAGTGGTTCAGTCTAATTAAGTTTATTAAATCATGGGGCCCTGTTTCTATGATTTGATGGAATATTCTCTGTTCAGGACATACTTGGATGTTAGTCCTCTCCAGATTTCACCAGCAGCTGTATAGTCTATTTACCTGCTAACATTGTAAAGACTGTGTTGTTCTTCTCCTGTGTGAAATGAAAATGAAATGAAATGTATTGAGACCCCCTGTTCCCTCCAGAGGGAGTTTCTTTCCCACACACTCCCCCTCACAAACCTCAATTGGACTCCTTTGTTTACTTATGTAACATAATTTCATCACAGTGTTACACTCACGATTCTATTGGCTAGCACTTCCGAAATTAGATAAGTGGGAAAAGTTCCTAGAGTTTCTCTAAGAGTTAACCTATCATTTTCTAGCTGATTTTTGATTGGTGGAGCAGTTTTGGTTACCCTTGTACCATGTAGTACTGCACTTCTGTAAAACACTCAATCACAGATGTACGAAAAAAATAAATGTATTAGCACCAAATGATCGAAGCTAGTGGAGAAAAAACGTTATTTCGTCCTTTTGCAGATATATTCAACTTAATGTTTCCAGGATAGAAGAATGTCTATATTTAAATCCAAGCATGCTCTATCTGTAGCTCCCTCCAGTAAATGACACGAGGCTGAGGTCTTGATTTAATACAGTGTTTTTTCTTGTGGGACCTATTCCAACTCGTGAGAACTGGGTTGTAAGACAACAAATATATAAAAGGTAAACAATAAATGAATATGGAATATATGCATGTCATCACTGTTAATGCCGCTAAATAAAACAATAAACAGCACACATATCCCACACAGCATGTAGCACAAGCTAACAATAGCATGTAGCACAAGCTAGCGCATAGCATACATACATATAATAGGGGTTTCACAACTACCAATATTTACTAGTCGACTAGTTTTTCAAAATAGTAGTCGACTAGTCGACTAGTCGTTACGTCATAATAGAGACACACAAAGAGAGGTTTACAACTGTATTTTCTATTGTAACTTATACAGTAACATTAAACACTTGTTACGTCCCAACTAGGGGAAGAGGAATGCAACACACACCAGTATGGAATTGGTATTAATTATAAGTGTTTATTTAAAACAGCTGTGAACAAAATGGCAGGCAAGCAGCCTGAAACAAACAAAGGCGCCAAAAGGGCACAGGTTGACAAATAACCAACTAAAGGAGGACTCAAAAAGGGAGTCTTAAGACATACAGGGAAAATACATACTAATATACTAAATAAGGAACGAAACAAAACCTCACTCTAAAAGTGGTACAACTAACACAAATAATCTATACAGAAACACAGCTAAACTACAGGCAACAGTCACAAATCCTAACTATACTCTAAACACTAACTAAGCTACTCTACACTCTAACTAATCACACAAGTTTTAACCCCAGAACAAAGAGCAAGTAGCGAGAGGCATCTGTCCACCTACAGAGCCTCCAGAATGAGGATTGTCCCCAAGCTTTGTAGTCATCTCCAGCAGGTGTGCGCCGGCTGTGCGCTGCGATTGGAGTGCGTCGGGCCCGGCGTGCTCCAATCGCAATCTTCAGGAGGCGGACCAGGAGATGGGAGCCAATACCGGGAGGGCAACCGCACAGCTCATTTACATAGAACACACAGCTGAAAACACTCAAACGATCAGGAAGGCAGCAGCCGTAACACTCCCCCCCTTAAGACACAAACCCACAGGTTTTGTGAACCTAAGCACTCTAACGAAATTCCTAATAACACACATTCATCACAAACTCAACCTGACACACTAACATCACAAACTCAACCTGGACACACTAACATCTCAAACTCAACCTGGACAAGCATCGGCCAACACCTTCTCTGAACCCTTTAATGACGGGTGTCTACTACTGTAGTCCCGCACAATCCGAGCCCATTGCAGGAGACGCTGATTGTGCGTGGACACGCTAGGGCAGAATATGAATGGATCGTAACATGTACACATCACAATTGGCCAAAGGCTGGGTCCAACATCAATCTTAGCATGTTGTAGAGCCAACACTAACACTAAGATCCGATACACGAGCTGACGCTCTCGGGTTACCGGGAGTGTCGAGAAGTCGAGGGGCTTGTCTGAGCCGGCGTGTTGCACCAGTCTCGCGACATCCTCACGAGGAGGAGGGGGAGCCACAATTTCTGGCTTCTCCTCGGACACAGCTTCATCTGAAGGCACAGGCACAATCACAGGATCAGCTAATGAAACATCAGGGTCACATTTACTTGCCTGTGCGCGTGCACGTGTAGCCAGGCCAATGCCTTTAGGCGGGGATATATTCTGCCGCTGTTCCTTGCGTTTCAGAGCTGCGCAATTGGCGATGACATGTCCAGGTTTATGACAGTAAAAACACTCCCTCTCTTCTCTGTTCACGTTACACGCATTTGCTGGCTGAGTAAATGGTGCGGCTGACACACGGCGGGATCTCTCCGTAGAGACAGGGGAAAACACAGTTTTATGCATCAGCACATACTCATCAGCTAACACAGCGGCAGCAGAGAGAGAGTTTACCCTTTGTTTGTTCACGTACTCCGCAATGCGATCAGGCAAACACTTCTTAAACTCCTCCAACATGATCAATTCTCTCAGAGAAGAATAATCCGTAGCATTACATGAAGCAATCCACTTAGCACAACACATTCCCTTTTTCCTAGCGAACTCTACGTGCGTTTGATCAGGACTCTTCCTATCGTGTCTAAACTTTTGCCGGTAAGCTTCAGGAACTAACTCATACACTCTGAGGATGGCACCTTTTACTGAGTCATACTGCAGGCTGTCCTCTAACGTGAGAGCCACAACTGCTTCCCGAGCTTTTCCATGTAATTTGCACGTTACCATCAGAGCCCAAACTTCAACCGGCCAGCGCAATGCTGTAGCAATGCTCTCGAATGCGCTAAAATAGGCATCCACCTCAGTCTCACAGAATGTTGGCACTAGCGAAATGTTGTTACTCACGTCAAAGGCAGGTGGAGGAGGTGGAGATGGCAAGTTTCTTCCGGCAGAGTCAAAAGCACCGGATGCGCGCAGTTGGGAGTCTAGCTCCATCTGCCGCACCCGGACTTCCTTATCTGCTTCGATTTTCTTCATTTCCTTATCGGCTTCGATTTTCTTTACCTCCAACTGAAACTGATACTGCCTGTCTTGCTCCCGGTCTTTTGCCTCCAACTGAAGTTGCCTGTCTTGTTGCCTGTCTTTTGCTTCTAACTGAAGTCGGGCGAGGCGGACTTTAAGTTTATTCCCTTTCCGGGGATCAGGACTACCAGGAGACGGTGGACTATAGCGAGGCGGCGCAGACGGTGCATTACACTGCTCGCTCCCCTCGCTGTCACTACCCTCTCCTTTAGCACGGTCATTTGGAACCGTGAGCTCAGCTTGTGCAGGCAGCACCAGAAAACCCCTTTCCACCAACTCATCCACCACCAGAGCCTTTAACTCTTTTTTTAACAATTGTTTTGCCACTGGGAGACCGAAATGTTGCGCTATCTCATAAAAGTCGTTTCTACGACACTGAACTACCTGCTCATGCGAAGGACAGACCAAAAACGAATCCAAATCAAAAGTTGCCATACTCAGTTAAACTGCACACAAACTTACCAAATTGTTTTTAGCTATACAAACCACTTATAACCCCAGGAATTAGTTAATATCGCGGACGAGCCCCCATGTATGTTACGTCCCAACTAGGGGAAGAGGAATGCAACACACACCAGTATGGAATTGGTATTAATTATAAGTGTTTATTTAAAACAGCTGTGAACAAAATGGCAGGCAAGCAGCCTGAAACAAACAAAGGCGCCAAAAGGGCACAGGTTGACAAATAACCAACTAAAGGAGGACTCAAAAAGGGAGTCTTAAGACATACAGGGAAAATACATACTAATATACTAAATAAGGAACGAAACAAAACCTCACTCTAAAAGTGGTACAACTAACACAAATAATCTATACAGAAACACAGCTAAACTACAGGCAACAGTCACAAATCCTAACTATACTCTAAACACTAACTAAGCTACTCTACACTCTAACTAATCACACAAGTTTTAACCCCAGAACAAAGAGCAAGTAGCGAGAGGCATCTGTCCACCTACAGAGCCTCCAGAATGAGGATTGTCCCCAAGCTTTGTAGTCATCTCCAGCAGGTGTGCGCCGGCTGTGCGCTGCGATTGGAGTGCGTCGGGCCCGGCGTGCTCCAATCGCAATCTTCAGGAGGCGGACCAGGAGATGGGAGCCAATACCGGGAGGGCAACCGCACAGCTCATTTACATAGAACACACAGCTGAAAACACTCAAACGATGAGGAAGGCAGCAGCCGTAACACACTGCATTTTAATTTGTGTTACATGGCTGAGTAAATAACAAACACTGGACTCACCAAAATCGACAGCAAAAAACTCTTGTTTACATAAATGCCACGTAAATCCAGTGCGCAACAGCGCATTGCGCAACACTTTATTCGCTGTCCTCCACGATAACGTCCACCTTTCCATATTTTTGGTTTGAACACCAACGCATCGACATGTGAGGGAAGGAGGCTTGACCGCTTTCGGGTGACAGTGTTGCCTGCCAGGGAAAAAACCCTCTCACTCGGGGTGCTTGTGGCTGGAATAGCCAGGTAGCTCCTCGAAAGCGGGGGAAGCGGTGCACGTTTTCTGCCCACCACTCCAGTGGATTATCCATTGTGGGGATATGCGGTGTCCGCTGGCAGTAATCCCGTAGCTCATTATCCGCATCACTGTTGACCCGTGTTTTCTTGCTGTTCGTTTGCCTCTGTTCAGTGCTGACGCCGGTCCGTTGCTCACTGGTGCTAGCATTACTGCTAGTGCTAGCTGTCGGCAGCGGGTGTTTCATCTTCAGATGGTTGCGCATAGCAGATCCATTTGTATTGTACTTCAGTACAGCTGTACACAACTGACACTTTACTGTGGAGTTGGTTACATCTTCGTTGAAGTACTGCCATACATAAGAATGTCGGACGTGTTTTGTAGCATTTTGCAGCACCTCGTTTACCTCCATTTTTTTTCCACGACTAGTCGACTAGGGCCTACAGCGCCGACTAGGGGTAAAGGTAGTCGACTAGTCTACTAGTCGACTAGTCGATTAGTTGGTGAAACCCCTAACATATAACCTGCAGCTCAACCACACACATTTAGACAAACAACAAGCACAAAAACGTACCTCATAGGCTGCTAGTCATCTAGAGGGGCTGATATCTTTCAATGCATTTTTCCCTTAGTTTCCTTAGATTTTCTTTACATTCTGCGTTGCTCTGCAGTTGCGACTATCAAGTGCGTCGATTAAACAAACAGGTGTAACAGAAAACACTGCAGATTAGTTCCGCCCCTTAATTAATGTTGCACATAAAAGGTAGGAATCAAAAATACAACGTGGAACAAAATAAACAACAGAGAGTGAAGACAGTTACACTCTCACCAAATTACCTGTGATTTCCATAACATTTTTAGAAAACTCTTATACATTAATGTAAAACTAACTATTTTGTTTTAGACCTATCAAGTGCAGAGTGTGAGTGAGAGTAACTGAGTCTTTGTCTGCTTCCAACAACAACACCGTCTTGTGAATAGGCCTTTCGAGGTAGACAGGTTTAGCGGGGCGCTTTGCCTTTCCATCCAGGGTAGAGTCGCTGATAAGCAGCTTGAGCCTTCTCACTCTTCCATCCCCTCCTGGGTACACTTCCACAACCCTGGCCAGCTTCCATTGGCCACGAGGTGTAGTGTTGTCTTGCAGAATGACAACGTCATTTACCTTGAAGTTTCTGCGGTCCTTAATCCACTTTGGTCTTTGTTGGAGATGGTACTCCTTATGCTGCTGAAGGCACTTTATTTCTTGAGAGAGTGTTGCTTCTTGAACCATCTCGATTATGGTCAGCTCTGCTTCTCTCCTCTCCTCTAAGCGTGTGGCTTCAAAGGACCTTGGCTTGAGACCTTTCATTTCCTTTGCAAGGCGCTTGAGTCTGGCAAAGGCTTTAACCACTCTTGACCAGTCTGAGAATTTGTGAAGGTGATCTAGAAGCAACTTTACTTCGTTTGCCTGAGTATCATGAACCTGGGCCTTCTTAAGCTCTGAGTCACTACTCACGATCTCTCCCACCTTGACTTCTCCACTTGGTAGCTCTTTCTGCCAAAGTAGGTCAGGGCCTGTGAACCAATTTGAGGCTGGAAGTTCCTGTGCTTTGAGACCTTTGGAGGCCTGATCTGCAGGGTTATCTTCAGAAGCTCTTTCGTCAAAGTCAGATTCCAGCACCTTGCTGACATCTGCAGGTGAGACTTCCTTAATCTGTGTTCTACAGACGTAGTGTACTTCCCTTGGGAGGTTTGAAGAATGGAGACTTGGTATCACTTGCTTCAAGGTTACCTGGTGACTTACTCCAATCATATCTCCAATGTCGAGACAGGGATTGCCAAAGCCGACAACACTCCAGCCCTAATCTGTTCTCTGTACAAAGGGCTGGTTTTCTTCACCAGGCACCACTTGGGACGAGAGCTTGAGGACAGTTGTAGCCGATAAGCAGGCCAATTTCACAGCTTTGCTGAGGAGCGATCTCATCTGCGAGGTGTTCAAGATGAGGCCACGCCTTTGCAGTCTCTGGTGTGGGAATATGGTCTCTGCTTGCAGGGATGAATTATCTTGAGTAGGTTTCTGGCAGAGGTATTATCCTTTCCGAGTAGATTCCTCTCACTTTGAGACCAGTTAGCTTCCTACTAGGCTTGGGAGGTATCATGTTTTTCATACCGTCATACCTTGCTGACATCATACCGTGGTATACGGTATATGACGGTATGACTTGGGTCGACTTGAGCGAGGTGGCGTTTGGCGGCAAATAGATGTTTCGAACGGTATATTATATGTTCGGTGTAAAATGCAGCCCGAGCCGGTAGACGCTCGCAAAGTGCCGCGACGTGCGCGCAAGTGCAAAACAAGGGCTGCATACATGACACATTGTGCAAATGGCACATTTTGAGATCGGATACAGGAGGCGTTTGTAGATGTCCGACGTTGTTTCCATTGTGAGCTAAGTTAACAATATATCATCAAACATAAACATTTTCCGGGAGTAAATACTTGACTTATTGAATAAAGTTTGCTATATTCACTAACTAGTTTGGCAATATTAATCCGTGCATGTGTTAAAAACCTTATTTCCATTTGATTCATTGGATTACTCGCGTGAATGTTTAGCACGTAAATGCTTTCGTTTTTAAAACCGTCCGACTTCGACTACAAAACCATCAACCAGTTGCATAGGATTAAAAAATGTCAACACTCACTCACCCCGTCTTAAACATTCCCAAAGAAGTGCCTCTGTCTCTCGTTGTGCTGGGTGAAGTCACTGGCGACGAGTAAACCCAAAATAGTCCCAAACAGTCGCAGAGGCATTTTTCTTTTTTACTAGTTGTCCGAGTTCGGGGCCGTCAAATGCTGCCGCCATCTTGCTCAGCTCAGCTCTGTGCTGAGCTCTGAGAGCGGGAAAGACGGACTGCCCTCTGCTGGCGCGTGCTGTGCATTACAACCAATGTCGTCCCTGTCAAAACTCCGTGTCAGTGTAATAGAATGAAACGCATCTGTGATCTGTGACACATTCTGTGACGTCACGGTATTGAAAATCATACCGACGGGATTTCGAAATACCCTGGTATACCGTAATACCGTCATACCGCCCAAGCCTACTTCCTACATGACACGACTGTGCTTCTTGAAGCCATTGTGGAGAGCTTTAGCTCCACTTCTTCGTTCCTTGTGTGAAGAGCCTTTGCCGTTTCTTCAAGGATAAAGCGTGTGTCCCTCTGTGTATCGAGGAGTGCATACACAAGTATTTCCCTATGTGGCTCACTTGTGGCTGACACCCACACTGGAACGATTGTGGATGTATGGGGGTCTTTAACATTCTGGAAGACCTTATTGGATGTTGCCTCACGTGGTGTGCTTGCTGCTTTACCTTGTGGACGTTCCATTGTGCTTTCTCTTGCACCGTTTGTTGACATTCTTTCTTCTCTGGTGCGATTGTCGTGGAGACAATTTGATGTCCCTTTTCGCATGTTTCGCACATCTTTCTGTTTTGACATTCCTTTGAGTGATGGCCAGATTTTAAACAACCAAAGCACAACTTCTTCTCTTGAACAAACTTGACTCGCTCAGAGATTGTCTCATTCCTGAATTTGTAACATTCATGCAGACCGTGTCCTGCCTTCTCACAGAAAAGACAGTTTGTGGCGTCTGCTCTTTCATCTGTGTCTGTAGTGAATACATTTGTTACAGGACTTCTGTTCCTTAAAATCTTTCTTTTTTCGCTTTCTCTTGATTCTAGAGCATGGAGAGATGTTATTGGGTTGCAAGCTATTTTGGCTTCACGTGTGAGAAATATAACAAACTGGCTGAAGGTTGGGAATGTGTGATTTTGTTCTTCCATTTCTGTGACCTTTCTGTTCCAACTTGAGGTCAACCAGTCTGGAAGTTTAGCAAGCATCTTTTGGTTTTCGTTGCAGTCGTTAAGTACCTCAAGTCCTTTGATCTGTGACATGGCAGCCTCACAGCTGCGAAGGAAGTCAGAGAGCTCTTGAAGTTCTACGCTGTCTTTGGAACTTATCTTGGGCCATGCATCAAGCTTATCTCTGAAGGCCTTAGCAATGAGGAAAGGATTACCGTACCTCTCTTCTAGGATGGTCCACGCGGCATGATAGGCTGACTCTGTGCCTAGCAGGAAGTAGCTCTCTATGGCCTTCTTGGCGGGTCCACCCACATACTTTCTTAGATGGATATTTTTTCTTCAGCTGGGATGTTTTTCCTGTCAACGAGTGTACGAAAGGAGACCTTCCAGTCATTGAACCTCAGTGGGTCACCACTGAACGTTGTAGGTTCAGGTACAGGTAGACGACTTGCACTGATGGACTCTGCAAGAGCTCTGAGAAGAGCTGAAGTACTGTCTTCTTGTTTTTGTTGTGTCGCAGCTTGAGGTGGTGAGTGGTTTTGCAGTTCACTGCTTTTATGCTTGAGTTCTTCTTTCACAACCAGAGGAACATGTTGATGGAGCAGCTCACTAATTTCTTCGTCTGAGCATGCATTCTGTTTATATACTTGATGTCTCGCCTTTGTAGCTTTTAGCTTCTTTACTGTTTCTAATCGCTCTAGTTGTCTGCGCTTGGCTTGTAACTCTCTTTGCCTATCAGCATTTTCTGCCTCCTGTTTGCCTGTTAACTGAGCAGCTTCAGCAATCTGTTTGGCTCTTAACTGAGCAGCTTCAGCCTCCAGTATATGAAGTTATTCAATCTGTTGTTTCTGTTCTAACATTACTTCTAAAGTCCCTTCATTTGCAGCAATTTCAGCAGCGGCTTCTTGTCTTTTGATAGAAGAGAGGAATGAACTTCTTGATGTGGCTCTCGAGTTGCTACGAGAATGAGTCGAGGACCTGGTGACATGAGAGCCATTACTTCTCTTAACAGAGGCAACAGATTTGCATACAGACTCTGTCTGGTTTTTACCAATGTCTTCTTCCTCATGACTTTTGTCCTTTCTTGTGTCTATTCGTCCTCTTGCAGTCTCAATGATTGTCTTTGTAACTGCTTCACAGGTGTCTTCTCTGCGACGTGTGTCGCAGAGAATGTCAATGAGCCTCAACTCTTCATAAGTAATATTCACATCATTGGAGGTCATCCTTACCTTAGTGATGTATTCATGCAGCAGGTCATTAGAGCATTGACCACTTAGCGCTTGTTTGGCTTCCTTTGTGATATCTTTCCACCTTTTGTAGCTCACACTGAAAGGGTGTACAAGTCTTGTTACTTGCTCATCGTGCAGTTCTTGGCCCTTTTCCGTTAACTTCCGGACTCTTTGGCTCCTTTGTGGCTCTTGTGTGGAAAGGCTATCCATTTTCGGATCTTCAGTTGCCTGTGGTTGCTCGTTTTCTACTACACTCACTTCAACACTCTTAGTGTAAGACTCAACATCTGACATTTTACTTGTTTGGTTTTAACTTTAATATTTTATTATCTTTAAAGCTAAGTAGTTAGCCAATTTAGATATTAGCTTTGAGTTATCTTAAGCTTATACACAGCTATTGAGCCTTATTTAAATGAAAATCACATGTGATAATGATATAGGCAACAACAAAACTTGGTACATTTCTTCAACACTTATCACTTGAAAGATATTGTCCTTTAAATGTACTTTGTTACTTAGTCTGCAAATTAGGGATGCACCGAATATTCGGCCACCGAAAATTATCGGCCGAAAATGGTTAAAAAGGTTCTAGCACCGAAAAAATATCACCGAATGTCAGAGAACAGGGTTACGTTGATCATACTCCGCATATTTGTCCGGGTGTTTTGATTTCAAGTGGTGGAGTAATCCCGAAGTGGTGAAAGTCTTT
Organism: Notothenia rossii; assembly: GCF_949606895.1. NCBI lineage: Eukaryota > Metazoa > Chordata > Actinopteri > Perciformes > Nototheniidae > Notothenia > Notothenia rossii. The sequence continues at coordinate 53,999,967 of NC_136907.1, read as the reverse complement.
GCAGTTACACCCCCTCGAGAAATGTCAGCTGAACACGTTTTACAAATCGCAATCCGCGCCTCTTTCTCTGATATTTTTAAATATCTCCAAGCGGCAGACATGTTGGCTGTGAGCCAGCCGCGAGCATGGTCGCGCGCCGTGCTTGTCGCCGCGTTTTGATTACGTCAGCACAACAACACGTTAGGTTACCTAACTTATAGGTGCATTTGTTGTTGTTGAAGACCTGGCTGTTACAGTCTTTATTTACACTATTTTGTTGTAGGCTTACTGGCCTACATGTTTATGCAGTTTTAAAGCACCTTGGCTTTGTTCTGAATGCACTTTGTTGTAGTTATCCTACAGAGAAAAGAACATGCACTTGACTTCGAATTAATGTACTGTATGCATTCAAAAGTGCTGAATAAATGTTTTATGGACCCATAATAGTGATTATTATTTAAGTTAAGTTTTGCCATAATCATGTCTTTTTCCATAATCAGGTAGCTGAACAACATTGGTAAAAAATGTATACATTATATATATATATATATATATATATATATATATATATTTCTATATATATATATTTCTATTAATCATTTTCGGCCTTTCGGCATTCGGTTTTCGGCCAACTGTTTCCTATTTTCGTTATCGGTTTCGGCCAAGAATTTCCAGTTCGGTGCACCCCTACAGCAAATACTTACTGCAGATACCTCAATACACAAATCAATATTAACAAACTTTAACGTCCATTAGAAAGGTAAGTAAATAACATTAACACAGATTATATGAACAATGCAAATGTCCCATTTTCTTTGTATGGCACTTTAAAGTCTCTTTGTTGCACCTACATTTACACTAAAACACCTGGACCTTCCAGAAGTAGTTGGATGTTGTGCTGCTGTGTAGAGGGCTGCTACAGATGCACACGCTGCGACGGAGATGTCCCGTGCTGTCCATGGATCGCTGCCATCTGGCGCCGTTTTACTCGTCTACTCATGCGGAGCAGTCGAGTTCTCACTGTAGCTCCCTCCAGTAAATGACACGAGGCTGAAGTCTTGATTAAATACGGTGTTTATTCTTGTGGGTACTATTCCAACCCGTGAGAACTGGGTTGTAAGACAACAAATATATAAAAGGTAAACAATAAATGAATATGGAATATATGCATGTCATCACTGTTAATGCCGCTAAATAAAACAATAAACGGCACAAATATCCCACACAGCATGTAGCACAAGGTAACAATAGCATGTAGCAAAAGCTAGCGCATAGCATACATACATATAACCTGCAGCTCAAACACACACATTTAGACAAACAACCAGCACAAAAACGTACCTCGTAGGCTGCTACAGTAGTCATCTAGAGGGGCTGATATCTTTAACTGCATTTTTCCCTTAGTTTCCTTAGATTTTCTTTACCTTCTGCGTTGCTCTGCAGTTGCGACTATCAAGTGTGTCGATTAAACAAACAGGTGTAACACAAAACACCGCAGATTAGTTCCGCCCCTATTAATGTTGCACATAAAAGGTAGGAACCAAAAATACAACATGTAACAAAATAAACAACAGAAAGTGAAGACAGTTACACTATCAATGTCAAAGTCAACTTTATTGTCAATCTTTCAGTTTGTGTGTACAGACCATAGGTACAGACAGAGAGATTGAAATACCGTTTCCCACCATCCCGAAAACAACTATATCCTGCAACGTGAATTAACAGCTGTAATACTAGACAACAACATGCATGTCTTAATCCCTAAACATGCATGTGAATATTGAACACGTTGTTGCATACGCTCCCATGACAACACCACAACAACACAACTGTATCCGGTTCACACATCCCAAAACTCCCGGTGCCATCTTAAAGGCAGAGTCACACCTGATGTGACACATACCAACACACTCTCACTCCATAATCGTCCAGGAGCGACGCTTGGTCAGGGTCCCGTGGCGTGCAGTTGTGACGCTCCTAAGCTCCTTCAGCTTCATAAAGATAGGCAAATAGCTTTCAACTGATTGCAATGTATTCCCATCTGCGGCGGGATTTGACGCTCATGGAAGCACGGCATTCATTTGTGTCGGCTGCCCTTAAAGGCAATGTGAGCGTCCATTCCCATTGGATAATGGAGAATTGTACACCCGGAAGTAAGTATTCCCCTTACTGTCGATTGATTTTACAGTGATATCTGCACTACTCATCGACTAAAAAACACCAGATTATCCTTGTTAATTACACAACATTGATTGGTTTAAATTGTGTGCAATGCTTTTGTAATTTTCCCCTTCGGTACGGAAAAACTAAAAAAAAATCGGAGTAAAGGATGGCAGAAGACACTATACTACCCAGAATCCCCAGCTATCGTTTAGGACTACACCATGTGCTCTGTTTGACAAGCCCCGTGATTAGTTCTCAAGCTCTGTGATTGGTTGACTTCCAACTGCATTCCATTAATTCCAATGGCTGGCGTCTATGTCACGTAATCTTTAAATTTCTCCCTGCAGAAAAAGAAAACATGGCCGAACTTCGTTTTATTCTCGGTGGAAAATGCCTATTTTAAAGTTAGTTTGGCCATTAAAATGCGTTTTGATGTCATTTGATGCGAGAAATATGAGTTGTTATTTCAGATTATGTGTGCAGTGGATGTACATGATCTTTAGTTTGCTAGTTATTAAGAAGATTACTTCAGGAAATTGTGTCCATCAGGCGCGCCGGATTCATTTAATTCATCATGTGTATATTCTTTCTATCTAGGTTAACGGCTGACACACAGAACAACGTAACAAATAAAGTAAACAATGTAACAAATAAACAAATCTAAGCTTTTTTATTGGTTGTAATTTACATGGATACATTTGAATGATGAATGGTGTGACAATGTTCTGTTTGATTGGGTCAGGGGTCTGTAAACTTTTTGACCTAAAGAGCCATTTTGCTCCTTTTTCCCCAATTTTTTTTTGTCTGGAGCCGCAAAACATATTTCATAGCTTGATAGCTTATAAAAGTTGTATTTATTGTTATATCAGACAAAAACTACTTTTTTTGCATTTATTAGGCTATTTATTACATTATATACAACTGTTAACCTCTAATAAGAAACAAATAACTCCTATAAGGAGAATTAAAATTAAATACACAGGCCTACTTTAAAATAAATTAAACACAGTCCTCTGCACATTTGAAGGAAAACAAATATAATTAAAATGGGCCCACTTTGAAATAAATAAAACATATAGCTGCACCCTAAAAAGAGTTAAAGGTAGGGTACAGGGACGTGCACAGACATTTGGAGGGGCTATTGCTCTAAACTGGAAAAAGGGCCTCCCCCCGAAAAAAAACATAAGACCTTTTGAAAATTGTAACTTGTTTTTAAATGTAAAAGAAACCAAACAATTATTACATCAACTAAATTGAACAGTCATTCACATCTCATAACAAAATAAGCTAAGGCGACTACTTGCATTCGGTGACTTGATTTTAAAAATGAAAACCAGGGACATTTTTTGTTTTGCGGTCCATATCTCATTAAAATATCTAATGTTAGTAACTATTAAAGACAAAATGGGGACAATCCTGTTTTAATGTAGTTTGACCTTTATAACTGCTCTGCAGACATTCGGATAAAATAGGGCTTCTACCTAATTAGCTTAAATAAACTCACTAATTAATTAAACCAGTTCAATATGCATTATTCTTATTCTTATCATTCTTTATGAGCTAAATGTCTTAAGGAGAAGGGCCTTAATCGCCTCATATTTGCCATGGTGTGGGGGGTCTGTGATTAATCCAACCAACCTGGACGACGTGGAGCTTCCCAGCGCTGCTACGACATGGTAGTATTTCAGGTCCCTGTCACGGACCTGCCGGCAGGCGAAGTACGCCTCCATGTGTGCAAACCACGCCGCCGCGGCATTCTCCCAAAACTCCGGCAGCTTTACGAAAACATCGCAATTAGCCATGTTCATTGAGACTTCGGAAACTGTTTCGAAGCCGTCAGGGTCACCAGTGTGGTGTCGAAGAAAGAGAGTCGGAGGCGGTGTATTAAGAATGGAGTTCCAATCTTTATTATCCATTCATCTCCCTTAGGTTAATACATGAACTGCTCTGTATCACAAGCTAGCAGGAATGGCAAGCTAAAGCAACAGGTGTTCCCACTAAAGGGTCCGTGTGGCAACACAATAAACAAGGTGAATTATGGTCCCACATGTTGTCACCACAATACTATACTTGCACTGCTTACCGTTTTTATACTTTATATATCTTAGCATATTCATACACACTGTTCATACTGCTCACAGGCTGCTGTGTATATCTAGTAGGGATGTAACGATATACCGAATATCGCGGTATCGCGGTAAATAAACTTCCCAATACCGTCGTGAGACTGACAAAATCTACCGCGATTTTCAAAAAAAAATTATTTAAAAAAAAAAACAGGTGGTCCCATTGAGATCATCGATCTCTTTTTCAAGAGAGAACTCTCTAACATGGCAGCAAGTAGGTAAACAACATGAAAATAAAACAACAGATAACACAAAAGGACATCGTATTTACAGGGCTACATTTACACACCTAGAGACATTGACAAGTATCAACCATATATTTATATCTCGCCCTGTCAATAAGCCTGGCGTTAGACTTTTTCGCTGTCCGTCATTTCGACAGACAGGATCGTAAAATATCCGACATAATCCCTTATTACTAGTGAGTTTGAGTTGAGTTACTTGAAAAACTAAAGTGAAACTTGATTTATTTTATTGCAGGGTCTGATTATTAAATGTCCTTGTTTATTTGTGAGATGCAGTGGCATAAAGAAAATGCTTACTTTGTTTGGTAGTACTAGTAGGTAAAAAAAAACTGGTTTTCTTGTTCCAGTCTGTTACTGTCACTTTGTTTTTGACACTTTAAAATACTGCTATCCTACAAAAATGCTGTGAAAATCAGATTTATTATGTAATAAAAAAAACATTTTCCGAGTAAAAAAATGTTTTATTGAAGAAAAAAAAATTCTGATTTTTTTTCCCCTTCCCTTTATTATTCAATATCGCGATAAATACCGTACCGTGGACTTGTTATCGCGATATTATCCTACTGTGAGTTTTTGGTATCGTTACATCCCTAATATCTAGTGTATTCATACCCCTCACTGTTTATTCATCATTCACTTCATTCTATCTTTTATTCTGTAGATTGTGTACATTACTTTTCACTTTACTGCTTGTTGCACTCCTGGTTAGAAGCTAAACTGCATTTCGTTGTCTCAGTACCTGTAATCTGTGCAATAACAATAGAGTTTAATCTAATCTTGAGCAGGAACAAATGTATTTACTGAGTAAATATCTGACATTAATAATTAAACAAATGTGTGCATTCTTTATAAATGTCAAACCAAGTCAAGCCGACTCCGGAGGTGGCGGTATGCACCTTAAAGTTGTTTGCAAACCGCCAAAAAACCGAGAAAAGAAGAAGAAGAAGGCAAAGCAGCAGAAGAAGAAGAAGAAGAAGAAGCCGACTCAGAGCTGTCCGACTTCAGGCAAGCTTTTTGAGACCTCCCCCGGCTGCGATCGGCTATTCTCGTCTAAACCCCGATTTAAATCCCGATAAACCCGATAAAACTATTAATAGCCCCGATAATATACAACATAATTTTTGGGTAAAAAAAAAGAAAAAAATACTGCTGTGTGGGTGGATTGGGATGAGGGGCGCTTGTTTTTCACTCGGCTCCTCCCGTTTTGCCAGTACTGTGGTATTAGTGGTTTAGGAAGAGGGGAGTTTTTCACAAATCCAGCGCTCCCTAACTCATGCCTGGCTGTGACGTAAATGGTGTGCGGCCGTGAAGCCAGGACAGTAAACAAACATGTCGTCGGTAGTATGGGACTATTTCAAAGTTTCAGAGTTAGGTAGTTCGCTTGCTATTTGTATTAACAAATGCAATGCAGAAATTCCACGAGGAGGGAAAAAGGCAACGAGCTATAATACTTCCAACCTGATTAGTCACCTGAAACATCAACATTGCTACGATGGTGTGTTAAAAGCGTACGAAGACGCCTGCGCTGCTAAACTAGCGGCGAATCCAAAGCCAGCTGCAAAGGCACCGGGGCTTTTACCTATCGACGAGGCTTTTGAAAAAGGCAATAAGTTTGCCAGAGACGACCCCAGGGCTAAAACGAGGAAAAAACTACAGGTACATTTAATATATATATATATATTATATTATTATCGGTTATCGGTATCGGTATCGGTCTTGAGAAGCAGGAAGTTATCGGTATCATCATTTAACTTTTAATTTAATTTAATCAATCATTCAAGTTAGGAAGGTTCCTAAGCTAAATGGACTATTGGAACGCAACCCAGCTTGAGTGCGCTAGAATTTGAAAATACACAGCCGGAAAAAATCTGCCACTTGCTTCAGACTTCCTTACAGAGCCCCTCCTCCAACACACACGAACGTGCACATGACCAATGAGGGCACGAGATAAGTTTGTGCACAGATGGAAGGCTGACAGGCAGGTAGGCCATCCAGTTATTTTAGCCTGGCAGGCTAAAATGATTGGTCATGCTTTTTACAGCGCTACGGCTTCCAGAGATACATTTTTTTATGTATTTATTGTCAAAGCATTTAATATATTCATTGCTATCGGGACGTTAAGAGCATTCCATGGAATATATCAAAAAGTGTTTTCTGAAATAAATTACATACCCCATTGAATTATGACTGAAGATCGTCAGCTGTCATCCTCTCCCGTGTTGTTCCTCGATACGGCTGCAGCACCTTTGACAACTTCTCTCTACATTTCAAACATACAGGTAAACCAGCATCGTTTGCTGTGAAAGCATATAACTCTGTCCCCGCAGAATTAAATCCTGTGTTCCTCCGATACTTTTCTTTTTTCTTTGATTTATCCATAGTTCGCTCATCGAGTTGGGGGTCAGTTTATTCGCCTGCAAGAAAAGGCGCTAGCGCGGGACCGTAGCAGGATGTGACGCATATTTTAGTTGAACTAATTAAAACCGTTTTGTTTTTTTATTTATGTGTCACAGTATCACCTCAAAATACAAGATACAAAACATTTTCACCCCTGGATTGGGTTAAAATGCATATTCTTCCTCTTATGTCTGCCTGCTTTATTTTACCTAGGCTAATGCAAAGTGACCTGCTCCATCGAAATCAGTCGCATTGACCCAAAGACACATTTTGATTCCTAGCTTTCTAATGATATCAGGATTGTTTTTTTACTCCAAATATTAAGCAACATATGTCACATTATATAATGACTGTTACAGAGTCATCATTTTGAGAAAAAGGCCTTTAAAGTTTCCTCTTCTCTGGAATCCATCGATCTGACTGATTATTAGCGGGGCAAATTATCAAAATACTACGGAGGGAAGATATTTTCGTTTTGATTACTGCACTCACGGGAAACACCGGCTGTTGTTATGCCTGTTGTGACGTTAAGTTACTCCGTTCTCCGCTTGTAATTATGCCATTACAAGCTTCAAACCTGTATTTATCATCTGAATTTGCCGAAACAAGTTTAATATTCTGAAAGACAAGACTTTGTTTATTTCAGAGGGCCTAGGTATAAAAGTCACAGCTCGCCACTGCTATGATTACTATATGCCTTACATTAATAATTTCAGGGGTAGGGAGGGAGAGCGGCGCTGCGGAAGAGCAGAGTGGCCAGTGAGAGGCGAGCTATGTGGTCTTCCCTTTGCAAGCTTAAAAAATGCTTGTAGCTAATGAGATTGAATATATATATATATATATATATATATATATATATATATATATATATACAAAATAACAAAATATACACAGCTATCAGATCTCGTTTTAGATGCGACTTTAGAGTAGAATTATTTAAATGGGATTTGTACAGTGTTCCGTGCCGCGTGTATATACGTGTGTGTTTGTGTATTTTTGCATTTGTGTGTATTGTGTTTGTTTCCCGGGGAAAACACTCACGAGAAACACCGGCTGTTATGCCTGCAGTGACGTTAAAATACTCCGTTCTCCGCTTGTAATTATGCAGTTGCAAGCTTCAAAGTTGTAGGCCTATTTATAATCTGAATTTGCCGAAAGAAGTTTAATATTCTGAAAGCCAAGACTTTGCTTATTTGAAATCAGATAAAAACAAACTACAATGGACCCTGCCGTGTTACCTATGATTACTATGCACCTTACATTCATAATTTCAGCGGGAGGGAGGGGGAGCGGCGCTGAGGAATAGTAGAGTGGCGAGTGAGAGCTATCATCTTCACTTTACAAGATTCAAACATGCCTGTAGCTAGTGAGATTGTATATAACAATCAAAAATAACAAAATATACACAGCTAGATCAGATCGCGTTTTAGATGCGACTTTAGAGTAGAGGGGAATTATTGAAATGGTATTCGTACAGTTTTCCGCGGCATCTGCTGCTGCTAAAATGTGGGGCAGGGCTGAAAAGTGGGGAGGCCAATGGCCCCCTGGCCCCCCCGCTTCCGGCGCCCTTGGTGTCCATACAACATTTTCATTGTTACCAAGGTGGTTGCTAGGGATGCTGATATCGATATTATGTCTGTTATGTTGTGTAACTTTTTAATGGTGTTATCTGTATTGCTACCCCCTTCCCTGTCATGTATAGTGTTGGTCCACAGCGCAAACGTATTAGTTTAACAAAATCTGCATCTAAAATTGTGGCATAGATACGCAGCGTCGCTCCTGGACGGTTCCCACAAGGAACCCAATTAACTTTTAGCTATCTACTCTAGATGAACTGGGTAGACTACCAGTCACCAGCATAGCCATGTGGATTATTCTGCCACGCAACAGACTATGCTCTGAACATTACCCATGAGAGTCACAAGCTCACAATATAGTCTTCCAAGTATCTTGGTCTGACACGGGCCGGATGAGCTTCAAGACGAACCACTGGCTCAACCGGCTCAGGTGGGAACCCGGCTGGACCCTGCAACTGCTCATCAGGAAAAATAAAGTCCCCGTCCTCCCTGGGCCCTGGGTCCACGATGGGGGGCGGTGCCACCTTCCGAAACCGGCTTACATGCCACCGTGATCCGTCGGCCAGACGAAAGGTGGCTGACCCCAGTTGAGCGGTGACCTTCATCGGCGCCGTCCAGAAGGATAGCAGCTTGTGGTCCCGGTTAGGACGGTGAATCCTGACCCAGTCCCCCACTGTGAAGGGAGGCGCTCTCACCCTCCGTCTCTTGTCGAACCGCTGCTTCATGCGACGCTGAGCCTCTGCGACCCTGGCGCTCTGGCAGGGTGCAGTTGTTGGCGTGACGGCAACCGGGGCCCGTAGCCGATCCAAAGGGAGCTGCAGCTCACGGCCCATCATCAAGAGGGCTAGGGAGCTGACGGTAGTTGAATGCGGCGTCGCCCGGTAGTGAAGCAAGGTGCGGAGCAGCGCAGCGCGGCTGAGAACGGAAGACCATCTGCCAGGTGTGCTCTGACTCCGTTCTTTAGGGTTTGGTTGAACCTTTCAACCCCGGATGTGTTTAATCCCCCTCCCTTCCACAAAGGTGGCGAACTCAGAGGAGACAAACTGTGGGCCGTTATCCGTAGTGATGGCATTAGGACTGCCCCGCCGGGCAAACAGAGAGGAGAGGAAGTCTGTGACCACCCGAGCCGTTACGGACCCTTTGGCGACCACCTCTGGCCATTTCGAAAGGAGGTCGTAGGCCACCAGGAGGAAGCGTTGGTGGTGCGGGACACCATGCAGCTCCCCACAGATGCCCAGCTGCATGTGCTCCCATGGCGCGCGTGGCCACTGCAAGGGCTGCAGGGGCGGTGGGGGTGGTGGGCCAGTTTTGCCACTGACCACGCAGGCCGTGCACTCCTTCACCATTGTCTCTATATCTCGATCTATGCCCGGCCACCACACCAAATCCCTGCAGTGCTGTTTCGCCTTCATGATACCCAGGTAGCCCTCGTGCGCCATAGACAATACGCGTGCCCTGAGGTCGATGGGAACGAACGTGCGGAGGCCCCGGGCCACGCAGATACCATTCCAGCAGGTCAGCTCGTCCTTGATCCGATGAAAAGACGCCAGCTCCTCCGGGAACTTCACAGGCCATCCCTCCCGGATGTAAGTGCGGAGCCGGGAGAGCGTGGGGTCCTCCTCCGACGCGAGCCGAAGGTTCTCCAGGGAAACCGCGGCCTGAAGCGGGGCGTGGAGCATGAGTATGAGCTCTGACTCTGTTGTGTCCGAGCCCGCACCGGGCGCTGGGGTGGGGGAGGGGCGGGAGAGCAGGTCAGCCACCACATTCTCCCTGCCGGGAGTAAACACTGTTGTGAAGTCATACGGCAGGAGTCTCTCTGACCAGCGGTAGATCCTCAGCGGTTTGTGCCCCGACCCCGATGTAGCAAGCAGGGCTGTGAGAGCCTGATGGTCAGTACGCAACGTAAAATGCCGCCCATAAACGTACATGTGCCACCGCTCGCACGCCCAGAGTGCCAGAGGCCAGTGCCTCCCGTTCCCCCACTGAGTATTTCTGTTCGGCCGAGTTGAGGGACTGAGAGGCGAACGCCACCGGGCGTTCTGTGCCCCCCTGGATCTGGGATCCTATTGCCGTATTGGACGCGTCACAGGTCACGAACGTGGGGCTTGCCAGGTCAAAGAATGCGAGCACCGGCGTTGAGGTGAGGTGGTCTCTAGCGGCAGAGCAGGCCGGGTCCACTCCCAGACTGCGTCCTGTTTCAGGAGTTCGCGTAGTGGGGAGGTGGTCGAGGAGTACTGAGGAAGGAAGCGCAGGTAGTAGGCCGTCATCCCCTGAAACGAAGAGATCTGAGCCGGACAGGATGGCTCAGGCAGGCGCAGTACCGCCTCTACGTTGGAGTGTAGCGGGCTGAGGCCGTCGGCGGTCAGGCGGAACCCCACAAACTCGATGGCTGGAACGGCGAAGGTGCACTTTTCCCCAATGAGTGTGAGGTTGCGGCTGGCGAGGGCGTCCAACACCCTCGCCAGGCGTTCGTCATGAACGGCTGGTGTAGCACCATGAACCACTATGTCGTCCAGGAAGACGACCAAGCCCGGGATGCCGGCGAAGATGGTTGACATGATTTTTTGAAAACAGCTGGGGGGCTGAACTGAGGCCAAAAGGCATGCGGGTGGAGCGAAACACTCCGACATTAGTCACGAAAGCTGTAAGGCTGCGGCTGTCAGGGTGCAGCGGATCCTGCAGGTAGCCTTGACGAAGGTCTAGTTTCGTGAACATGGAAGAGCCGTAGAATTGTGCGGCTAGCTCCTCCACTGTGGGCAGCGGATACCTGTCAGGTATCACCGCCTTCTTCACCGGCCTGAGGTCGATGTACGGGCTCAGGCCCCCTGACTTCTTCTTCACCACCACCAGGTTTGAAATCCACGGGGAAGCATCAATGCGTTTGATGATGCCCGCGTCCAAGAGTTTTTGCAGCTCGGCGGTGACGTCGTCGCGCAGGGCGAGAGGCAGGCGGCGTATGGGCTGAATCACGGGGTGTACCTCAGGCTTGAGGAGGGGCTGGTGATCAAAGGCGGTGAGGCAGCCCAAACCACTGAACAGGGCAGGCCAGTGCTGATGCCACGGCGAGCCAACAGACAAGATAGCGGCCCCAGAATTGTCCACAAGGGTGAAACCCAACTCACAACACCCATGAGGTTGGCCCCCTGGTGAGACACTTGAAAGGTGAATGCGGGGAGAGCCTTAGGCCCGTAACGCACAGCAAAGGTGATTGTGCCCGCCATTCCAATTTTAGAATGTCCATACTCGTACAGATCCTCGGCGTCGGCGGTGAGTGTTCGGAGCGGAAAGAGACGCCGGACCGTGGAAACATTCAGGAACGACTTGGAGGCCCCCGTATCCAGCAGCAGCGGGAGGCAGACCCCATCCAGCTCCACCGTGCAGCACTTTAGCGGTCGGGAGATGGCACCCACTGAGTGGATGGTCGTCGGTGCGTGTGGCCCAAGCGGCAAACTCTGGGGAACAGCCGGGATGCCAATAAGGAAGTGCAACACACTGCAGTTCATACATGGGCCGCTAGGGACTGACTGCAGAAAGGAGCAATTTCCATAGACCCCCATGTTAAAATGCCCAACTTTACAGCAGAAAAAAACATGTTTCTACCCATGGATGCAATAAATATTATTATCGATATAGTTAGATTCCACCTTCATGATTATGAATCTGTCAGTGAATTGTTTTCCAACACAACCCTTTTATTTATATTAGGTCTTAAAGTTTTTGCATAAATTAGGACGTGGTCACTTTGATGGACATGTACATGCCTCACTGTCAGCTAACAGCAACTTGTCCACTCTGCTAGGCTACAACCATAGAGGCTACAACGTTAGTTAGTCATAGTACTGTACTTGACCCTTTAGCTTTAGCCATGTTCGTGGTGATTGTGCCTTTTAGGGAATATTGTTACTAATACCAGACAATTAAAATGTCGTGCTGTGCGCTTGAATGTACTAACAGAACTTCCAAGAAGTCTAAAATGATAATATTATACATGTTAATCCCGTTCGCAGGTGTTTGTGTGCTTGGTAGCTTAGCTTGTTACTTATTAGCCAGCTAAGGACGTAACCCTTTATACATAAATATTGTTGGAGATTTGGAGGATGTTGCAAACCAACCTCGTCTCCGCGTGTCGTTTGACAAGCTAGGTGAATTCGGGAAAAGGGAGGGATTAAGAAACACCAGAATACAAGTTAAACAATAATCCTGCTTTAATGATATACAGTAACGATACAAATACAAAGAAATCACGAAGCACTCTGCAGAGTACTCCGGGCTCAGGTTCTACCACCCGTGTGAGACAGGTCTCAGGAACGGCCGGTGAAAAACAAGAGCGCGAACCAAAGGAAAACACAGTCTTTCATACTAAAACACAGGAGGAGGTGTGTACGTGCTTTCCCCCAGAGGTCATCTTATTGGCAGAGACCAACACATGGCCTGTCGCACCCAATCAGTGCGACACAGCAGAAGAAACCCGGAAACAAAAAGTCTCATTCAGTTTGACGAAGACCAGACACCTTTTGGTGTCTGGTACGAACCTGCTCTAAACAACAAGTTTCCTTATCTTATTTCACATCTTGCAGCCAGCACACACACATCCCCTTTATGGCCCTTGGTCCCTGAGTCCATCTTCCCCCCTTCAGGTTACCACACACAAGTTAAAAGTATGTTTTAAGATATAGTTGTTATAGTTGGCTAAATATACGTAATACATGTTAATTACTTTCATATCAATAATAACGAGGAACACATTACCTATGCTCTCAAGCAGTAAAAAGTACCGCACACTCATTTAGCCTGCAGCTCTTTCAGACACTTGAGCTATTGTTCTTTAAGAATATTCCCTGCAGAATCTTTATTTCAAATAAAAGGTTTCACATTGCATATTTCCAGCTTCCTTTACCCATACTGCTATTATTAATACAAAGCAATCAACCACACACATATATTTAAAACAAGTAGATTTCCCTGATCATTTGACATGCTGCTTCCATTTCCCATAGAGTAATAAAACATGTTTAAGCTAATTTCTCCACGATGTTTGTAGCCCTCCAGTACCCACACATGAAAGAATAAGAACAGAGGTATAGTTGACCAGTAATCATGTAGCAGATCTATTTACTGCAATGAAAACACACACACACATCTGCTTCAAGCCTGTGTAAACACACCCTTCTTTTACGAGGGAAACATTCCAGCGTCTGGCACTATTCCCAAATATGGTGTCCCCTTCTCACCTCTCTCTCTAAACACAAGGAATTCACCTCAATATATTGGGGGAGGGAAAAGATACTTTGTCCCTTCTAATTCAACACACATGAATATATATAAGGTGACATTAAAAGGAATATACCAGATTGAACTTTCCTGTCATACCACGTTACTTTAATCCTTCAAATAATTCAAATAATCCTTCAATATACATTTTAGTTTATGATTCAGCCTTGGGTAAGACTTTTATAGTCTATGGCTATGACGCCCATAATGCTAAACGGGAGGAGCAAATGTTAATAGGGGACCCAATAACCCAGTGGTGGCCGCCGGAGCTAACGGAGCCGCAGGGGGCTAGCTCCAGCCGGCGTCCTGGAGCTAGCCCACTGCGGCTCCGTTAGGTCCGGGCGATGGAGTCCGTCGTTATAACTGGAGATCAAGGAATGCAGCGAAACGCAGACTTGGTTCGCCTGCTGTAGTATTAGCTAAATAAATTATGTTGAACAAGGCTTATTAAGCTGAACATCGCCAACATTTTTCTGCTATGTATCGGTACTTCTTTTCTTAATGTGTGAATGACAAGCATTAAGAATAACAAAATTTAGCTAATTCTCTTGCAGATTGTCTCATTTGATTATGAATTTAACGTTTATATATGGGAACTACACACTGTTAGCAGTAACTTCGTATGCATGTATTTCATGTTAGCTTAGCTTCTTAGCCTGAGCTAGCTCTGTTTACTTCCAGTTCGGAGGCAGCAGGTCCCGCCTCGGCTCCGCCTCTTTGCCCTTATTTGGAGCAGGCGGGATTAGACTCTGACGTCGCTGTCAAGCGTTAGTGACCGACTCAACCTACTAAGGGCTTCTCGGCAACTCTGCAGAACCCTATGGGTGACGTCACGGACACTACATCCATTTATATATACAGTCTATGGTGTGGCCCAGGCGTACGTGGAGGTGGGCTGTTGGCTGCAGGAACAGAGCGACAGACCCGTGCGAAATGGTTCTGTCTGCCACAGCGTTGACACCTCTGTCCCTTGGCAGGGCAGTTCGGAGCTCGACTCTGGTGCGATGATGAGCCACAATTACCACAGGCCCGGCGTGCTGCCGTACTCTGGCGTGCTGCAAAGTTCACATCAAAGTTGTCCTCAGGGAAAACCTCCCCGGGAGGCTCCATGGGTAGCGACACCGTTTGAGTTAGTAGAATGGGTCTGTGGGGAAAAGAACCGGAGGAGGGAGCTAGCTGGGATGCTAAGGCTGCTGCTGACTCAAGCTGGAAAGCTACCTCCACTGCTCTTGTTAAAGTGAGCTTGTCTGTCATCATTAGCAGCTTTTCACTGAGCGTCGAGCTGTTAGTGTGCTCAGCCAGCTGATCCCGTATTAGTTCATCCTCCAGCGCCCCGAATTTACAGAGGCTGGCTAGTCCCCTCAGATCAGCCACGTAATGGTGGACGGACTCGCCCGCCTGTTGCCGAAAAACAATTCGCCGGAGCATAACATTTTGTGGAGCAGCAAAGTGTCCAGTGAGCAGTGTAACACAGTCCGCATATTTCGGAGCGAGTCCGAGAGTCCGAAAAATCCGCTGTCCCTCGCTGCCCAGTGAGTGTATCAACAGGGCTTTCTTCCTGTCGTCGTTAGCTTCAGCTAGCCCCGCGGCTACTATGAACGAAGGACTCAAGCAAGCGAACCCAAGGAATCGCCGGCAGTGCGAGGAGCGGGGAGAGAGGTGAGAGTAGAGAATCCATAATCCTTGTGGCCAATGTTGTATATATAAGACTATGGACTACGAAATTTAGGTTGACTGTTTATTGAACACGTTGTTGTTGCATACGCTCCCATGACAACACATTACATTACATTGCATTTAGCTGACGCTTTTATCCAAAGCGACTTACAATAAGTGCGTTCGACCAACAAAATACAAACTTGAAGAAAACAGAATCATATAAGTACATCAGGTTTCATAGAGCTAAAACATTTCAAGTGCTACTGTTAGAAATTAAAATCAATCTTTTGATGGTATAATGTAGCTTAAACATACCGTCAGTTTAAACGCTCTTTTATACTGAAAAACCAGAAATTCTTGTGCACAAGCAGTTAAGCTTTTATTCTGAAAATCCTTCATCTACGGTTAGCATTTAGCATGTGGCTAATATACGATTTCCTAAAGAGATGAATTGAGTAGCGAAATGACATGGAGTGGTGCAAACCGAAACCGACTGATTTAACACTACAACTATAGATGTCGAGATACTACCATGCTGAATATTAAATGAAAGTACCGTTTATTTGAATACATTATTGTTTACAGACGAGAGTAGCATGTGACAACCTCCGGAAACCAAACCAGCCGTGAAGTATTTTCTGTATGTTTTAGAGTATTGATTACAGCGTTTAGAATGTGTTACATGAAAAGTGATGAAAGAGAATATGAGGAGAAAAGGCGTGTTAAGCATATGTTGAAGGTGAAAAGTACCAATCCTCTGTTTAAATGCAACAACGGACATTAGAGGCGAGGCAAGCCGGCTGGCGGGGAGGAGCCAGCAGAGGATATATAACGGCACCGAACGTGGGATGGGCCTTCTCTTCTTGCTCAGGAGAGCCAGATCACAGCTGTTTTCTACCGGAACAATATTCTGTCTGTAACACTACCGCGCCTTTTTTAATTAAAGTATCCTATTTGAATCTTTTCAGAGACTCCATTTAGTCTCATTTTAAAGCTTCTCTCCTGGACGCGAGAATAAAGAACATATTTAACAATTGGGACCCGGACGTGATCTCGTTTCACCGGGAGAGCAGTTGTAGTTTTCAAAGGAGCTTGAACAATGCTGGCAGACATACACTCGGGCCCATACAGAAAGGTAAAGAAGTACCTGTTTATTCAAAATCTTCAATAGATTACATAGTGAACAATAGGAGTGTGTGTCTGTCTGGTAAGTTGGACTCCTGAGAAAGACTGCCTAAATTTAAGTTAAAACAAGCCTAAATTGATAAACATTGGTATCCTACCACACGTGGCGTTGCTTTGTCACAGGCAGGGTGAGTTCAATTTCTTTTGTTCTATTTAACCCTGCATGTTATTCGTTTGTCTGTTATTACATGTCGGCTAGAGGCCAATCACTTCTATAGCTGTCTTTTGTTGCGTTTTAAGTTAACGTGGTTTTAGGCCATTAAGCAGTCGGGACTGCTTGAGGCAAAGACACAGCCAAAGTTTGAAGCTAAGGTTATTGGAGTGAGTGTTTTGTGTTAACAACAGTGTGAGGCTGTTTTAAAAAAGTCCTTTTTCAAGGAAAAGGCCTGAGGAGTTTGAAGCTTTCAGTGGTTACTTTATCTCTGTTTTCAAAAAGACATTGCGTTGTGGATTACGGCAGGAAGTGCGACATTCGTGCGTTAGATAGACGATATTCTTCTGATTGTGTTTGGATAGCGTCCCATTTTGTCCCATAAATAGCGTGTTTAAACAGAAGAGATGACCATACTGGCTCTTAAAGTCAAAACATTTACGTACATGGGTAGAGGGCTATGACGTAAGGGTATAAGGCCCATTTATCATTGTAAACTAAATATAAATGTTATTTTAAACTACAGTGTGGTGTGTTGAATTTACTAGACAAAATATCACCCCACCATTATTTCAACTCCAGGTTTTTTCTCAAATCCCTTTGTTCTTCAGGTCAAAGGTTGGAAAACCAGTTGCCATCTTGTCTTGACCTCATGTTCACAGTGAACCACACGGCAGTCACCATTTCATGAAATGCTAATTGAAGTACTCTGTTTGCTTTAACACACTGAGGCTAGGCATTCCATCTTCTAAAGAACATCATACTTCTTGTTAGAGTTAGAACTATTGGAAGTACTTCAGCTGGTAAATGTGTATTGGCGGTTTTGAGAATATTCTTGTTTGCAAATGTGTTTTGGCAGTTATGTGCTGTGTTTAACCATAGTGTAATGTTCTTCCTATTTTAAAGATATTTTCACAGGAAAATAAGTTTCACCTTGTTACAAACAAGTCAGTTTTGCAACAGCTATTCCCTAGTGGATTAAGCTGGAAATAAAAATAGCGCACTCTGGTGGTAGTACAGAATTATTACACCAATAGAAGAAACACCATAACATTGTGAAGTATAATTTTAAGTGTTATAAATAAACACATGCTTGATCGCCAAGATAGAATTGCAAGTGGTTTCTAATTATAAGAGAAGAAACTTTACATAATACTTTTTCAAACACCAATTTATTGAAGCTAACACAAGTAGTGACATTAGCATAATTTCATACATTTCGGTATGCACTGTACACAGGAGATTTGGATTTGAACCATATTCATATTTCAAAGTCAAAACCATACACGGTACAACTTTATTTTAACATTTCATATTTTAATTTGGCATATTTTTTATATATTAATTAACTTTATTAATATTTTACCTTAAACTTAAAAAATAAATAAATCTATAATTAAAAAAAAATTAAAAAACCTTGAGCAAAAAAAAAAAAAAAAAAAAGATTTAAAGTTCGGACGAACAGCAACGAAGGTGCTAGTCAGAAGATTAGTGCTTCATCTTTGATAAGTTCATAAATAATTAGAGAACATGTCACCAAAACAAACTAAGTTGAGACTAGACGCAGGGCCAGGCTCAACAGCATATATCAAGGGAAGGATACAAATCAGATCAGATGCTATAACAGTTCCAAATCTTAGACAAAAGACATGGAACCACATGGAGAAACTGTTGGAACAATGGCAAACGAGAGGACTGTATCCAGCTGATGATCAACCAACACCAACGAAAGCCCATAGAAAAGCAGTAATTGACCATGAAAATTGAAAATACCTGCGAGAACAACAAGCATGGATCAAAGCCGGACAACCCCCTTGGTATGGACCTGCTAAAAGCGCTATAAACAGAGCTGAAAAAAGAAAATCTAGAGTTACAAGTCTGGTACTCCATCTAAAATATGTCAGCCAAGAATCAACGAACGGCATGTATGTGGCTCAAGGAGCAGTGCTCACAGCAAAGGAAGATAAGAAAGAAAAGACACAAGAAGCTCCAGTAATCCAACCTTCAAAGCTCCTTCCAAGCCTGACAGATGCGCCTCCTCCCTACATGACAGAAGAATATAGTTTCTTTCAACCCCCAATACAAGCTCCAACTGTAGGTGTTTTAGGAGGAGTATTGGAGTTGGACGGTCTCCCCACAGCTACACGTGTCAAAGACTTGGAGTATGAGGTAAGACTCCTATCTGGTGAGCTCAACAGAAGATTGGAAGAACTAGGCATAAGAATGGAAGAGGAGCTCAACAGAAAGATGGAAGAACTCAGCAAACGTATGGAAGCACAACTCAAGAGAAGAGAAGGCGAAGGTTCTCCAGACACCACAACCGTAACTGAAGCTTGAAGACTCAAGAACTGCTCAACACTCACGCTACCGGTGATAGCGGCTGGAGAAGGAGGATTGAAATACCAATCATGGACTCACAGAGACATGGAAGCATTAGCGGCAAAACTACCTCCACTTAAACAAGGAGGTCAGAAGTGGGTGAATGATCTGGAGAAATACACAGTCCAAGACCACCTGTGCTTGGGAGACATGAGGGCACTGCTTGGACGGATAGAAGGAAGACTAGAGGCAAGAGCAGTGGATTCCAAGGCCAAATGCACCAACTCTCCAGATTACATTTTCTTCAACAAAGTCAGGTCGAGGTATTGGGCTGCCATTCGTCACATCTACCCAACAACACAGAGTTTACATGCCCTCAACAGCCTGAGAAAAGAACCGGGGGAAGACATGTATGCCTTCCTGAAGAGATGTGAAGGAGTGTGGGAGGACTGCACTGGAGAACGACATGACGTTTCACCGTCTGTCGTAATGCTGTGGAAGAACGCGGTCATTAACGCCCTTCCCCAATCAGTGCAGGCAAGCCTGGGAGATGTGGTGGCATTAGACGCTATACCCATTGAAGAATGGAGACAACATCTAATTTACCACGATATGAAATACCAAGCAACCCAGAGATGTCAAAGACGTACAGGATTTCCAAACATGAACCAAATGCGAACCAAATGCCACAGACAGCCTGGTATCAACCACAACAATGAGGAAGCTTAGAGGACCAGACCATCAGGTGATGCATCTTCAGCACAAGAGTATTTTGAAATCCAGCTACATAGAGCCACATATGTCACCACAGGAGGGAGAGGTTGAATGTTATTTAAAAGATAGTGAGTAGAATATTGCATTTACACAGAGCATCCACAGATTAGAAGTAGCAGAGTAGAACATTTAGCAGACTATTTTTGTAATTATGAGAAGGAAAATACATTACGAGTGATGTTGTTCCCCCAAACAGAAAACTATTGTGTCCACACAACTAGTGAGGTCAAGAAGACGGGCTTCCACCCAAAATATGCAAGGGGCGGCGATACACCTGACGTGAAGTTGTCCAGACCTGAAAACAGAAACTCGATTCTGCTGTGGTGAAGTCTGGCTACAAAGGGAGGTGTCCGATAGGGTCGCTTGTCTCAAACCAGTGAAGAAGTCAACAAGAACCCAGCTGAACTAGAGAGTGACTGTTAGCGGGAGAACAGTGACGGAGCGACAGAGACTGGCCCAACATTTTCCAGCCAGTACATAGATAGACCCCGTCAGAAGACCGGGGCTGTGTTTAAAGGGGAACTTCATTTATTGTTAGCCAGAAGTGCAGTTTTTAATCAAACAATTATGTGATTTATGGAGTCAGATTACATTTTTCTCATAAACACAATTTTATAATCGGTCTGAAGTATCTGTTTTAAGGCGTGAGCTGCAGATTAAATAACATAACACTGATTGAGAGCTTGGATGATGAAGTTGTAGGGTTTTTACAACAGTTTCAAGAATCAGTCTTTATTTATTTATTCTTGAGTAACTTTACTGATTTATAGTGTAGTGCGTATGGCAATATCTAATTTGATTGAGGGGCACAAGCCCTTCATGCAGGTCACCCTCTGTGAGAAGAGTTCATATTTTCCCTCCAGTTTGGAGAAATATTATTTTATCATATGTTAGTTCAGCAGTGTCAACCAATCCTCTAATCCTAGAATTATTGAGACAAATTAGCGACACCAGGGGTATTGTTTTTCGCAGCAACGATGATGCATAATACCATTACAAAAGCCATTATTGAAACAAGTAAACTATTAGAAGTGCTAATTGCTGATTTTTTTTTTTGTGAATATGCATTTATACCATCAGAAAACCATAAATCATACGATATTTTTGTACCCCTTGTGGGTACACGGAGAAGTTATATTTATTTAATGCAACCTTATGGGTTTTACATGTCCTGTTCAGAATAGGGTAATCATTTGCAATATTAATTGAGCATTTTAAGGTTCAAAGGAGGGAGTGTCATGATTATACAGATATGTTGATTTCAGTGACGTTGTAGTTAATAAATAATAACATGTAGTCAACAATAGGTCTCATAACAACAAGAGGTAAGCCGAAGCTTGGGCCTTCTCCAAGGAGGGAGTGGTCCAGTTTTAGATATTAGACAAATAGAAGTGGATGAATATGTCAAAACTCTGAGTAATATTATGCAAGTTTTGTCTACACAGCAGGCTAGGAAAACTACAGAGATACCAGACGAGACACCAGAAGAGACTCCTGTTCGGCCAGGTGATTGGGTGAGGGTGAAAGTTCACAAAAGACAGTGGGTTCATCCCCGGTGGACGGAAGCGTGAAAAGTTGTAACAAACCTCACACGCGCTCCGGTTTAAAGGTAAAGAAAAAGGAGCAAATTGACACCACGTCACACATTGTCACCCTTCACTGGCAACTTCCAGAACATTATTGGGAGTTAGGACTGGTTTGGCAGAGCTGGAACAAAACAATAAATAGAAATAAGATAAAGATAGAAACAGCTCAAAAGAAAAATTGTCTATAGATTTTTATAGATTGTACATTAATGTGAAAACCTATTTTTTGTTTTACATCTGAAAAAGAGTCCAATTTTTTATGTTATTTTTGTACTCATTATTTAAATTCTGTAACGGACACAACCAGGGATAAAATAGAGATGATGACAAGAACAAAGCCAAACCAATTGTGGGGTCCCCTAGGGATAAGAGTCAGAATAGCATTGTTGATTGTGCTCATTACACTTGGCACCTTTCTGGTTGGAAGGGGAGTACAATATCAAGTAAAACATGGAACCATTAGTTCACTCATAGAGAATGCCCACATCACTAACAAGACTCCAGCTGTGTTTCACAGACTTTCACTTATCCCCAGAGCTAAAAGATCAGCTGAGCAACAAGAGGAGGAGTTAGAAATACTCGGTCCCAAACAAGAGGCGGTTATAATCAAGATGATTCACCCCCCTATATGCAGTTCTTGTATCAAATGATGAGATGGGTTTAAGTGATCGGGATATGTAAGTGATGGGGATTTACAGATTAGGGGAATCTCTAAATACACTGGATCCATGTTTTAGTCCGTACCAGAAACACCCCCTGTTAAGCTATGAACAACCGATCGGTGACCTGAGCACAATTATTGAAGATGATTGTTAGACACAGGCTACTAACCCACAAGTACAGCTTTGTATGTACAAACTCTATGAACAAGATTCCCCAGCAGATAGTGGCGACATTGCAGATATGTCCAGTCACAAAAGTTACTACGGTTCTAAATAACAGTGAGATTTAAAGTGATGGAGAAAATATGGAGACGTTCTTTTATAGTGTGTGAAATATGTGGTGCTTGAAACATGTAGGTATTTAAATTTATAGAAGAAAATGGTTTCCTGAAAGAGTTAATTGGAGTAAACATGTTACAGTGGGTGAAAGCAATGTTTAGGGATATGGTAAAATTATTAGTAGACATGAATTGTGTTTAGATGACATTTAACAACTAAGATAGATAGTATGATTAGGAAAATAGAGTGGAAAAGGTTGGATTTATTTTACCTCAAGTATGTTAGAATTAACTATAGATAATGCGTCCCGAGATCTCTCTCTCTCTCTATCTATCCGCCTGTCAGACCGCTACGACCCCAACTTCCAAGCAGACAAAAGACCTCACCACGGAAGACTCCTCCTTCTCCATCGAACAGACAGAGAAGCAGAGCTGAACCATCTCCACCTGAGGAATCCAGAACTACAGGTGACATAAAAAGGCACACTCTCATCGGTCCCCCATAGGACATGAAGTTCCAAGCTGAGCCACAAGATTTGGGCACAAGAGCAGAGTGTGGGACATGAGAGCGGAATACGCCCTCCATGCAACCAGTAGAGACTGTAAAGGAGGAGATGAAATGCAAAGCAGATTGGACACTGAAAAGAGTTACAGCGGAAGGATCTAAGAGCAGATGGACTGAGGAGAAGGTGGACGGAGGAGAGGAAAGGACGGAGGAGTTGGCATGGTACGGCAGAATGTGAGGGGGTCGTGGCTTGACAACCAGAGGGGGAGAGAAGGAAAACGGGAGTGAGTGAGTTTACACATAAACACACTTATTCACCAACGAGAAATACGTAAAGATAAATATTTATTTGCCATGAATTAATCAATTGGTGAATTTATAAAGAAAGAAAGAGGAAACTATTAAATAACCCTAAAAACACACTGAGGGTAGAACATATTATTCAATCTTTTCATCATATGAACAAATTATTCTTTAAGAGATTTTTATTCATGTTTGAATTTGGGGAAGATTTAATTTGTTACAGTATAGACCTACAGTTTAAAGGGATGGTTTTAGTAACCACTCTATAAAAGCAGACAAATCTTTATTTGTATGGAAAATGTTAAAGGTAGAGCTAGTACCAAGCCAAAGATAGTATTCCAATCTAGAGTATTGATTTCTCCATTGTAGCATGGTTATTACCTCAGGAGGGAAGGGAAATAACATTTGTTTTTCGTCCAAGATGTAGAGTTTTAAAAAGACACTGGGCAAAGAGCGATAGCAAAGTTTAATTTTTTTTAAACTAATGTAGTTGGGAGCAATACATGCAGGGCCTTGGAGCACTCATTGTGATGGTGCATATTTGTTACAACAAACATCGTTCAGGGAGAAGGGGTCGCTCAACCCACCCTGCAGATGGTTTAAATCTTACTTGCAGCTTCAGAGGGAGCGCACGGCACCAGAGTATGAGTTTTAAAAGACAAGCGCCACCACCTCCTAATGGTCATCCATTCACCCGATGACCTGACCTTTAGAGATGTTATTTAAAGGAGAAACATATCTGCCATAAGTGTAAATTCCGGAATTGAACTACAAACCATTAAATAAAATGACTTCTGTTTTAAAGTCCTTGTTAAAGGAGGGAGTAATTATCACATGCTCGGGCACCCAAGGTTCCACACACTGTAAAAGGGGTTAGCATAGCTATTTAAGTAGACCATAATTGAAAATAAATTAGTATAATGCGTTATTGATATTCCACCGGTTCTCACACCATTTCAAGGACTTTATCACTGCATAAGAACAGACCACCCAAAGTTACTGAGTAGGAACTTTTAAGTGATGAAATTCTACAACTGTTGTAACTGACCAAAATCTTCTCCCAGAAATGACTGTCTAGAAAGCCGTAGCCCAGAGTAGAACGCACAACGGCCCCTTCTAGAGAACATATTACTTTCATACCTTAAATGGTATGAAAGGAGGGAGGGTACATTTCTCATGAGGAGACAGTTACAAATGCTAGCAGAACAAGACGACCCACCCCCGTATACAGATGTTGATGACAATGATGAGTTAGTTTAAATGATATGGATGTTCGGAGATGAGATTGATCAATGAATGTCCAGCCGATGTGATTCTTTAAATGATATCATGTGAAGAAGTGAGCAAAATGACTTTACTTCAGACTATTCCAAGATAGTATATTTTTATTATTCCAATTAATTTTACACTATTCTAAGATAGTCCATTTTATTTGACTTTATTATTTTATACTATTCTAATATGGTAGATTTCATGTTGTATAAATCATTGCTATTCTAAAATGGTTTGTTTCTTTTCACTTTGTAAAAACAAGTGCCTTAACACTGAGCGTGGTATGAGAACGGTTTCTGTGAAAGGAGGGAGGAAGAAATGTTCTGATACCAAGCCATTGCTGCTATTTTGAAGAATGATATTGAATGCAAACACTAGAAGTTATACACAAGGGACAACTTTTAGGTTTGAACCAGGCAAATAATTTATTTTGTATTTTTGTAAAATTAAGCCTATTGAACCATTCCATTTAGATTGTATGTTTGTAATATGAGATATGTACTATGCGAAGTTCAGATGAAGAACTCATTGATTTCAGTATTATACACACCTTTTAGGTGTGTAAGGAGGGACTGTTAGAAATTAAAATCAATGTTTTGATGGTATAATGTAGCTTAAACATACCGTCAGTTTAAACGCTCTTTTATACTGAAAAACCAGAAATTCTTGTGCACAAGCAGTTAAGCTTTTATTCTGAAAATCCTTCATCTACGGTTAGCATTTAGCATGTGGCTAATATACGATTTCCTAAAGAGGTGAATTGAGTAGCGAAATGACATGGAGTGGTGCAAACCGAAACCTACTGATTTAGCACTATAACTATAGATGTCGAGATACTACCATGCTGAATATTAAATGAAAGTACAGTTTATTTGAATACATTATTGTTTACAGACGAGAGTAGCATGTGACAACATCCGGAAACCAAACCAGCCGTGAAGTATTTTCTGTATGTTTTAGACGATTGATTACAGCATTTAGAATGTGTTACATGAAAAGTGATGAAAGAGAATATGAGGAGAAAAGGCGTGTTAAGCATATGTTGAAGGTGAAAAGTACCAATCCTCTGTTTAAATGCAACAACGGACATTAGAGGCGAGGCGAGCCGGCTGGCGGGGAGGAGCCAGCAGAGGATATATAAAGGCACCGAACGGGGGATGGGCCTTCTCTTCTTGCTCAGGAGAGCCAGATCACAGCTGTTTTCTGCCGGAACAATATTCTGTCTGTAACACTACCACGCCTTTTTTAATTAAAGTATCCCATTTGAATCTTTTCAGAGACTCCATTTAGTCTCATTTTAAAGCTTCTCTCCTGGACGCGAGAATAAAGAACATATTTAACACTACTCAACTGGCTTTAGATAAGCCAGTCCTTTATTAGTATATAAGCAGTGGTCAAGTTGTAAAAAAAAGCCAGGGGGGATGGTGGATCTGCATGCCCCCCCCCGGAGATTAAAAACAAAAACTAACCTGCAATTCAGGGTAGTTGAGTAGACTGGATATATGTTTGGTGCTGACTGCCTTAAGGGCCCTTAATTTGATCTGATGACAGCGCATTTGGTGGGAGACCAACGTTGTACCCTTTTGATTAGTGTTTAAGCACAAAGATAATTATTATATTCTATTACTGTAAAACAACTTGCATGCTATGGATATATTACGTGTCAGATACTCCTGTCATTGATCTTGACCAAGGCACCTCAGAATTAGAGTTGGTCCCATGGCTACCACTGCTCCTACATAGTTAGGGTAAATGCAGAGGACACATTTTCCCACTGGGTGCAAGTGCAACTTCAACTTCAACTTCACACTCACAATACCTATAAATCTACTGGGAATTCATCCATTAAATGTTGAAACAAAACCTCACAAAACATTGAACATGAATCCTCTCTAGTCAAGTCCATTTTAATTCAAGTGCAAGAACATGGATTAAACAAATATACTATTTACAAAATCTGAAAATAATACATATAATATGATATACAAATACAAATACACAGTTTTATTCAATGGCTACCAACCCAATTCTCCCCTATACTGTAGTATCTCATAGGATCTTCCAAAGAGTTTCATAATCATGTTTTTTAATGACAACTTTCCGGGCTCTTGCTCTCAGATCATTAGCCAAGCTATGACTTTGTAGCCAAGACTTGACATAAACTTCTGGTTTGAACATTTGTAGTGGAGGGCCAACACACTTGATGAAAAGCAAGGCTGACATACTTTTTACCTCTAGCGTGCTTCTAGTTGTGGTTAAAATGTTCATCTGACTGAACCCACGCTCACACTCAGCTGTGGAGATGACCAGTGTGTTCACTGCTTGAAGGAGGGGTTTTAGCTCTTCTGGTGCTTGTGGTGTCATTTCATCAACAGTTTTGAGTTTCACCATATCAACATATTCCCTCATTCCTCTCTGAATTTGTCTGCCATCATCAAGCTTGAAAAAGGAGCAGAGTTCCTGTATTTCCTTTTCGGCATAACGAACACCACACACATCTGGCCAGTTTGATGGCTGCAGCACTTTGACATTGTCAAGAAAGCTCTGGTACTCTTCTTTGCTTCTCTGTTCTCCAGGCAGTGATCCCATTCTTGTCTCAATTTTAGCAGCAAAAGCATGAAAAAAATGTTGGTGGTTTATTTCTCTGCTGTGTCTTAAATTATTTGTTAGTGGCACCCCTTTGAATAGCTTCAAACCGATTGCAGTCTGAGCCACTTCTGCCGCTGGTCCAGGCTGCTCTGCCATGGACTTCAACACACGGACCTGCCGACTGAGTATTGCTACAGCCTTGGGGAGCGTCATGTTTCTGTCTTGAAGAGAGAGAGAGAATTCAGACAACTCTTCTAAAGCATCATACATGATTCCAAGATTGTGCACAAAGGTGACATTAGAAAGGCGATCTATTAAACCACTGAACATGCATTTCTCTGTTGAACTTCTTTTAGGATCAACTGAGGCATTGGAAAAGTGCTTGTGCATTGCAGGGTACTGCTGCCATACAGCTTTAATGGTCCTGTAACTGGATGCCACCCATCTAGTGCTGAGAATTCTCCCTATGTTCAGACACTGTAAAGCAAGTTCCTCACAACATTCAGTGAGCTCACGGCGGTTTTTGGCCGATGCATGATAGAGACTGTACACTTTGTCAAAGAAAAACTGGAAGTCATTCATCCCTACAGTTTCTTCAACAGCATCTCCAACACTCAGCTCAAGACGGTGGTTCATGCAGTGCCACACCATTACGTTTGGAAACTTTTCTACGATTTTGGTTGCAACACCTGCTTTACTTCCAAGCATTACAGAAGCTCCATCTGATGCAAAGCAAACAAAGCGTTCACTCAGAATAGCTTCAGAGAAGCCATGATGTGACAGATTTTTCATTAGAGCTTGATAGATTTCACCTGCATTGGTAGCAGAAAGCTCAACTAGATCCAAGAAGAATGTTAGGGGCTCTTCACTCATCCCTAAGCTCGCTCTAATATAAATGATCAATACTGATTTTTTACTGTCAGTTGTAGCTTCATCTATCATAACAGAAAGTTTTGTTCCACTTTGAAGGACCTTTCCAACTACTCTCTTTCGCATTTCATTTGCTATGTGTTGGCTGATTGTTGCACAGGAATAGTCTGAATGTAAAGTTCTTCCCATGTCTAGTCCATTCAAGACTTGCAGATCAATATCGGACGGTAGATCTGTGAAAGGCCTTCCAGATTTCACAATCTTGTAAACTGTACGAAATACCCTATCAGTAGTTAAGAAGTGATCCCTTTGCATTTCAGAAGTCAATGTTTCCAATGTCTTTTCTTTTGCTTTTTCCATGGTTTTCTCAGCTGCTTGGTGATAGTCTGACATTTTATGCTTGTGTATTTTCTTACGAAGAGACTGCAGCTGTGCTGCTCGGTTTGTACCATAGGCTGTAACCTTAACGTTGGACCACTCCTCAGCAATATGCAACTGGCTGCTCCCACCTGTACTTGGCCCAACCACTTTCATTTTCTGGCAGGTTAGGCAGGCAAGTTTTTTGCTTTGACATATTAGCCATGGATAATACTTTTTTTTCTCCCTGAACTTGGTAGATGTCCAGCATTCAGGGATATCTTGCTCATTATCTCCCTGGTTATTTTGGTCAGAATCATCGACACTATCTCGCCCTGCTTCTGCCTCCTCCTCTCTTCTTTTTTCTACCACAAAAACATAAAATCTATGTTAAAACCCCACTTGGTAAGATACATTTCCCCTCTTCGAAAAAGAAAAGTGTCTATTTAGAATGATCAAACCTGTTCCTTCTGCAGCTCTAGGCTCCTCTGCTTCTGCCTCCTCCTCTCTTCTTTTTTCTACCACAAAAACATAAAATCTGTTAAAACCCCCCCTTGGTAGGATTAGCTACATTTCCCCCTCTTCGAAAAAGAAAAGTGTCTATTTAGAAATATCAAACCTGTTCCTTCTCCAGCTCTAGTCTCCTCTGCTCTCCTTCCTGCTTCCTCGCCATGATTATCCTCTATATGAAGAAAAACAACGGCATTATGGTTTTGTTAGAATGAGCAGACAGTGAAGTAGGCCTACTGTCAAGTTGTGTTTTTTTTTCATATAAAATAAGAGCGATGACATTCAACCACCAGAAGCCGCTATCACACGATTCGGAGGCATGCATCACATTTAAAGCTTTTTAAGTAATACATTTTGGTCGCTCACAGTGACTAAAGGTGCAATTTTCACACTTAATTTATATTATATGATCTCACTAAAATGAATGGAAAGCTTATCAAACAAAGTGCTTAAATCACTAGTGGATACATGATCATCGAATTGATACACAAAATCAGCCTAAAGATCCTCCAGGAACCTTAATTCAAATGGGTTCTTTCGGAACCAGTTTTCATACTGAAGAATCCCAAACTTGGACTATCTACCATCCTTAACTGAACTTCACCGGCTGTTTCAGGAACCGTCAACGACACCTGTTCTTCTCTGTGTTCTTCTGCCCCTGTCGTCTCTGCTTGTACACTAGCTTATTCTGCCTCATCCTAAATTACATTTAATTTTTTTCCCCGACTGAACATGTCTAGGCTAGTTAAGTGTGTTGCTTATGCGGTCGCCTAAGCAGTAAAGAGCTGTGGGAAACCCTGCGAGATATTCCATGTGAAAAAGAAATCAAATCTGACATTAACTTTGTGAATATAAGAAAGGTCTAACCTGACGTTGGTTACTATAGCAGCTAGTACTAGCTGCCTGGCGTTAGGCTAGTTAACAAGAAAAAAAACGTAAGCTCCCAAACTATAACTCTGTTGTTATCGCCTCTGTCCAGAGATTACACATTTGGTGACATATCAAAAGTATTCTTGACTTACCTTCAGTGGT
Source organism: Notothenia rossii (assembly GCF_949606895.1). Lineage (NCBI taxonomy): Eukaryota > Metazoa > Chordata > Actinopteri > Perciformes > Nototheniidae > Notothenia > Notothenia rossii. Next base: position 53,970,157 of record NC_136907.1, on the reverse strand, counting down.
ACTTTTTGTCCTCTTAAAGCCGAAGTAGTCCCTCAGGTCAAGCTGTCCTTGTCGCTTACTGGCCATGATGCTTGCACAGGCTGCGCTGCTATCGTTGACGCTGACTGACTTGACATCAATTTCGTGATCGTGATATGTGCACGAGCCCCTCGTCAACAGTATTTTAGCGGCTAAAATAATGTGGACGAGGGGCACGTGACGTGCACATATAAAATGTAGAATGTTGAAAATTAAACATTGGCAATATTTCCACATTAATTGATCAAATAACAGGGGATGGGAAGGGGGGATGGCCGTTTCATAAGGGGGATGGTTTTGACCATTTTAATACCTAAGGGGGATGCCATCCCCCCCCATCCCCCCTCAACTCGACTACTGTATATAAGTGCTCTGTTAATAATTATATCGCTCGAAGTGGAGTCGAAAGAGATGAGTTTTCAGCCTGCGCCGGAAGATGTGTAAGCTTTCTGCTGTCCTGATTTCAATGGGGAGCTCATTCCACCATTTTGGAGCCAGGATAAGAAACCCACGTGTTTTTGCTGATGGGAACTTGGGTCCCCCTCGCAGTGAGGGTGCAGCGAGCCGTTTGGCTGATGCAGAGCGGAGTGCACGTGCTGGGGTGTATGGTTTAACCATGTCTGTTGGAGATTTGGAGGATGTTTAAAACCAACCTCGTCTCCGCGTGTCGTTTGATAAGCTGGGTAAATTCGTAAAAAGGAAGGGATTAAGAAACACCAGAATGCAAGTTAAACAATAATCTTGTTTTAATGATAAAAAGTAACAATACAAATACAAATACAAACACAAAGGAAGCAGCTGAAAAGGATCCAAAAACGTTACTTTTACTTTTTTACTTTAACCATTTTTGGAGATCACCGACGGTGATGAAATAAAGAGGACCATGGCCAGGTAAATAAGATTAAGTTGTTCCTAGCCCCCAGTAATGTTACATTATAGTACATTATGTACATAGCTGATGTCATTTAATCATATTATTTCATATTTAAAATAAATCTTAATTTTTCTATACTAATAAAACTATGTTTTTTTAAATGAACAAAAGCATGTTGTATGGATTGATTCTTAACAATATTAGTTTTCTAATCTTAATATCTAGCTGTGGTTTATAACAGTTTATATTCTCCTTCTTCCCCTAAACCTGCCCAGATGACACCGGAGGCCTGTACTACGTAGCCGGATTTTCGCTTAGCGTGCTAACTTCAGGGAAAACTCTGGGTTTCCGGTCCTACGACGCTGGTTCTCTTTTTAGCGGGCTAGATCTCCATGGTAACTTATGCTGAGCGGCTAACTAGGGGCCTATACTACGAATCAAGATTTTCGTTTAGCAAGCTAACTTCAGTGATTTCCGGTCCTACAAAGCTGTTTCACTTTTTAGCGGGCTCGATAACTTATGCTGAGCAGCTAGCCTGCTCCGGAGCAGGATAGGTTCCAGGATAAGAGATCAACTCAGTGAAAGCACCGCCTGCTGACCAATCAGAGCTCAGTGCGCGGAGGAAATACAGTTTAAACTGCCGTTGCAGGAAAGACGGCCGGACAAAATCACCGACTGTGTGAACGTGAAAATGAATAGAATACCACCTCCCATCTTCAGAGCAATCTGACTATTATAACTATTATACTATTATTATGCTATTATGTTAAGAAAGCCTAATTAAATATCTGCCACAACATAAGTAACCGGATCAAAGTAACATTACGTAGCCTACAGTCCGCGGCACTGTGAGTGCAGACGTCGATGTGTCCCATTATCATTCATATCACATCATATCACATCATAATGTATTATATTTCCTTATCTGAGTCAGCTTCTTGAGCCGTATCTGGCCGTGCAACACTTACAGTGTCACATACTGTATGCAGAAGTATTATTTTAAGCAACACATTAAGTTGACGAAACACTCGAGTCAAATGTAATCAAAGTCAGATCGTGTCTTAGACGGGGCAGTGATATCATAAACCTTTTTAATGTACGCATTCAAACTGTTGCGTGAGACATTATATTCAGCAGAAGTCTCCAAGTTGCAGTCAACCAAAGTAGCTTGTAAGTATGGTAACGGACAGAAAAAACACACGACCACATCGGTCAGAGTTTGGCCTGGAGTACGGGCCGTTTATTGTATCTGCGCATGCTCATTAGCATCACCACGTTTCAGGCACATTCTGATGATGTCATACACATGAACTGAAACATGACTTTGTTATTATACAAATATACTCAACACTCCCACTCAAAGACATGTTGATAACTCTCTACAGTGGTACACAGAATCCAAATAAATAAAAACAAAAACTTCTCTAGCAGTGTTCAATTGTTATACCTGCAATTCACATTACTCTCCAAACAAATACCCTTTGAACTTGTCAAATGTTGCCTTTGTCAACGGCTTGGTTAGGACATCAGCTACCATGTCTGCAGTAGGACAATATGTAATAGAGATCTTCCCCTCAGCATGTGCAGATTGTACAAAATGGTATTTGATGTCTACATGCTTGCTTCTCTGTCTGGATACAGGGTGATTGGTGCGGGTGGGGATGGATAGGAGGTTGGCTTCTGATGAGCGGAGGCAGCGGGAAGGGGTGTGGTGGTGCAGCAGGTCTGTGAGGTAGGGGGGGGCCTGATTGTTGAGGGCTTTGTGAGTAATGAGGAGGACTTTGAAGTGGATTCTTTGACGGACGGGAAGCCAGTGGAGGTTCTGGAGGATGGGAGTGATGTGGTCTCGGGAGCGGGTGTGGGTGAGGAGGTGGGCAGCAGAGTTCTGGATATGTTGGAGTACATGTACATGTCATAATGTATATCAAGCTACCTACTATCTCTCTGTATCCTTTTGAATCGATAACTTCACCCTCAGTGTCAAAATGTAACTTTTGCTCGCATGGAGTTGACCTTGGTTTGCATTCTGACATGCTAAACCTCTCTAGCATCTTTGCTATGTGTCTCTTTTGGCTCATTTTGATCTCCCCCTCACTCTCTGTAAAGTCGATACATAAGAAGTGTTTAAGTTCACCCAAATCTTTCATTTTAAACTTCCTCTTCAACATCTCTTTGACATCACTGAGTGAGCCGTTGTTATTGGCCGCTATAAGTAGGTCCTCTACCCGTATCAACAGAATAACTCTTTCGTTCTCAGACTCTTTTCTGTAGACACAATGATCAGCATCATTTTGCACAAACCCATTCTCTGTAAGATGAGCATGTAGTAACTTGTTCCAGTTTCGCCCGGATTGCTTTAAACCATACAATGACTTGTTGAGTTTGCACACAAACAGTGTTCCCCTGTTTTAGATTTTGCCTCAAAACCTTCGGGCTGTTCCATATATAACTCACACTCTATTGGTGCATGGAGATAAGCTGTCTTCACATCCATTTGGTGTAGGATAAGATCCTCCTGTATAGCCACCTGCATCAATGTACGTACAGAAGTCATATTTGCTGTCGGTGAAAAAGTTTCCTTGTAATCAATTCCCTCTACTTGACTATAGCCTTTAGCTACATATCTGGCTTTAAAAATCTCAGATCCTTCTGGGCTTTCCTTAACTGCATATACCCAACGACCTCCCACTGCTTGCTTGCCCTTTGGCAGTGTGGTCAGACTGGAGGTCTCATTCTCTGTTAAATAGTTTATCTCCTCTTTCATTGCATCAGCCCACATTTTTTATTTCTAGAGTCTAGACACTGCACTAATTCAGCATATGCTTCTGCATTCTTTGTTGCGTCTTCTTCAAGTGCTTGTTCGTCGTTGTAGTCTATTGCTGGTTCTTCCAGGATAACTTCAATGAGGCCGCGCAGTTCCATGTGCGCCAAAAACCTCGTCTCCCATAACTCAAAGTTTTTCTCGTCACCGTCGAATAACAACTTAAACCACCTTTGGCCTCCTTGACTGGGCCCATCACCTGTTGCGTGAGACATTATATTCTGCAGAAGTCTCCACGTTTGCAGTCAACCAAAGTAGCTTGTAAGTATGCTAACGGACAGAAAAAACACACGACCACATCGCTCAGAGTTTGGCCTGGAATACGGGTCGTTTATTGTATCTGCGCTGCTGCGCATGCTCATTAGCATCACCACGTTTCAGGCACATTCGGATGATTTCATACACATGAACTGAAACATGACTTTGTTATTATACAAATATGCTCAACACAAACACTTTTTATTTTACCAGCTGTATTCACCTTGCAGGTGCAACTATGTGGCTTTTATCCAGGATAAAGTGTTTAAGTCATGGATGTTTAAAGTTTAACGTCTTCATATTTGTCTAATATTATAGTTCACTTTTCATTCAGGAAGTATGACGCTGCGCTGTCAGTGCGCTTCTCCATGTTTGTGATTGGTCAAATGTTGCTAACCACGCCTCTTTTATGTGAACGCGCACCTAACTAGGAAACGGCTGGCTTGAGCGACCCACTTGATAACCCGCGTCGTAGGACCGTTTAGTGAGAGCGCGTATGTTTTGGATTAGGCCAACCGGCTAACTCAAACATATCGGTATGTTGAACCGGCTTCGTAGTACAGGCCTCAGGTCAGCACCTCCACGTCCAGCAGCAACGTGACCCCCTGCTGTGCTGAAATACACAATTAAATATTTTATATACCCTATTATTTGTATTAATATAATAACACATAATTTAAGACAGTTTAATGACCTAGAGATATCCTATTATTCCACTGGGTATGTACACATGTTGTAAATAATGGTTAAAACCTCAGTAAATGAAATAAACAATGTGTTTAACAATTACTATTTTAATTCATTTTTGTATTTTCATCTAATCACAAAGTAGAGGGAAGATTATATCCATCCTCTCTCTGCAGCTTCATGTCTTCTTTTATGATAACTTTCATCATTGAGACAGAAGAAATCAATCATGTCATTTAACATCACCTGCAGTAAAACAAATATTAGCAAAAGTGTGTTTATCAAGTGTTTATTTTAATTGTATGTGCAGCAAGCATACAGAAGCAGCTGTTTTGGGAATCAGACAGACTCAAGCTATAATCATTAAATATCTATTAAAAGAAAGGACACAGAAAAAATCTATTTCTGAAACTAAGACACAAAAAAGTGCAAGATAAAATATAGATTAATATAAACAAACACCATTTAGATTAAGTAATATCATTTTAATTGTAGATTAAATCTAGACAGTATTGCAAATAAATAAACTGTTAACAGCAATGTAATGAGTATATACATGCAAAATTAGAAGTACTATAGGCACACAGATGAAATGTGTTAATTTGAAGTACAAGTATGTAAGGCTTACCCAGCTAGAAATGTTTGGTTCTAAAAACATTCTGAGAATGTAACCATTCACTGTTCTAGGAATGTTTTCAACGGGAAGTTTCCTTTTGGTTTCCCAGAATGTTCTTCTGAAAGGTAGGATAACGATAATAATAATAATCATATGATGTAATCATCATGTTATCATGTAATCAGACCCCTCTCCTTTTTTTCTGCCAGCTGAGTGTTATCCCCTCAGCATACAGGTCAAAACCTCAACTCGATACTCATCCAACAGCTGACGACTATTTTTGACTTGAGTGCCTGTATTCATCAAAGCACTGAGTTCTATGGACAGAAATGGAAGGACTTTAGCTTTCATCTTAGGGTCTATCTATACAATTATGAAAAGGCCAACATTATTACAGACTTCAGATGCTGGTAATCATAATATGTATGTAGGTGAGTGCTCACTGCTTCAATTCAGGAAGAATCTATTCAGTGAGACAAAGTATGGCCTGACTGATATTCATCTGAGGAGTGAAGTGAACAGACAGACAGATGAACAGAAACCGTGAGGGGCAATAGCCTCACTCCTTCTAAGATTCACACAAGCACGCATGCAAGCACACGCACACAGTCTGCGTTGTTACATGAACATTTCAAAAGCCTTTTTATGAACAACTTGTGTAAACAAATTCATTTTGGGAATGAAAAAAGTTAAGCATGGCTATAAATAGCATTGCATTTGCACAAAATTATTTGTTTCTTTGTCAATTAGTGGATAAAAGACAACACTGTGTTCAACTAATTTTCTTTCTTATTAAGATGCAGAATCCTTCCTCCTTCTGGGCGGGAGTAGATCAATCCGTAGGGACTTGCCTTGAGAACCCTGAGCAAGGCACTGCACCCCACAAATGCAGAATCTTGGTGCATTTCCCAACAGTGGGTTTTGGATTTCTGCTTCTGGAATGTACGGTTTTGTTAATTTTCTTTTTTATATCACTGTGAATTTAAATATCTTTAGGTTGAGGTTAATTAAAGATTAGTATTGGATAAATGAAAATAGTCGCTGGTGGCAGTATAATGAAGCTGTGCACACATGGATGGTGACTCACATGCGTACACACACACTTTTCAGGTTTACATATTTAATTGAATTGAAATGAATTTGTCACTTGGTGACATTTTGATCTTTTTACACTGAACACAATGGCACGTCCATGAAAAAACAACATGCTAAAGCACTTAATCTAGTGCCAACAGACCATATAATTAACCATTTGTTTTCTTAATTAACTGACTGACCCATGAAATTATGGCACATCACAGGCTTCCTTCATCTGTTGTCAGCAGGGAGCAGCCCTGACAGTGGGTAATTGAAATATTATGGGCTCATTACAAAATCTGTGAGCCGGTTTTCTGAGCGCCCCGCCTCCCCCTCCTCTGCTGAGGGCCTTCCCTCTGTCGCTCTTTTGCTCTCAGCTATGGTAGAAAGGTTTCATCCTGTATTTGACCACTACATGGAAAGCGACAGTAGCAGAGACAACAATATAATGTGTATCTAATCAAAACTTGCATTACAAATCTAATTTGTCAATCACAGGGTGCAGCTCAAGGTGCTTTAACAATATGGCAAACAAGATAAACAGAAAACCAATATATGCAATTCAGTTCAAAGGCTAAAACCTTTTTTGCAAACATGCAGGTACAGTAATAATACAAATTAAAAGACAAATGAATTAGACCACAGAACTGATGCTCTGGAAAATCCCATGTTAACTTCTATAACAGTGCCAAAGACACATTGATACAGCATTTGATATCTTTGTTTGATTTAAAATGTATTCCAGCTCAGATTACTGATATCATTCGTTATGATTTCTGGGAAGTGCACAGGAGATTCCTGCAAATTAATGGCTTTTGTTCCAAAAATATAACACCAGTTGCAATGTAGCTTTGTGCCATTAGGCGAGAAATGGCTCTAATGGGGCTTTCACACCAACGCGATTCCAGGGCCGGTTCGGAGCTAGAGCCTGCAAAGCACCGTTTTTTCCTGTTCACACCGCAGCGGAGCCGGCTCTAAGCTCCGGAATCCGGTTCGTTTCAAGCCCCAAAAAATTGTCGGTCTAGAAGCAAGAACCGCATACGTCACGCTTACGTCGGAGGTGGGCGAGATTCACCTGAGCTAACAGTTAAAGGCGAGTACGGCAAATAAAAGTTGTAACAAGCAGTACCGCTGAGCAAAGTGTCTAGAATTTTGTTTTGTGTTATAGCAGCTATCGGATGGAATCAATACATGGGCAGCACAGGTTGTCATGTCCGACTATCACAAGGAGAGTCATAATGAAAAATACGCCTGTAGAAAACGGCTTATGCCACAATAGGATAGCAACAAGTTGTCAAGATAGTCAGTTTAGCTTTTGGTGCTATGCTAACATCACCCATTTTATACCAGAGAAACTTTCATAACAGCGTTGTGATGCCAAACAGCGTCAAATCATACTGAAAAACATTCACTTGTTGACCTAGTTACAGGTGTGCGTATGGTGATAAAATGTCTGAGCGGAGGTGAGGTAAGGCCGTGTATTATTTTGTACATGAGGCAAGCATTTGCATATCTCATTACATTTTCCCAGCTCAACCAGTTATATTTTGTGAGTATTGGGCAATGATGAGAATTAACTGATTTCTTATCTACTATTTTAAGTGTTTGTTTGTACAATGATTCCAGGGGTTTAAGAGTGGTTGTACAGGCATGTGACCAGGTTGTTAAACAGTAGGTGATATGAGATAGAACCATCGAGTGCATGTACATCAGAGCCACCTCTGTTGATATGCAGTTCCTGGTAAACCTCAAATTGAATAGACTGAATTTGACCCTGTTGCAAACCTTTTTCACCTGAGCCTTAAAATTGAGTCTTGAATCAATTAAGACCCCCAGGTATTTGTACTGTGAGACCACCTGTAGCCTCTCCCCGGACACAAACACATCTGGCTCAACGCAGGAGGACTTGGTTTTGGTGAAGAACATACATACAGTTTTACTGACATTTAGCTGCAGACAGCATTGCTCCAACCAAGCTGTTACATGAACCATCTTGTTCGTCAGTTCATTAGCCACTTGTGTCAGACTGCCTCCGTGAACATAAATTACAGTATCATCAGCATACATTTGGATGTTTGTGTCAGGACATATCAATGGTAAGTCGTTTATATACAATGAAAATAACCATGGACCCAGAATTGACCCTTGTGGGACACCTGTGGACAGCCGGAGGTTAGATGATTGATTATTCTCTACTCTGACATACTGAGAACGGTTGAACAAATATGATTCTATCCATTTAAGTGTTAGTGTAAGTTAATGCCGGATAGCTTAGATATGAGTTTGTTAAAGGCCTTTAAGTCGAGAAACACTGCTCCTACAACACCACCTTTATCCATTTTGGATTTAATTTTTTCTGTGAAGAAACAGTTGGCTGTTTCTGTAGAGTATTTGGCCCTAAAGCCAAATTGCATTGGATGCAGAGAAAAAGCACTGTTATTCAGATGGTTCATAATTTGTTCAGTTACAAGTTTTTCAACGACTTTTGATACTATAGGAAGGATACTAATTGGCCTGTAGTTATTGGTAGACATTGGGTCTCCACCTTTAAAGATTGGGATAACTACAGCCGGCTTCCAGACATTTGGAAACATTCCTTGACAGAAAGAGAGGTTGATGATATTGGCAATAGGATGAGAAAGAGTTGTACTGAGTTCTTTGAGCATAACTGCATCCATACCAAATATATCCTTTGCTTTAGATGGTTTAAGGGATTTAATTACTCTTTTAACTTCTGCTTCAGTTGTGTTTCTTAAGCTGAAAGCCGGCTCCATTGTATCAATTTGACAATTACTTGTGCAGTCAGGAGAAAAACACTGTGCAATGTTAGCAACAGAATCAATAAACTCCGGTGGAAGAGCAGCACTGCAGCGCTCGGTAAATGCCGCTGAAACACATTAATAAACAATGAACAACGGCACTCTGGAGAAAAGTATAAGGTTGGAGAAGTCGTTATTTAATTTAATCACCACTTCGTATGATTAAAAGCAACACGATCATCGACCCGGCGCAGTCCCCCATTGTTGTTGTAGTGAGCGCGGAGGCTGAAAAGAAAAACCGGTTCCGAACCAGAAAAGCTCTAGCACGGAGCTAGAATGGGAACCGCGTTGGTGCGAAAGGGGCACATGAGATTCAGGATGGGATAAAGTGTTGTGTTTTCAAGGTAAAGTAAAGACAAGGTGGGCTTGGGAGGGAACAAACAAAACAGAGAAAGGTTGGACTGAGGTGGGGAAAGGTACAACTGATGAAGACAGAGTGAGGTGTGTAAAAGAAGAATAGGAGAGAATTAGGAGGGAGGAAGGCTGATGGAGACCGAATCAGAGTCTTTGCCTTTCTGATTTAGTCTAGCTGTCATCCTGGCCGGCGATTAATGAAGTATGGAATGCCATCCTTTATCCCTGGGAATTTCTCCTCTCCCACATCACAGATTGCTGTTCCTGAAACCCTCACTTAATCTGTATTTCACTCTCTCCACTGTATCTTGAGAGGCAGCTATAAATTGGGATAGCCCACGTTACCACTGATACCCAGATACAATTGCAGTGGTTAATGAGAAACTGTCAGGAAGAGGGGATAGTGGAACAGGAGCGGAGAAGGTATGGAGGGAAAGAGGGTCAGTATATGAAGAATGCATGATATCACAGAAGTGTGAGGACCGTGGGGAGAAGCTGGGAAGATTGCTGTTTGTTGCTAACAGCCATCACCCTCCAGTGGGATTACGAGAGCACTGAACTGTGAAGTACAAACATGGAAGCCTTTTGGGCTGAATGATTTGGCTTCTTTTTTTGTTATTTTTAAAGGAAAAGACTACAAAACAATCACAGTATTGACTAGGGAATATAAAGATTAAAAGGAAGGGACCACATTATTCCGATCGTGTTCTCGTTGCACTTAATTTCTAAAGAGTCCCAAATTTATTTGTAGATTTCACTCCCAACATTATTACCCAGGGCTTACAGGTCATTAAACTGCCAGTGTTGGTTTTATTCTGTTCACCAACTATATCACTTTATCCATTATAGGGTTTATATAGATGTATACCTTCTGGAATGGACGATCTGTATGTTCATTTATCTGGCACTGTGAATCTATCAGTGGATCATCTTCCTTGCAAAGCTCATACAGTCAGCACACTGCGCTGTAGTCTTTTTCTTAGTGTCTATGTGTGGTAACCGTGACTGAGGTTACCATATGTAAAGCTAGTCACTGACAACGCCACCTCCTGCTAAGGGGCAGGAGGAACCCGTGGACCCTAAATGTAAGTCGTGGACCGTTTTTAAAGCTTCCCTTAATAGGTTCAATTATGACAGAGGCATGAATTCCAAAAATATACGCAGCTTTATTTAACAAGTGGTGGAAATAGTTTAAAATATCAATTTATGTAAAGTGTAAAAATGGCAAATACAATTCAACACGTATATAAGTTACCCTCCTCCGCTGGGTAGGCCTGGTCCGCTGGGTTGCAGTGCCTGCTAATCGCGAGGGACAAAAACAAGAAAGGCCACACACCAAAACAACAAAAGCATGCAATATTCAAACCACAATCTCTATAAAATAATAACAGTGAGATATTTAGCATACAGAAAAGTGTCACACCGTGCAGTCCCTACACTGAAGGCAGGCAGCGTTCCACCCGGGCCCAGGCCTACGCCGCAGAGGAGCGCAACCTACGACACAAACAATAAAATGATTATACTGCCATAAACTGCACATGAAGAAAATACAAAAGAAACACTATAGGACAGTGGCTGGCCTGGTCTTTCAAAGAGTAGATTTCCAACTCAGCTTAATCCTGCCGGGGAAATGATCACTTAATATCCCGGGTAGCTGGGCCGGTTGTGTACATTAAGCTCCGGTCTTGTGCCTGTCGGGAGAGTTTCCATCCGTCAATGGTCAAATCTCGTCTTGCACTCGCCCTTTGTGAGAGGGAGAAGACCAGTGACAGGCAGCCAAGAGAGACTTTCTTGAACTGACGGCAAACTTTTTATGGCTTCCTGTTTACCCGGTCACCGGTCATGTGACCGCATCAGGTGACACCGTCAGGTGACAATGACGTCAGATTCCCACTTATGATTGCTACAAAGTTTTTGAAAAAATGTAATATAAATAATAAAGTATACTTGGACACAATTTAACAATGCAACAAAATTACAGATTTGTTTTCATTTTTTAGAACCCTTTCAGCTGCTGCTTTTATGGATTTCACAATTAAGTGAAATTAAGTGGTTAAAACAAATACCATTACTATTCTTGATGCCTAAATACACAACTGATTTTTGTTTCAGTATTTGCTTTGATTTAACTGATTGTAAGAGCAAGTGTTAGGAAGTTAAACCGGTCATAATTCCCGTTTTAAAACCTTTATTACCCCTCGAAAACCTACTTAAATGCATGAACACAGTTTCACAAAGGAGAGGCCTAATCTAAAATGGACATGAACACAAGTAAACCTGATAAAAAATTCTGTTTACTACCAATTAAGTTAACAGTTTGATGTTCCACCGCTATTACTGCGGGTCCAAATCACATTCACACTCTGGAGCAAGAAAAAATCAAAATACAACCCGAGACCCTTGACGACACAAAATAACTTTAATGACCAATTAGACTGAATATAATTTAGGTTTGGCAGACCCATTAATTACATTTGTAGTTCTTCGTTTGGCATTCATTATTTATGGTGAACAACCGTTTGGCAAATCAGATAACATATCAATGCCTCCTGGGATTCCATTTAAAAAGTTTGTGAAAGGCAAACCATATTATCTCAAGCTAACTCACTGGGTAAGAAAGTGACCTACCGGCAGAAGCCCATGTAGTTGGTAGTGGCCCAAATATCCCATTCCCCTGGGCTTTTCCTGTCAGTGGTTCCATCAGAGGTAACAGTGTGTGGGCAGCCATGCAGAGTCAGTCTCATGTAAACATTTTGCCCTTGTATACAGGGACGGACTGGGACTGAAAAACAGGCCTGTACTCTGACCCATCCCAGCCCAAAATGATTGGTGCCATGCAGGGGTGTAGTGCTATGTGTTGAAGCACCTTGTGGCTGGGTTGAAGGTTATGTAACCACTGTCCATGATGCTTTTTTGATGGTTTTATTAACTCATAATTCTTTAAAAATCATGATGTGCTTTTAGCGTGACTTTACATCATCTGTCCTTGGGCTACAGATGAAAATAGCCTCAGCTGCATTTACAGAAATGCATATTAATGTGCACAGTCCCTGTTAAATAATCTAATACATTAAAAATAAATTAACACACTAGTCAGGATCAGCAAAGCAGGAGAGTCAGTAAATCAGTCTGCACTGATCCATGACTGAATGTTGGTGATTCTTCAGTTTCTGATCTCCATAGCTGCTTTATGGAAAAAAAAAAAGTCACTGATTAAAATCCCTGCAGCATGTAAAGGCAGATAAACCTGCAGCCCCTGAAATGTGCCGCACCAGTGCGCAGAGTGTAGTACCGTTAATGACGGCAAGCCACTGTTTAATCTCATTAGGTCTGTTAAAAAGGACAGAAGGCTGCTACATTATAACACACACACACACACACACACACACACACACACACACACACACACACACACACACACACACACACACACACACACACACACACACACACACACACACACACACACACACACACACACACACACACACACACACACACACACACACACACACACACACATGTGTATCTGCATCGTTTCTACACGGACCACTATTGCGGTAAGCAATATTAAGCTCTATTATGAGACACGTGAATTTAGAGACCGAAGCGTCCACAGTCACATGCATTCTGGGGGCCAGAGCGGGCGACGTTGAGGCGCATCTTAGACTGCTGGCTAAAAATAAACGTAAATACAGTAGGATTGTTATTCACGTCGGTGGTAATGATGTTCGTTTACGCCAATCAGAATGCACCAAACTTAATGTGGCGTCGGTGTGTAGTTATGCTAAAACAATGTCGGACACCGTAATCTTCTCTGGTCCCCTCCCCAATCTGATCAATGATGACATGTATAGCCCCATGTCATCATTTCAGCGCTGGTTGTCTGGGGTGGTGCCCAGCAAACAATGTGGGCTTCGTGAATAATTGGACAGCCTTCTGGGGAAAACCTGGTCTGATTAAGAGAGACGGCATTCATCCTACTTTGGAAGGTGCAAATCTCATTTCGGCAAACATTTCAGGGCTCTGTGGACTTAATCCATGACAAACTGGAGTTGAGACCAGGAGGCAGAGTCGCAGTCTTACACGCTTCTCTGCGCTCTCTCCTAGGCAGTCATCCATAGGAATCCCGAACCCAATAAAATACCCAATATTAACGGTGTGTGTGTCTGCCCAAGGACAATTTAAGGTAAAACCTAATAGAGGTGTCATACATAATAACCTAATAAAAGTAAATGTAACAACTACTACAGTGCAACAAAACAGGAAGATTAAATGTGGTCTCTTAAACATAAGATCTCTAGCATCTAAAGCAATACTGGTAAATGATTTAATATCAGATTATAATATTGATATATGCTGTCTCACTGAAACTTGGTTGAGACATGAAGAATATGTCAGCATAAATGAGGCCACTCCACCCAGCCATATCAATACTCATATTGCCCGAGGCACGGGCCGAGGAGGTGGAGTGGCAGCAATCTTTGACTCAAGTTTACTTATCAATACTAAACAAAAATTAAATTATACCTCCTTTGAAAGCCTCATTTTCAGTCTTACGCATCCGACCTGGAAAACTTTGCAGCCAATCTTATTTGTTACAGTGTACCGTGCACCAGGTCCTTATTCAGAATTCTTATCAGAATTCTCTGAGTTTTTATCAGCTTTGGTACTTAAAACAGATAAAGTAATTATCGTAGGTGACTTTAATATTCATGTTGACGATGATAAAAATAGCCTTACTGTTGCATTTAACTCTATATTAGATTCTGTTGGTTTCTGTCAGAGTGTAAATAAACCAACCCACTGCTATAATCACACTCTTGACCTTATTCTGACTTATGGTATTGAAATTGAGCAACTATTAGTCGAACCGCATAATCCTGCTTTATCCGACCATTTCTTAGTAACTTTTGAAGTACTGTTACTAGACTACAAAGCATTAGCCAAAAGCTCCTGCAGCAGAAACCTATCTGTTAGTGCTATAGCCAAATTTAAGGAAGAGATTCCACCAATACTTAACTCAATAGCATGTCTGCATGTAGGGGAGGAAACTTATACAAAATGTACACCACCCCAAATTGATCATGTTGTTGATAGTGCTACAGATGCGCTGCGAATAAAATTAGACTCTGTTGCTCCTTTGAAAAAGAAGAAAATAAAACAACATAGATTAGCTCCATGGCATAATGCCGAAACCCGCAAAATAAAGCAAAAGTCGAGACAACTTGAAAGGATATGGCGTTCCACTAAACTTGAAGAATCTCGTTTAATTTGGCATATTACACTCAATGAATATAAGAAAGCACTGCGTAAAGCGAGAGCAGCATACTACTCTTCATTAATAGATGAGAATAAGAATAATGCAAGATTTCTTTTCAGCACTGTAGCCAGGCTGACAGAGAGCCACAGCTCGACTGAGCCTTCTATTCCCATAGCACTCAGTAGTAATGATTTTATGTGCTTTTTTAACGATAAAATTGTTACTCTTAGAACCAAAATCAATGACCTCTTGCCTTTGACCAGTATAGTGTTATCAACAGCTCCCGGAAACGTAAGTTCTAATATTACACTAGATAGTAAACTAGAATGCTTTTCAGCCATAAACCTTGAACAATTAAATTCAATGATTCTCTCTTCTAAACCATCAACGTGTATCTTAGACCCGATTCCAACTAAGCTGTTAAAAGAAGTTTTTCCATTAATTAGCACTTCTTTATTAAATATTATGAATATGTCTTTATTATCAGGCTATGTTCCACAATCATTCAAAGTAGCAGTGATAAAACCGCTTCTTAAAAAGCACAACCTCGATCCAGAGGTTTTAGCCAACTATAGACCTATTTCTAATCTTCCGTTCCTCTCAAAAATTCTTGAGAAAGCAGTCGCAAAACAGCTGTGTGATTACTTAAAAAACTATGATTTATTTGAAGATTTTCAGTCTGGCTTTAGAACACAACATAGCACAGAGACAGCTCTGGTTAAAGTCACAAATGATATTCTAATAGCCTCTGACAAGGGACTTGTCTCTATTCTTGTCTTGCTCGATCTTAGTGCTGCATTTGATACTATCGACCATGATATCCTATTGCAAAGACTAGAGCACTTAGTTGGCATACAGGGAACTGCTTTAGGCTGGTTTAGGTCCTATCTATCTGAACGCTCTCAGTTTGTACGTGTCAACGATGAATCTTCCATGCAAACCAAAGTTAGCCATGGAGTGCCACAGGGCTCAGTGCTTGGACCTATTTTGTTCACCCTATATATGCTTCCGTTAGGCAATATTATAAGGAATCATTCTGTAAACTTTCATTGTTATGCGGATGATACTCAACTATATTTATCAATCAAGCCTGATGAAATTAATCATCTAAATAAAATTCAAGACTGCCTCAAGGTCTTAAAAACGTGGATGACCTTACATCTTTTTATGTTAAACACGACCAAAACTGAAGTTATTGCACTTGGCCCGAAGAATCTACGAAACAAATTATCTAAAGATATATTAACTATGGATGGCATTAATTTGGCCTCCAGTGAGACTGTAAGGAATCTTGGTGTTATATTTGATCAGGATTTATCCTTTAACACCCACATAAAATCAATTTCAAGGACTGCCTACTTCCATCTACGTAACATTGCAAAAATCAGGCATATCTTGCCTCAAAACGATGCAGAGAAACTAGTCCATGCATTTGTTACTTCAAGGCTGGATTATTGTAACTCCTTATTATCAGGGTGTACCAAGAAGTCAGTCAAGTCGCTTCAGCTGATTCAAAATGCTGCAGCTCGTGTACTAACCAGAGTTAGGAAAAGGGACCACATTACTCCTGTTCTGGCTGCCTTACACTGGCTCCCTATAGAACACAGGATAGAATTTAAAATTCTTCTTCTCGCCTACAAAGCCCTTAATGGGCAGGCGCCATCTTATCTTAAAGAACTCATTATACCCTATTGTCCTACTAGGGCATTGCGTTCCAAGAATGCAGGGTTGTTGGTTGTTCCTAGAGTCTCTAAAAGTACAATGGGAGCCAGAGCCTTTTCTTATCAAGCTCCACTTTTGTGGAATCAGCTTCCAGTTTGTGTTCGGACGGCAGACACCCTATCCATTTTTAAGAGTGCGCTTAAGACCTTCCTTTTTGATAAAGCTTATAGTTAGGGCTGATTAGATTCAGCCCCTAGTTTTGCTGATATAGGCTTAGTTTGTCGGGGGACATCTTACTTCTTCCTTCTCTCTTTCTATACCTGTGTACTCTCATGTTCCGATTAACCCAGCTTCCCCAAATTTCTTTCTTTTTGGTGTCTATATACGCCGGGATCCGGAGTCATGGATGATCCTGCGGTCCTGTGTCATGGATTGCGAGTCCTGGATCTTGAGTCGTGGCTGTGGTCCTTCATCATAAGTCCTGGATGGATATACTCGTGGATTCATCTTCCTATTATACACACATGCATTTCCAAACATTTGGACTACCTATGTTGCAAATGTATTATCTTTTCAATTTACACACGGCATCTATTGCACGTCTGTCCGTCCTGGGAGAGGGATCCCTCCTCTGTTGCTCTCCCTGAGGTTTCTCCCATTTTTCCCTTTAAACTGTGGGTTTTCTCTGGAAGTTTTTCCTTGTACGATGTGAGAGTCTAAGGACAGAGGGTGTCGTATTGTCATCCTGATATTCTGTACAAACTGTGAAGTCCACTGAGACAAATGTAACATTTGATATTGGGCTATATAAATAAACATTGATTGAT
This sequence comes from Notothenia rossii, assembly GCF_949606895.1. Taxonomy (NCBI): domain Eukaryota; kingdom Metazoa; phylum Chordata; class Actinopteri; order Perciformes; family Nototheniidae; genus Notothenia; species Notothenia rossii. The sequence goes on along the minus strand of NC_136907.1, from coordinate 53,952,881 downwards.
TGATTATAACCACTCTGAACTCGACACAAATTAGATGCTCTGTTCTAACTCGATAGCCTATTTCCGACTTGGAAAAAGTTGAATGACCTTTTACTGGGCACAGCTGTAGTTCCCTAGATGCGATCTCAACAATAGGTGTGTGCATTGGCAATAGCTGACTTCAGCATGCAAAATAATTCGGCATGTGTATGAATCTTTACTTGCCGAGTAAGAACCACACGTTTGCATTAGCGCTGACAGTATGCAACTTGAAAAATTAAAGGAGAAAAAATATAATTTAAAATGAATGTGTGCCAGCAGCCAAACTGGAATATAAGTAAACAGACAAGATAGCCTTGTGTTCTAGTCTTGACTCTTCTTTCACCTTATGCAGAGCCGCTATGTATTGATTTGTATTGACAATGTGTAAAGTCCCTTACACACCAAGCCGATTTCAGCCGTCGATAGATGTTGGGCCGTCGGTGAGCGTCGTGTCGCCCTACTCAGATTGGTGTGTCCCGCCCCGTCGTGTCTTTTCGGCCGTGCCGACACCTTCCTCCGACGATTCGACATGTGGAATCGGGCGGCTGTCGGCTAAAGGCCGTCGGCCAAAGAAATCACTCTGATTGGCTGTTCAGTTTAGCGAATCAGTGCATGAGAAGCGAAATGGAAGTGAGGGACCCAAACAAACTATTAAGAAGACAAATCGGAGATTTCATTTAACTCCAGCTCTCCACACAGGTTCGGGAAAGCCCCATGAGCTTCTCGTTGTAGAGTGAAAATGGAACCCACGCGCTATTTGTTGTTTGTTTAAATCACGCAGTCTGTTCTTCTTCTCTCTGTGTATCACACAGTCTGTCTTCCGGTTGTTTGTTGCCTCTTGAATGACGAACGTACACTACCGCCGCCTGCTGGTAAGGAGAGTTATTGCCACTCACGCATGCGCAGTTCGTACGTGCAACTTGGCCGTTGACTGAAGTATTTGCAGGGTGTTCCAGTCCGAAACATGGCCAAGACGCAGGAGACGTGAGGCGAAGTGAGGCGATGTTCCGTCGGGACGTGTTCTTTGGTGTTCTTTAGTGTCAGTTTGGTGTGTAAGAACCTTAAGAGGCGTCACAAACCGCTAGCGGGGCTTGCATCACTGATTTTGATGCCAGGCATTTTTCACTTAAAATCAACCTTCCTCCACTCCACCAGGTCATAGAGTAGGTGTTTTCTGTGGGGAAGGACTTTTTCACAAGAACAATTCAGCCTTGTTTTGAGACATGAGTGTTGTCCAAACCAAATACAATACTTGCCATTAACCAAATGTTCCTCCCTGTGTGTTTCTGTTTCACAACATTACATTACATGACGTCAGAGAGAATCAATAGAGAGAGGCTTTTCTTCAATTGGAGAGCCCCCAGTTTGCTGCAGTGATAGCTCTCAGATATAATGAAACTCCCACAGCAGGGACACAGATTACATTTGTAGACCCGGCTCTTATAAATGGAACACTTCATGCAATTTGGACCAGGAATGAGAAAGTCAAATGTTACTAGTTCACTTTATGCCCTTGGGTAAAATGCATTAGATGCTATATTGAGTGAAAGACCTGCATATATATATATATATATATATATATATACTAGGGCTTTCAAACGATTAACATTTTAAATCAGATTAATCACAGCTTAAAAATTCATTAAAACCGACTCTGTCGTCCGGTGATCCAACCGCCTTCTGGAAAAGCTTCACAAGTACGTCAGTACTCAAATGCGCTTTGTTACACAAGTGACGGTTTGCATTTCAGATTGTTGCCGCACATGCGTGCCTGCGTACCAGTTATGTGCACCTCTGCGCCATATATAGACAGTCTATCTATCAGTCTATCTATCTATATACAGTCTATATGGCGCTGGTTCACCTACTACAGCAAAAGTATTCTCCGTCGGGACTTCCTGCAACAACACCACGCCGTTATCTTGATTCTGATTGACCAGAAGACATTATCAAAGATGTTCTATTGAGAAGACGATCACTACGTGACAAAAGTTTTCAAAACCGTTTCTGGTCTTCGGTATTTCCAGACAAGTGGCTACTGAAACCAATCTTACTAACTGCTGTCTGTGCAATTCTCGGCGCGAGTTGGCAGACTTTATTTTGGTTACTTTAACATCATTTTTCATGGTGGGGCTAAGCCATTTCTTGGTATGGGTGTAGCCTACCCCCAGCATTTTAACGCAATTAATTAAAAAAATTAATTACCGCCGTTAACGCGATAATTTTGACAGCATTAATATAGACATTTTATTTATTGGGATAAACCCCTTGAGATGCACCATCTCGTTTTCAAGGGGGTCCCGACAATAGCAACAACTTACAGACATATATAAACAAAAAGACAAAAAGCAAAACATGACACACAAGACAAACCACGTATACAGTCTGTAGTCTATATTCTTACATTCCTTCAGTAATTCATTTCTTGACCAGCCCAAGGGTTATTCAACCCATAGGGTGCATGTTTTTGCTCTTTCAGTTGACCTTATAGGCTATCATGAGTTTGGGCTGATTATACTGCCTCTGCCGGACAATTTCCCTAAGCTCAACCCTGGGAAGAGACACTGCTGGAGGCACTTTATGGTGGCTCACTAAAGGAAATACAGATTACATTCCCACTCTACTGCTGTCTGTCACATTGGATGAGCAAAGGAACTAAACTAAATGCACTTACTGTACTGTTCATCTGTTAGAATAAACTTTTCCAAACGTGGTACCCCTTTTTTATTGCACCCTTAAGTTTCCACGGATGATATCTGTCAGAAATGTGATACCTCTGCCTTCCATCGTACTTACTTTGTTTGCAAATTTTCAGTGTTCAGTCAGAACATTTACAAGTAGAGAAAAGACAGAAGCCCTGCTGGTAAAGTGACCTGCTGTTTGTGCAGAAGGTCAGGGACCACCATCTGGTGTGCAAGTTATTCCCTCTGGAGGTGTGACTGCACGACAGGCAAGGCAATTAGGAAAAAGCCTTTACTTTATAGTCCATTTCATGCACCAAGGGAAACTCTGCTGCCTCTAGTTTGATGTCAGTAAACGTTCTCAATCAGCAGATAGCCCCAGCATAATGTTTTAAATGCTAAACCAAATATTCCTCTGGCAGTGTTCAATTTACAGCTACTCTTGCATTTACTCTGTAGTGGCCTGGCTTACAAATCTGATGTAGTAACACAGCTAACTGTTAACGTTTGCACTCGTTTTTTATGGTTATGATTTGGTGACCCGTCTCATCAACGTTGCGTGGAAGTCGGAAACAGTACCGAAGGAGTGGCAGACCGGGGTGGTGGTTCCCCTTTTCAAAAAGGGGGATCAGAGGGTGTGTGCCAATTACCGAGGCATCACACTACTCAGCCTCCCCGGGAAAGTTTACTCTAAGGTACTCGAAAGGAGGGTCAGGCCGATTGTCGAACCTCAGATTGAGGAGGAACAATGCGGATTCCGTCCTGGTCGTGGAACGACGGATCAGCTTTTTACTCTCGCAAGGATCCTGGAGAGGGCCTGGGAGTACGCTCATCCAGTCTACATGTGTTTTGTAGACTTGGAGAAAGCGTATGACCGGGTTCCCTGGGAGTCACTGTGGGAGGTGCTGCGGGAGTATGGGGTGAGGGGGTCTCTACTCAGGGCCATCCAATCTCTGTACTCCCAAAGCGAGAGCTGTGTCCGGGTCCTCGGCAGTAAGTCCGACCCATTTCAGGTGAGGGTTGGCCTCCGCCAGGGCTGCGCTTTGTCACCAATCCTGTTTGTAATATACATGGATCGGATTTCGAGGCGTAGTCGTGGGGCAGGGGGTCTGCAGTTCGGTGGACTAAGGATTGCACCACTGCTTTTTGCAGATGATGTGGTTCTGATGGCTTCATCGGTCTGCGACCTTCAGCACTCACTGGATCGGTTCGCAACCGAGTGTGAAGCGGCTGGGATGAGGATCAGCACCTCCAAATCTGAGGCCATGGTTCTCAGCAGGAAACCGATGGACTGTCCACTCCAAGTAGGGAATGAGTCCTTACCCCAAGTCAAGGAGTTCAAGTATCTTGGGGTCTTGTTCTCGAGTGAGGGAACAATGGAGCGTGAGATGGGTCGGAGAATCGGAACAGCGGGAGCGGTACTGCAGTCTCTTTACCGCACCGTTGTGACGAAAAGGGAGCTGAGCCAGAAGGCAAAGCTCTCTGTCTACCTGGCCATTTTCGTTCCTACCCTCACCTATGGTCATGAAGGATGGGTCATGACCGAAAGAACGAGATCGCGGGTACAAGCGGCCGAGATGGGTTTTCTCCGCAGGGTGGCTGGTGTCTCCCTTAGGGATAAGGTGAGAAGTTCGGTCATCCGGGAGGGACTCGGAGTTGAACCGCTCCTCCTTCGCGTCGAAAGGAGCCAGTTGAGTTGGTTCGGGCACCTAGTTAGGATGCCACCTGGGCGCCTCCCTAGGGAGATGTTCCAGGCACGTCCAGCTGGGAAGAGACCAAGGGGTAGACCTAGAACCAGATGGAGGGATTATATCTCTTCTCTGGCCTGGGAGCGCCTTGGGATCCCCCAGTCAGAGCCGGTTGATGTGGCCAGGGAAAAGAAAGTTTGGGGCTCTCTGCTGGAACTGCTACCTCCGCGACCCGACCACGGATAAGCGGGAGAAGATGGATGGATGGATGGATGATTTGGTGGCTCCTGTGGTTTTCTTTAAGCTTTTTCGCGGACAATCGTGGCCACTGCGATCAGAATTGATAAACGCATAGCGCTTCATGTGGCTTCCTCACAACAAAAGCATCTGTTTCGCCAATCGAATGCCTTTAATGTCAATAAGATGTTCCATTTAGGTGAACAGTAAAAAGTGAGATCGCTATAAATCTGACACAATTGTGATGGATTACATGCATGCATAATTTTCAATCTCTTTTGCTCAGGTAGGATATCTTATTTTGTGAAATGTCTGTGCCTCAAATTTGGCAGCTCAGAGTGGCTTTACGGTTGAAATACACAAAACGCCAGACTTGTTCTTATGCATCATGGATTTATTATTTTACTACTGAAACATAGCTAAACATGAATGCAGAGATGTGTTACTGTAAACATCTGACTTCGTAACCCTGAGCTGTATGGCTGGTAAATGAGACTGTCAGCAGTGGGTATTAAAGCTTCAGGGAGGGAAGCTCTCAAGGTCTGGTCAATCCTCTCTGTTTAATGGGCATGTTAAATTCATTAAATTCAAATCAAATCAAATCAGGTTTTATTTATAAAGCACATTTTAAAACGATTTTTGGTCGAGATCAAATAAAGACAATAAATAAATTACCACAACAAATATAAAAATCCAACACAGGGAATTGTCCGTAGTCATACTCTGCTCGGACTAGAATGCCAGGGAGAAGAAGTGAGTCTTTAGTTTTGTTTTAAAAACCCCTAGAGTCTGGGCCGACCTCATATGGAGGGGCAGAGTGTTCCAGAGCCTGGGACCAGCTGCTGCGAAGGCTCGGTGCCCTCGGGTTTGAGCCTGGTCTGGGGCACTACCAGCAGTAGCTGGTCAGCAGACCTTAAGACTATGGCTGGGGTGTAGCGCTGGAGGAGTTCAGCTATATAGGCCGGAGCCAGACCATTTAGTGCTTTAAGAACAAATAAAAGGAGTTAAAAATCAATTTGGAACCGAATTGGAAGCCAGTGCAGTGAGGCCAGAATTGGGGTAATGTGGTCACGCTTTTTGTGGCCAGTAAGAAGACGTGCAGCGGCATTCTGCACTAGCTGCAGGTGTCTAATTGAGGCCTGGTCCATACCCACATACAGACCGTTGCAGTAATCCAACCTTGTGGTTACAAAGGCGTTGATAACCCTTTCCAAGTCTTTAAAAACGACTTGGTCTTAGCCAATAGTCCTATTTTAAAAAAGCAGGTTTTAACTACACTGCTGATCTGTTTATCAAATTTAAAAGTGCTATCGAAGGTCACTCCAAGGTTCTTGACAGAGGGGAGGATGTTTTTTTTTAGGGAGCCCAGAGTGGGGAGGCTAGAGGTTGGGGTCTAAAAAAGATGACCTCAGTCTTACTCTCGTTTAGGTTGAGGAAATTTTGGCTCAGCCAGGATTTGACCTCTGTCAAGCAGTCCTTCAATATCTGTAAAGAGTTTGCATTGGAATTGAGAGGCAGATAGATTTGTACATCATCTGCATAACAATGGAAGGGGACATTGTGTTTTGTAAGGATTGAACCCAGGGGCAGTATGTAAAGTGTAAAAAGGATGGGGCCCAGAATCGAGCCTTGGGGAACCCGACAGGTAAGAGGGGCTTTGGCAGAGGAGAAGGCACCCAGCTGCACTGAAAAGCTACGGTCTGTCAGGTAGGACCTGAACCAAGCAAGGGCAGAGCCTGTGATGCCTGCGGACTGTTCAAGCCGTGACAACAGGATGCTATGGTCCACAGTGTCAAAGGCAGCTGTCAGGTCTAACAGCAGCAGGACAGCTGGGCTACCTGAGTCGGCGGCTAGGAGCAGATCATTAAAACTCTTAAAAGGGCTGTTTCAGTGCTGTGCATGGGTTTAAAGCCAGACTGAAACTTTTCATGGATTCAATTCGTGGTTAAAAAAGACTGCAGCTGGGCATAGACTACTCGCTCCAGAACTTTGGATAAAAAAGGTAGCTGGAAGATGGGCCTAAAATTTGCGAGAATGGAAGGGTCGAGATTTTTCTTTTTAAGTAGTGGCTTTACCACGGCATGTTTGAAGGCAGCTGGGACACATCCTGAGCCAAGAGAAGTATTTAATAGTAATAAAATACTTGCTCCAACTGAATTAAAAACATCTCTGAGAAGGCGAGAGGGAATGCTATCTGAGCTGCAGTTTGTCGGCCGCAGGTGCTTGACTATATCCGAGAGAGAAGAGAGGGATACAGGCTCAAAGTGGTCGAGGACAGCAGGGCACAGGAAAGGAGCAGGATCTGGGGTAGCACTAGTGTGGGCTAGCCTAAGAGCAGATACTTTTTCGATAAAAAATATAAGGAACTTAAGGTTTATGGCTGTTTTTGGAGATTAGCAGAGAAATGTGCTCTGTTTTGGCTGCTTTGACTGCCGTCTGGTAGTCGGAAAGACAAGCACGAAGGATTTTTAAGGAGACATGGAGTTTATCCTTTTTCCATTTTCTCTCTGCGCGCCTGCAAGCGCGTCTGAGGGCACGAGTACAGTCATTTAGCCAAGGCTCTGAGAGAACTTTGGTGCGTCTAAGCGTAAAAGGAGCAACAGAATCCAAAATTAGTGTACATGTCGAGTCAAACATGGAGATAAGCTCATCAGCATTAAAAGCACAGTTCACATCTAATTCACAGATCAGGGAAACATTAAAAACATCAGAAAACTGTGAGGCAGTCAAGGGGTTAATCCAACGCAGACGACGCGCAGGAGCACGTGATTCGACTCCTGCGGAAGGGATCGAGGTTATAAACAGAACCGGTAAATGGTCTGAGATACGCGTTGTTACACAGATTTCATCCACAGATACAGACAGTCCAAACGATAATACTAAATCTAAAGTGTGTCCTTTTTCGTGTGTTGGGCCAGCTACGGACTGAATGAGACCGAATGAATCGAGGAGATAAAAAAAATCCCTAACCAGAGGTTCGGACTCGCAACACACATGGACATTGAAGTCTCCGCAAATAAAAACACGATCATATTTCACCATGATCCCGGACAGAAAGTCAGCAAAGTCATTTATGAAATACATATTGCACTTTGGCGGACGATACACGACTGCGCAGAGTATAGGCGAGGACGGATTAAGTTAAAAAAGCTGCAACTCAAAGCTAGCATAGCTAGTTACAGGGTGAAGCAATCGCCATTGGAGGCTAGCTCTAAACACTGATGCTATTCCCCCACCATGGCCGGTGGTACGGGGGGAGCTGAAGAATGTACAGTCAGTGGGAAGAAGTTCAGAGAACGGTGTATACTCGCCAGCGTGGACCCAGGTCTCCGTCAGAAACAAGGTGGTTGTTGTTAGAGAAAATGATCTGTGTAATGGAGTTTAATGCCGGGCTCATAATACAACACTGGGCTATCATGTCCAATTCTACCTTTAGTGTCACCTCAGCTTACAATAAGCATGTCTGCTTTGACCGGCCCATTAGTTTACTTTGCTCTTTGTTTGGTGTTGGTCAGATAGCCAAGCCGCCCTTCTGAGCTAATTTGCTTTATTGTTTTAGGTGCTATTAATGACTTGGTGGTTGGTCAAACTGGTATATTGTGATATTTTTTTCTCTCCTTGTCGGATGTGTCGGGGTAAAAATCATGTATTGTAGCTTATTTAAGAGTGTCAAGAACTGCAATAAAACTGCATTTCATCGGATGGCCTATTGAGGCTGGCTCCCAAAGTAACTTAGTCCACTAACCCCAATAATAAAACGCCCAACTTCAAAACACAAACACTTTTACAGCCTGGAAGAATGAATCAATGAATTAGACCTTTATAGGGTGCAAATGATGTGCAGCTCATGGTCAAGGGCTGCTATGAATTATTTATGAACTTGCCCCTTATTATTTTCAGTGTTTAAAGTGACCCTTTCACATCACATGGTTTCATTTCAGCATGGGTCCAGTATGACGACGAAAAGGCAATTTACAATCATAATCTGGAGTTGACTCGCAGAATCTCAATTAGTTTTCAAGTAATTTTTAACAACTAACCTGTCTGCTGCATTAGAGTTATGTGATTTATGACTTTAATCTGACCTTTTTGCTGTTTGGATAACAAATAACTCGTTAACAGTACATAGACCTTTTCATTTTTAGTAGTCAAATGTCATTATGTCAAATATGGAAATGCCACTCTTCTCCCGTTTATCCGTGGTCGCGGGGGTAGCAGTTCCAGCAGTTCCAGCAGAGAACCCCAAACTTTCTTTTCCCTGGCCACATCAACCAGCTCTGACTGGGGGATCCCAAGGCGCTCCCAGGCCAGCGAAGAGATATAATCCCTCCACCTGGTCCTAGGTGTACCCAGGGCTGGCCCTGACCAATTTACTTCCCTATGTGTGAGGAAATAATTCTCACCTGTTGACGTTTATGAGCAACCCTGAGTCTGTTATCTCTCTTAAGGAATGGGAGGCTCCAGCTATCTTGATAAACCAGTTTTATGACCGGTCAACTCTCGGTCACAGACCCTAAGAGTCAGGCAAGTGATTCAGTGTCGCCAGTTGGGGATATCTCCAGTGTTCCCAGCTGTTGATTAACTCTCTGTAAACTAGTTAAAAGGTCTATCGAGAGAGAGACTGGGCAGAATTGATGTGGCAACGCACCCGTGCAGTCAGAACCTCTGGCTGCTGTGACTTGTGATATGAATTCTCCGGCCGATACTTGTAATAAAACACCATTGTTTGACATCAAAGCTCCAACTCTCCTCGTGTCTCTCTGAGTCCTACCTCTCCATTGCTGCAGAAGTTTCCCTTACACTAGTTGATGTTTTTAATTCAGTTGGAGCAAGTATTTTATTACTATTAAATACCTCTCTTGGCTCAGGATGTGTCCCAGCTGCCTTCAAGCATGCCGTGGTAAAGCCACTACTTAAAAAGAAAGATCTCGACCTTTCCATTCTCGCAAATTTTAGGCCCATCTCCCAGCTAGCTTTTTTATCCAAAGTTCTGGAGCGAGTAGTCTATGCCCAGCTGCAGTCTTTTTTAACCACGCATGGAATCCATGAAAAGTTTCAGTCTGGCTTTAAACCCATGCACAGTACTGAAACAGCCCTTTTAAGAGTTTTTAATGATCTGCTCCTAGCCGCCGACTCAGGTAGCCCAGCTGTCCTGGTGCTGTTAGACCTGACAGCATCCTTTGACACTGTGGACCATAGCATCCTGTTGTCACGGCTTGAACAGTCCGCTGGCATCACAGGCTCTGCCCTTGCTTGGTTCAGGTCCTACCTGACAGACCGTAGCTTTTCAGTGCAGCTGGGTGCCTTCTCCTCTGCCAAAGCCCCTCTTACCTGTGGGGTTCCCCGAGGCTCGATTCTGGGCCCCATATATACTTTACATACTGCCCCTGGGTTCAATCCTTACAAAACACAATGTCCCCTTCCATTGTTATGCAGATGATTTACAAATATATCTGCCTCTCAATTCCAATGCAAACTCTTTACAGATATTGATGGACTGCTTGACAGAGGTCAAATCCTGGCTGAGCCAAAATGTCCTCAACCTGAACGAGAGTAAGACTGAGGTCATCTTTTTTGGACCCCAACCCCCAGCCTCCCCAGTTGAAATTCTGGGCTCCCTCAAAAAAAACATCCTCCCCTCTGTCAAGAACCTTGGAGTGACCTTCAATAGCACTTTTAAATTTAATAAACAGGTCAGCGTAGTTAAAACCTGCTTTTTTAAAATATGACTATTGGCTAAGACCAAGTCGTTTTTATCTTTTAAAGACTTGGAAAGGGTTATCAACGCCTTTGTAACCACAAGGTTGGATTACTGCAACGGTCTGTATGTGGGTATGGACCAGGCCTCAATTAGACGCCTGTAACTAGTGCAGAACGCCGCTGCACGTCTTCTTACTGGCCACAAAAAGCGTGACCACATTACCCCAATTCTGGCCTCACTGCACTGGGTTCCAATTGCGTTCCGAATTGATTTTAAACTCCTTTTATTTGTTTTTAAAGCACTAAATGGTCTGGCTCCGGCCTATATAGCTGAACTCCTCCAGCGCTACACCCCAGCCAGAGCCTTAAGGTCTGCTGACCAGCTATTGCTGGTAGTGCCCCAGACCAGGCTCAAAACCCGAGGATACCGAGCCTTCGCAGCAGCTGGTCCCAGGCTCTGGAACTCTCTGCCCCTCCATATGAGGTCGGCCCAGACTCTAGGGGTTTTTAAAACAAAACTAAAGACTCACTTCTTCTCCCTGGCATTCTAGTCCGAGCAGAGTATGACTACGGACAATTCCCTGTGTTGGATTTTTATATTTTTTTGGGTAATTTATTTGTCTTCTGTTCTTTGCGAATGTAGTAATGTGTTATTTATTATTTGCATGTACAGCACTTTGGTCTCGACCAAAAATCGTTTTAAAATGTGCTTTATAAATAAAACCTGATTTGATTTGATTAGGAAAGATTTCAGATTTTTTTTAAATGTTGAAGTTAAAAGCATCAATCTGGTGCACTTTTAGAGCAAAATTAAGAGATCTATATCTCTCAACACGATATGAAACAGAACTGTAAGGAGATTTTCTTTTTGTTTATGGCTATTTTACAAATAACCCCCATTTTAAACTTTATTCTTGTTTATCAATAACAATTTTTTTTTACTGTCATATAGTATTTTTGTTCTGTTACAGCTAAGTTTACTCTTGTTTGCATTTTCTGGGCTATTCTTTGTGTGCCTATTGTGCCTAGTCGTGGTCCCTTTAAGAATCAGGATGACATCATCAGATGGGTGTGTCAGGTGATCATTAGAGAGGAATTAGGCAAAGCATGGCTCTGTGAGCAATGTGTAATTGTTTGTTAGAAATCCAGCTACATCTGCATACGTCTTAATGCCTTTGATCGCATCGTATGTAAGTATTGTTTATGTTTGTGTTATTAACCATTACAGATGATTATTTTTAGAAAATATTGTATTCTGTGGTGTTTAATGCTGGAGATCTTCCGAGTTGTCTAAATATTGTTCAAGGCTAATGCAAAGAGAGTTAAATAAATAAATGTACAAATGGCTGATTATATGTTTAAAATATGATGCCATTTATAACTGTTTGAGTTCTAGAATTACAATAAATACATTAAAAAGCTTACAGTAAATATAACAAGGCAATTCAATTAATGTTAAAGGTGTGTTGATTTATATACATTGTGCATATTTGTGTATGTAGAAATGATCATAGAATTGATTATATTTTGTCTTGTTTATTTTTAGTTTCACACCTTCCTTATATCATTAAACCTGTGGGCAAAGGATTCACGTCTTCAGAGTCTTGGTGTACGGAGGGAGTTTATCTGGCTGTTAAGCTATATACACTACATATACCGGGGACAGCACAGTGAAAATACGGCATTCTAGCGGGAAGGACAACACAGTGTAAGCTGGCTGACAATGACAGCATCTTCACATACAGCCACTGGATGACCGTCAAAACACTGTTTCCAAAGAGAGGTACACTATCAGACGGTGCCATGACAGAAAAGGCTTCTTCGCTAAACACACGCTCCCGTGTTTCAGGCTCCCAACTACGATCAAGAGCATCATCAACTGGGTCCGCTGCAGTCAGGGCACGAGCGAGAGCAGAAGCAGCTAAAGCAAGTCTTTCCTACGCCGAAGAGGAAATTAATCTAAGGCTAGAAAAAGCTAAGTTGGAAGCATCTATGGAAATGCTCAACATACAGAAAGAGACAGCTGCGGCTATAGCTGAAGCAGAAGTATTCGAAGCTGCTGAGGATTTAGACATTGAGAAAGAAAGGAGTAAAAAATGTTTAAGCTCTGTATCATTGGAAGCAGCATTACGCACACAGCAATATGTTGCTGACCAAGCCAAAATAACCGAGGCTAAACCTCAACTAAGTGATCATTATGTAGCAGCAAATACAAAGCCAAGTCCTAGCGACAGCGTTTCACATTCACAGCTCAAACCAGAAGTCAAACCTTTCATTCTCCATCAAACCAATCCTGGATCCCAATCACCTCATCTTACCTCACAGCAGCCTGGCATCAACGGAGACGAGTGTGCTCGTGGTTCACGCAATGTAAAGTTTGAGAATAACCGTTGTACTCCTGGACAGTATTACAGGCCTCAAAACCACAGTGGTAATCCTTCCTCATCGCCCCATACCAATACCATGTCTCCAAATTACAATCACGACGACTCAAACCTGAATGACTTTCTGAGATATTTTGCACGGCATGAGCTTGTTGCTACAGGTTTGCTTCAATTCAATGAAAAACCTCAGAATTACAGAGCATGGAAACGGTCTTTCCAGACCGCAACCCGGGGTTTAAACCTGACACCAAGTGAGGAGATGGATCTTCTGCACAGGTGGCTTGGTAACGAGGCAAGACAACATGTCGAACAGATAAGAGCAATACACATAAATCACCCTGAAGCAGGATTAGCAATGACATGGGACAGACTCGTGCGAACATATGGCTCACCAGAAGTCATTGAAGACGCTCTGTTCAAACGCATTGACACCTTTCCTAAAATAACAAATCAAGATTATTCCAAACTGACAAAGTTAAGTGATCTATTCATTGAACTTCAATCTGCCAAAGCAGAGGGAGACTTTCCTGGTCTCTCCTTCCTCGACACAGCCAGAGGCGTCAACCCAATAGTTCAGAAGCTTCCATTCGGTCTGCAGGAAAAGTGGGCATCAGTTGGTGCATCCTACAAGCGGCAAAATCTTGTCCACTATCCACCCTTTGACTTCTTTGTGAACTTTGTCAGCCAGGAGGTTATCATGAGGAATGATCCGAGCTTCAACTTCGCCTCCCACACAGACACAGCTAAACAGAATGATAAGACAGGTTGGAAACCAAACAAATATCGGGAGGTCTCTGTCCACCAAACAGAGATCTTCCCCGGGGTCGTTACTGAAACCGGTGAGCCCCCAACGAGATCTGAGGACTTTGATCAAATGTGTCCGATACATGAAAAGCCACATCCATTCCGCAAATGTCGTACATTCCGAGCAAAGCCCATTGATGAGCGTAAGGCATTCCTAAAAGAGAATAATGTGTGCTTCAGATGCTGTTCTTCGTCATCACATTTCGCGAAGAACTGTAAAATGAAAATTCAATGTTTAGAATGCAAAAGTGAAAGACACCATACAGCACTTCGCCCTGGACCCGCACCCTGGATGGAGGAGGTGGTCCCTGCTCCTGAGCATGGCGGGGAGGAGCAGCAAACTTCACCTCCTCCTCATGTCACCACCAAATGCACAAACATCTGTGGCAGAGATCTGGCAGGTAGATCCTGCTCCAAAATATGTCTTGTAAATGTATATCCATCAGGCCACAAAGACAAAGCAATTAAACTGTATGCAATTTTGGACGAACAGAGCAACAGATCATTAGTTCGTTCACAGTTCTTTGAAATGTTCAGTGACCAAAGTCTGAGTGCTCCTTACACATTGAGAACATGTGCTGGAGTGAAGGAATCAGCAGGAAGAAGAGCCAGTGGCTATGCTTTTGAGTCTCTGAATGGAACTGTCCACATCCCATTACCCAGCCTCATAGAATGCAATGACATTCCTAACAACAGAAATTAGATCCCAACCCCTTATGTGGCTCTCAATCATGCACACCTCAAGTCAGTGGCGCACCTCATCCCAGACATTGACCCACAAGCCCCTATCATGCTTCTCTTGGGTCGGGACGTTATCAGAGTTCATAAGGTTCGCGAACAGATGAATGGCTCACACAACCTTATGCTCAAAAGTTAGATCTGGGGTGGGTCATTGTAGGCAATGTTTGTCTAGAAAGCGTCAACAAACCATTGACGATCAACAGCTTCTACACAAAAACCACAGAACTAGAGCGTCCTATTCTCCAAGTCACTCAGGATTCAGATGGGAAAACCTCCTGTGATGCTGACCACCTTGGAAGTATTGTGCCCAATCTGGACCATTTGCCTTTTGTTCCGACAGATCAGAACCCCACAGATCATGCAACACGTTCAGTGGCTCCAGGTCATTTAAAAGACACTAACTGGCTGACTGGACCCAAGTTTCTGTCCAAGCCAAAGCCAAGTATCTCTGAGAGCACCTATGATCTTGTGGGTCCGAGTCCAGACCCAGATATCCGGCTTCAAGTGTCCACTTTGAGCACTGCAACAGCTCACAAGCAGCTTGGTTCTCAGCGATCTACCAAGTCCTCTTTATGGGAGTCACTCTCTCCTTCTGTTACTCGCCTCTTGCACATCGCATATGTGTTCGAGGAAACCCCAAAAAAGAATAGTTATCGTAAGGGCTGGCATTGCTGCGAGGCAGAATTCACTGTTGAGGAATCCAATCAGGCCGCAGATATCATCATTCAAGCATGCAAGATGTGGCAGTCAAATCAAGTAACAAGATATGAATGGCCTCTTCGAATGACAACACAGACTTTTCTTAACAAAAACGGGAAGTTGCATCAGGTCGAGGTGAAGGTCATCGAACCAGGAGGGACTTTGCTCTTTCTTAGGCCTGTTGCAGAGATGGTGCCTCTTCTCCCCCCAGATGGCTAGGTAATGCAAGTGTACTAGATTTGGGTGACGTGTTTCACGCCAGACGGGGAGTGTTCTGTTACAGCTAAGTTTACTCTTGTTTGCATTTTCTGTCCTATTCTTTGTGTGCCTATTGTGCCTAGTCATGGTCCCTTTAAGAATCAGGATGACATCATCAGATGGGTGTGTCAGGTGATCATTAGAGAGGAATTAGGCAAAGCATGGCTCTGTGAGCAATGTGTAATTGTTTGTTAGAAATCCAGCTACATCTGCATACGTCTTAATGCCTTTGATCGCATCATATGTAAGTATTGTTTATGTTTGTGTTATTAACCATTACAGATGATTATTTTTCGAAAATATTGTATTCTGTGGTGTTTAATGCTGGAGATCTTCCGAGTTGTCTAAATATTGTTCAAGGCTAATGCAAGGAGAGTTAAATGAATAAATGTACAAATGGCTGATTATATGTTTAAAATATGATGCCATTTATAACTGTTTGAGTTCTAGAATTACGATAAATACATTAAAAAGCTTACAGTAAATATAACAAGGCAATTCAATTAATGTTAAAGGTGTGTTGATTTATATACATTGTGCATATTTGTGTATGTAGAAATGGTCATAGAATTGATTATATTTTGTCTTGTTTATTTTTAGTTTCAAACCTTCCTTATATCATTAAACCTGTGGGCAAAGGATTCACGTCTTCAGAGTCTTGGTGTACGGATGGAGTTTATCTGGCTGTTAAGCTATATACACTACATATACCGGGGACAGCACAATTTTATACCTGTTTTTCACCTATTATCTTATTTTTTCATAACTATAATAATCATATAAAGGTGTGCCTTTACCTCACTGAGCTGAGATTATCAGAGCCTCTCTCTCTTTCAGGAGAGGGCTCTCTACAGCTCTCCCCCCCCCCCCCATAGTAAATTCCAATGTTAATAAAAGCACACAGAAGCTGTATACGTTTTTTGGGAGTTTGATTTATTTTAAATTAACACAAATACAAAAATTAAAACCTATAATTGCACACTAAAACCATTATTTAAAAAAAAGAACAATTTCACATAAACCTCTGGTTTTTACTGGGGTTGGGGTGGTTCAACTTGATTTGTTGGGGGGGTGGGTGTGCAAAAGTTTATGGCCGCTGTACGCAATATAGGCATAGTTCTGTTAGTATAAGATAATAAGATGTACTTTTCTTGGTCCAAAATCTCGAAATTGTTTTTAATTTCTAATTTTTTTCTTCTTTTTTTTTCTCCCCAATTTTTGGCGCCCCCGATGGGTTGATGCACCCTTAGCATTCGCCTATACTGCCTATACCAAGGGCCGGCCCTGGGTGTACCCCTTGGTCTCTTCCCAGCTGGACGTGCCTGGAACACCTCCCTAGGGAGGCGCCCAGGTGGCATCCTGACTAGGTGCCCGAACCACCTCAACTGGCTCCTTTCGACGCGAAGGAGGAGCGGTTCAACTCCTCCTGGATGACTGAACTTCTCACCTTATCCCTAAGGGAGACACCAGCCACCCTGCGGAGAAAACCCATCTCGACCGCTTGTATCCGTGATCTCGTTCTTTCGGTCATGACCCATCCTTCATGACCATAGCTGAGGGTAGGAACGAAAATGGCCCGGTAGACAGAGAGCTTTTCCTTCTGGCTCAGCTCCCTTTTCGTCACAACGGTGCGGTAAAGCGACTGCAGTAACGCTCCCGCTGCTCCGATTCTCCGGCCCATCTCACGCTCCATTGTTCCCTCACTCGAGAACAAGACCCCGAGATACTTGAACTCCTTCACTTGGGGTAAGGACTCATTCCCTACTTGGAGTGGACAGTCCATCGGTTTCCTGCTGAGAACCATAGCCTCAGATTTGCAGGTGCTGATCCTCATCCCAGCTGCTTCACACTCGGTTGCGAACCGATCCAGTGAGTGCTGAAGGTCGCAGACCGATGAAGCCATCAGAACCACATCATCTGCAAAAAGCAGTGGTGCAATCCTTCGTCCACCGAACTGCAGACCCCCTCCCCCACGACTAAGTCTCGAAATCCTATCCATGTATTACAAACAGGATTGGTGACAAAGCGCAGCCCTGGCGGAGGCCAACCCTCACCGGAAATGGGTCCGACTTACTGCCGAGGACCCGGACACAGCTCTCGCTTTGGGAGTACAGAGATTGGATGGCCCTGAGTAGAGATCCCTTCCCCCCATACTCCTGCAGCACCTCCCACAGTAACTCCCTGGGAACTCGGTCACACGCCTTCTCCAAGTCTACAAAACACATGTAGACCGGATAAGCATACTCCCAGGCCCTCTCCAGGATCCTTGGGAGAGTAAAAAGCTGATCCGTCGTTACACGACCAGGACGGAATCCGCATTGTTCCTCCTCAATCTGAGGTTCGACAATCGGCCTGACCCTCCTTTCGAGTACCTTAGAGTAAACTTTCCCGGGGAGGCTGAGTAGTGTGATGCCTCTGTAATTGGCACACACCCTCTGATCCCCCTTTTGAAAAGGGGAACCACCACTCTGGTCCGCCACTCCTTCGGTACTGTTTCCGACTTCCACGCAACGTTGATGAGACGTGTCAAGCATGACAGTCCCTCAGCACCCACCTTCAGCATTTCTGGGCGGATCTCATCCACCCCGGGGGCTTTGCCAATGTGGAGTTGATTAACGACCCCAGTGACCTCCCCCCGGGAGATTGGTGTTGATACTTTCCCAATGCTGAAAAATCCCATGAACAATCTTTGGTATATATTAAAGTTTTATGTGTTGTCAGATCGAAAAACAATGGAGTTGAAATTGAAAGTCATGAACCCTGAAGTTATTACGTGGCTGTGTGTGTGTGTGTGTGTGTGTGTGTGTGTGTGTGTGTGTGTGTGTGTGTGTGTGTGTGTGTGTGTGTGTGTGTGTGTGTGTGTGTGTGTGTGTGTGTGTGTGTGTGTGTGTGTGTGTGTGTGTGTGTGTGTGTGTGTGGGGGGGGGGGGGTGTGTGTGTGTGTGTGTGTGTACATTGTTCTTCCAAAATAATTCAATAATAGTGAAACAGAATTGACTTGAGACTTGTATCTTACCTCTGATCTTAATAGTATTTCACATTACGATACAGTTATGTTGAATGTTCGAATGTAAGATGTTTTAAGAGACTAAAAGTTATTGAACTATCACGAGGCAAAAGTTTCTGTGCGAGATAGGTTTATATAATGCACTGTAAGAGCCATAACAATCCATGAACATAAAATGTTGATCTTTAAAGGAATTTGCAAATGTCTTTTTCCAATTCCCCTCTGTTTCAGATACGTTTTCTCTATCCTGCTGCTGTTTCACATTATTAGAACTTCTTGAATATGGTAGACGTCCCCATACACCCCATAGATTTACCTCCATTTACCTGGTGACCTATTTTCTATTCAACCATCCCTTAATTTTTTCGGGCAAGGAAAATACTTTCTGAGGGAGAAGTCATATTTCCCCTGAACTTTATTTGGAGTTTTGTTTCCCTTTCTTAGTTTTGAATCTATTTGAGGATTTCTAAAAAGAAATACCATAGCAAATCCTCAATTTCTGTCACATTTCCTCAGTTATTCCTCATCAGCCGACGCCTGCATAATTAAATTCTATAACCAAGCTTGGCCCGTGCTTGTGGATGATTACAGAGACGACGCAACCTCACCTAAATCACTGTGACACGCACACAAAAAGAGCTGACTCACTTATTTTTCGTCTTTACACTCTAAATGGATTTAGTTTCTAAGATTGTTTCTTTGTCTTCCAATGCTAGAGCTTTCTCTTTTGCTACGCAAGCTGACTGTGTTCGAAGGAATAGCACTAATGACATAGAGTATAGAATCATGTTTTTGTGAATTGCGGTGCTTCTGTTTACTCTTTCTTACATATATTGATTTGAATCGATAGAAAAGGCCTTTTGCCTCTTTAAATCTTTTTGGGTAGAGGCCTTTTTGTAATAAAAAAAAATATGAATAGAACGATTTGCAAA
Source organism: Notothenia rossii (assembly GCF_949606895.1). Lineage (NCBI taxonomy): Eukaryota > Metazoa > Chordata > Actinopteri > Perciformes > Nototheniidae > Notothenia > Notothenia rossii. Next base: position 53,933,730 of record NC_136907.1, on the reverse strand, counting down.
AGATAAAAGGGAATGATTGGCCTCCTGTCAGTGCAGGGACCTCAGTGTGGGATATATTTGCAGATAGTCCTCTTAGACTGAACACAAGGATGACCTGATAACTCCCATGGCTCCAATTAAAGCCTTGTGATTGGGCTCTATTGTGCTGCAAGTTTGTCAAACTAACTACGGCACACAATGGCACTTAAATGACAGATGTTTGGTATGTAATTAGTCTAAAATCCTGCGCAAAGAACAGTATGAAAAAGTTGAAAAGCATCCTTGTGGAATGCATTTCTTCACCACATTTACAAATCCAGTCAAAATCCATCTTTACGTGCTTGCATCTCCTAAACGCTCGATCATAAAGTTGACTATGTAGGTGGGGATGGAATAGACAGTGGCTGATGTTTCCACTCCTTTACCCGTCATTTTCCGCACCCACAGTCTACAGCCTGTCTCTAACCACATTTTTTCTAGAACTACTGCAACAGTATTTGGTATGGAACATCATCCAAAGTTCAAATAAACGAACAACAACTCTGCTGCTCTCCAATCACCCCTGCCTTCAGAAGCTCCTTATCTCCAACAGGTCCATTTCAAAGTCTTCTTCACTCTTTCCTGCTGTGATGTTAGTCTTGTTTCCAATAATGAAAACCATGAACACGACCTGTGGCTACAGAACCTGCGCCATAGCTCCTCCATCCCATCGTGCTCTCTCTGTAAACACATCCGAGACCTTCACCAACCTGTCAACATTTAAATCCCAAATCTAAACTCACCTTTTCTGAGATCCTTCTAATGTGAAAAAAAATGTTTGCATGAACAAAAAATGCTTCCTCACTGCAGGGTCAAGAGAGGCTAGTCTATTTCAACTGCAAAGTTTACCCCGCAGTGCCATTTGAATTAATGTAAATGTTTGATAATGTATATGAATAATATCTACTCTATTGGAAAATAGGGGGTTTGATTGCATAACATTTCTAAGGATTACGACTCGGGTCGGATTACCCATTGAAACGCCGTTTAAAAAGGAATGACTAACCATTATGTTCTGTGATTATTTATACCAAAGGTTATCGAGGATATGAAAGACTTAGCATCAAATGTTGTTTAGCTTCTTCTTTGTTATGTGCCAACTTGCTCCTGTACAGAAGACACTTTGAATTTCACCCTCTCTGTGGATAGACAGGTAATTGCAGTGCACCTAAAAAGGGAATTTAAATAAGCCAACTGAGCATTCATGGCTCATCTAATGCTGTATTTGTGATTTTGTCTAAATGGTGTCTCTTTTAAAAGAACACCACCCATTGCTTTAACAAAGCAGTATTCAACAAATGCAATGGTTGATCGGTTGTAAGACAGGTAGCAATAACACTTTTAAACAAGGCTTTGGGAACAAGAACAAGTTCAATTGACAGTTTGAAAAGTAGCGAGAATAAGCCCCCTCAATGGTAGCAGTAAAACTAACTGACTCAGGTTACACTGACAAGCTATGAAAAGAGATATGCGATTTTAGAGATGGGGTGTTTTTAAAGGAACAAAGCAACATATTTTGGCATCATAATACAAGCACTTAAGAAGACAGGGGACACCCTAGAGAGTTTTGGGATGCTCATTTTTTCATATTGTTGACACCTTTAGTGCATTTATTTTTGCAATGCTCACTGCAGCAGTGATTTAACAATCGTTGAGTTGACTGCAGCTCCAAATCCCCTGAGCCAGCATTGGCCCCTCTATTAAAATCTAGCACTTCCTGCAGAAATGTCTCGAGAGGGTTACGGGGCTCCAGCTGTGGGACACCTTGGCAGAGAAATTCCCACTTGGTTCATATTTAATTGTATTAATGAATCTCATTTAGACCATACTGTCACCTGAGTTTCAAAGTTGGAGACAGTAATTACCTCTGACAACGCCAGGTCAGGAAGTGTCACCAAGTTCAGCGGAGCATTCAGGGACTATCAGAACATCGGAGAAACACAGTCCATCCCTCATCTATTTAAAAGGATTTTCATATTGGTGTTTTAGACATCCTCAGCAGTCATTTAAACAGTTTATAATTGAAAAACTAAAACAATATTGTAGGCTAAAATATACAATAGATGATTTTCTTGTGTCCTCAGCCAGTGTTGGGACTAACGCGTTACAATGTTACGTTACTGTAACGCAACTACTTTTTGTGGTAACTAATAGCGTTACTAGTTACCTATTCCCATTAAGTAACGCCGTTATAGTTACTGTGATTTAAATGGGTGCGTTACTGCGTTACATTATGTGATGGAACTGAACCGAATCTCCCTGCGGATGTAACTTACGGGCGAATACAGCATTGTCCTCTCACAGCACCATGGAAAAGTGAAAGTAACCAGAGAGGAGTGATGATTGGTTAACGCGGGGTAACATTTCAGGGTAAGCCAATCAGAGACAGAGTTGGGCGGGTCTTGCCTTATGGGGAAAATACACACACGAACACTTGCTAATGCTCACCACCATATATATATATATATAAACACTAGATGCAGTGGCGGCCGGCCCATGGGGGCGCTAGGGGCGCCGCCCCACCTCTTCCCAGATACAAAAAAAATAAAAATTAAATTAAATTAAAAAATAAATAAATTAAAAAATATATATATTCCAAAAATATATATATTTTATATATTTTTTTTTTTATGAACAACGTAAATATCATACAATTGGTATCAGTAAAATGTATAATCTACAATAAAATCTTGTTTAAAATTGTGTTACGATGTCTAAAGTTACTGATAAGTCACATGTTTCCTCCCTGGCCTTGCCCTTGGCATTAGTTTATCATTACGGGGCGCTGCCCCCGAGCCAAACAGCAGCAACCAGCATGTTGCAAAAGTCTCAATAGTAAACTGTGCCACGGAAACATAATTTCAGCCAATCAGCGCCGTCAAATATTTTGGTCACGAGAGCGCTCACGTTGGCGCCCACGTTGCTTACGTGCGTTGACGTGAGTTGTTTTTTAGACTCGTGAGGAACTGGGGTAGTATCTATAGTAACGCAGTGTAGGCGGAGCCGTGACGTCATCTTCAATGAGCTCCCCAGAAAAACAACACAGCCGTTAGCTCTTAGCACTCAGAGCTCACAGCTCTTCATATCTGTTCAGAAACTAGACAAAAGTTAAACAAGTACAAACCACATACTGTCTGTGTCATGGCGAATACAGTCGCTGGTTTATTTATGTCTGTATAGGCCGTTGTTGTGAGTGTGGACGGTCGGAGCATTTACAACGTTAGCTTAGCCAAATCTCCATTAGAAAACACGCATTTTAAAAGTTTTTTCGCCTGCCGTCTGTCTGCAGACTTGTCAAAGCCTTAATTCATGGTTTTTACTATCCGGTATCAGTAAGTTGTTACTTCGGCATCATTTTGAAACGTGTATTACAATTAAATCACGGTCAAATATGTTCATCTTGTTGTAGTTGTAGCCCCCTTGACAGCGATTCTCTCTCTAGTTTAGACTGCGGTCAAGCCAGCCTCCATTCGGAAAAACCTAGTCAAGCCAGCCCTCACGTGATATTGCGGTGCACGAATATCCTATGCATTACGGTAGAGTAAAAAAAAAATCCTCCCTCTGTGTTTAGATGAGAATAAAACAAAAACTGTCCAGTATCAAAGACTCATTTCACTTCAGGGTGATAGCAGGACATCCCATCTAGTCACTCAAAAAGAAATCAAGACATTCTGATGTAGAGTTTCAAAATAAAAGACCTTTGAAGTCTCATATATTAGTTATCATCCCTGTTTTTAGATGAGAATAACACAAAAACTGTCCAGTATCATAGATCCATCTCACTCCAGGGTGATAGCAGGACACCCCATGTAGTGACTGAGAAAAAATCAGGACATTCTGATGAACAGTTTCAAAATAAAAGACCTTTGAAGTCTCATATATGAGCTATCATCCCTGTTTTGAGATGAGAATAAAACAAAGACTGTCCAGTATCAAAGACTCATTTCACTCCAGGTTGATAGCAGGACACCCCATCTAGTCACTCAGAAAAAATCAGGATATTCTGATGTAGAGTTTCAAAATAAAAGACCTTTGAAATCTCTATTGTATGAGTTATCATCCATGTTTTTTTTTCAGACATCAGAATGTCCTGATTTTTTCTGAGTGACTAGATGGGATGTCCTGCTATCACCCTGAAGTGAAATGAGTCTTTGATACTGGACAGTTTTTGTTTTATTCTCATCTAAACACAGAGGGATGATTTTTTTTTTACTCTACCGTAATGCATAGGATATTCGCGCACCGCAATATCACGTGAGGGCTGGCTTGCCTAGGTTTTCCCGAGTGGAGGCTGGCTTGACCGCAGTTAGTTTAGCATACTCAGCCCGACTCAGCCTGGTTGTTCCTGGCCCTAGAACCACGATTTTATGGGGCCATTACATCACCAGAAGTCCCAATTTAAGGGGTCATTTCTCCCCCAAAAAATTGGCGCTGCTGGCCAATGGAGACCGACGTTGCCACATGGCCGCCATTTTGCTACAGGCAGTGCTCTCATTCATAATATTATGGTTTACTATTTAAATAACCATAGCTTGCTCGATTCTCAACCAATTTTCAAACGGTTTGGTTTTTTATAAACATCAAAGATGTAGTTATGATACTGCATACTTATAATCATGGACTTTCTTATGAAAATAACATTAAGCAGATAAAGCAATAGCTATACACGCACACACAAGGTATTTATATTAAATATTTGCCGGTGTATATATTTTCCATTTATTTTATTACATTTTTAATATTTAAAATAAATTATAAAATTAAAATATATTAATATTTTATATATAAAAATCGGTCTCATGTTACCACTCTGTAAGCCAATCGTTGTTAATTTAGCAATGCCTTAGCTTGAAGAACAGGGACACAACTAATGACAATAGCATATGGTGGTATATTGTTTAGATATTCACACCTTTATCAGAAGAACCAAACCAACATAAAATTATCTCACAGACAGTAGGTCCTGGCCAGTTCTGTCTCATTTATCACAATTATTTTGACATGAGATCTTCATATCATCCTAGTTTTGTATTGAGTTTCTAGATTTGTAAACAAATCCAGAACCTTTGAAATACGTGACCACTTCACAGCACGGTGCGCTGAGTTCTTGTAGTCGGAAAAAGCCCAAGAATAATATAAACTGTACCCTGTGTCCTTTTGTGTCCTTCTGTAGTCCATTTACTGTTGTTTGTCTTGTCTTACCCCGGCTGATATCTCACTAAATCGACTGTTTTAATTGTTCCCTATATTGCCCCTATGCCCTGTAAGGTGTCCTTGGGTGTTATGAAAGTGTTTGCAAATGTTTGTTCAAGTGTATGAGTGACAGAGCAAGTGAGATGGTCAGTGGTTCTCAAACTTTTTACACAGAGTACCACCTCAAATTATATTGGGCTCTCCTAGTAACACCATCATAGACCTTCCTGGGTACCACCGAGATAAAGGATTTAATATGACGAGCCATATGATGCTCTCATTTGTTAGTGACATTCCACATGCAAATAAGGTGCTTTATTGATCCCAATTTGGGAAAACATTTTTAGTTACAGCAGCATAAGGGACAAGCCATTTTACAATAAATTAGAAATAAGCAAGAAAAAGAAAAAAAAGAAAGAAAGAAGAAAATATACATGTTGGATTTGACAGGATATCATATATACATAATATACATATACATAAATATAAGGCATATGGAATATTAATGTTAAATATTAAATATTGAACAGATTATATATGTGTAAAATGTACAACGTGGTTATATTCAAGAGAAACTATGGAGCAGAGAGTTTTCTTCCAGCCAGAGGTGATTTATTGTACAGAATTATTGCAGTGGGCAGGAATGTGTTCCTGTATCGGTCCTTGTCAACAGTCTGTTGGAGAAGGAGCTCCGTTGACCCTCCAGTTGCAGGTGGAGAGGATGGGTGGGGTTATCCATGATGGACAACAGCCTGTTCAGTGTCCTCCTCTCCACCACAGCTTCAAAGGGGTACAGCTTGATGCCGATGACAGACCCAGCTTTCCTGATCAGTTCATTGATCCTGCTGGTGTCACCAGCTCTGATGCTGCCCCCCCAGCAGACCGCAGCAAAGAAGAGTGCACTGGCCATAACAGACTAGAAGATCTCCAGCATCTTGCTGCACACGTGGAAGGATCTCAGCTTCCTCAGAAAATGGAGTCTGCTCATCCCCTTCTTGTGCACAGCGTCAGTGTTGATCCTCCAGTTCAGTCCGTTGTCTAAGTGCATTCCCAGGTATTTGTAGTCCTCCACAACAGCCACATCCTCTCCCAGAATGCAAAGGGGTAGAGGAGACGTCCTCACCCTCCTGAAATCAATGACCATCTCTCTGGTCTTGGCCACATTCAGAATACTCACAACATTAGGCTGAGGTTCATCCTGAGACAAGTCCATTGGCAGGTCATCTTCCGCTCTTCTTGAAGTGGTTGTGCTTCTTGTTGTTTCCGGCTAAAATAAACATAATTAAAGACATTTTGAGTGTTTAAAATGTGCTGTAATACACAACACATTATTTATTCCTAAACTTGCAGAAAGAAAAACTAAAGTGTGACATTTAATCACATATTTATATATCAAGCTTATACACCTTGAATTCTTGTTGGCCAATGATACACATACCCTTTGAAGATGAGCTGGGAAATTGAATACTGTTGACACAACACCATCTTTAAGCCGGACAGTCTGCCCCGTCCTGTCAAAGTCCTTACTCCTGAAGTGCTCACTGCAGAGCAGTGTCCTGCCAGAGGAAACAAAACCTGCACTGCCTCCTCCTCTCTCCGGTTTTGGGAAACCTTAAAAACATGAGAAAGGAAGCCAGATATAGACATTATTGTCAACATTGTCCTCCCTTCTTTCCTTTAACATTAAGGGTAAGGACAAAAATACACACCGAAATTATCATATTTTTGGGGTAATTGTATGTATGTATGTATGTATGTATGTATGTATGTATGTATGTATGTATGTATGTATGTATGTATGTATGTATGTATGTATGTAATGTATACTTTAAGAATAAGACAACCACACTAAGAGTTATAAAAAAGGTGTCCAAAAGAAACATAATAATTGTGTAAAGAAATGGTAGCAACATATTCTAAAGATACTATTATCTCACATAGCCCCACTGATCCTGTGTAGCAGGACTTGTAATGCACATACATCCACTAAGTAATTAACGATTATCCTAATTATAGTCATAATATTGTCATATCTTACAGTTGAAAGGTGATTCCACGCAGGGCCGGACTGGGACAATAAGTCAGGCCGGGAATTATACACCCAGCCAGGCCACTACCAGTTTTTTGTGCCATTTTGCTGGATTTATTAGTCAATATTTACAGCGTTGCTGCCCATAGTGATAGCCCTCTAAATCTACTTCCCAAAAATAAACATATGGAGATGGGTTACTATACTATACTATAAAAAAATGCAAATCTATTTAGGAACCTATTCGTGTGAATATATTTTAAGTGGAGGTGGACCTCAAATCCTCTAGGGGGGTCCGGGGGCATGCACCCCCGGTAAGATTTAAAAAAAATGTTGGACTTAAATGCATCAATCTGGTGCACTTTGAGGGGGAAATAAAGAGACTACACCCATATGAAACAGAACTGTATACATTTAAATAATCATAACATCATAAGAACATGGCCATAACCAATAACATACCATATCCAATAGGAAAAACATTGAAACTTGTTTATTTATTTGTTTTTGGTTCATTTATAGTTGTTAGTGTGTCTGGGCTCCTGAATCAGCCTCCTGTCTCCCCCCTCTCTTCCTTTCTCCTCTTTGAGGCAGCAGCAAAGACTAGTTTTAGCTCTCAACAAGTTTTAAAAGTGTATCTTACCTTTTTTCACCTAACGTTTTTTTATTATTATTCATGCATATTTTACTAATCACTCCCCCTTCAAATGGAAATATGTGTTTACACAAATTGTGACCAAACCGTTTGAGACCCACAGAGAAATTAGACTAATTGAACTATCTAAACACTCAGAGAGTCCTTTACCTCACCTGAGCTGTAGTTATCAGTCTCTCAGTCTGACAGGAGAGGACTCTCCTCCACCTTGTTGACAGCTCATTATATCCGTTAGCGCAGCTAGCTAGCACCAGATGCTAACAACAATACACGTAACCGGTGCACGCTTTCTCTCTCGCTCGCGAAACACACACCCTCCCGAGCTTGAATGACACACAGAGACCAATCGAGGGCTTTAGTGTATGATCTGTATGAAAGTGGCCATGTCGGCAGGCCACATCATGTAGACAGCCAGTCACAATATGTGAGGCAGAGTCAGACCCACATTTGCGCAGCATTGCGTTCACAATACATACATAAAAAAAAGAATCCTCAGGCCAGCAGGCCACTTAGCAGGCCGGGCCATCGGGAAACCTCCCGGTCCTCCCGATGGCCTGATTCCACGGGTTGTTGTTTCCAGACTACGGTGATTAAAGCATCCGTAGGCTGCAAAAAAAGTCAGGCATAGTCAGGTACTTCTGTAAACACAAAGCCAGCAATTTCCTGTATCATAATCTAAAATGTAAGATGTTTTTAACAAGCCAAACCACTTGGAAGAAATCATGTGTAACTTAAGTTATGTTGAAAAGAAAGAGCAGTTATGCCTCTCCCACTGGTGTAAAGTTGCTGGGTCAACTATGTAATACTAGGTCTCACTCACAGCCTTTTGTTATTAGCCAGCTAATAAATACAACCACAGCACATACACAAAGAAAAGATGCAATTTCAACATGTCCAAGCATCCTGTATCATAGCCATGCTAATAATGTTTATAATAAACCAAACCGTTTGTAAATCAGTCAAGATTTCAGCGAGTTAAGAGTATTTTTGTGCAGATCACTCACCTTACAACAGCTACCATAGCGCGTACCAGAGTAGCTGTTGACTGTAGCAAGATGGCGGCCGGTGAGCTACGCTGGAAAAATCTCCCATGAGCCATCTAGTGTTTATATATATATCTATGCTCACCACCAGCACACACACACACACACACACACACATGCGTGTGCAACACATATGCGTTAGCCAACTGGTGATTGCAACCATGGGTCCGATGCTTCAATGCAGGGAACACGGACCAAGGGGAGGACTTGGGTTACCACCTGGTTAAAATGGTCCCACCTCCGCACCAACGCGGGGCTGGTGATGGGTCCGATACATTGATTGTTTTTTGTTTCATGGTCCTGCCACGAGCTCACAAGACAGTTTTGGGTACAAAAACGTGGGGATAACAGTACCTCCGGGCGCTCCGTCCCGCTCCGGCTTTCGCCGCAGCGGGGGGAGGAGGCATTGAACCCCTCGCACCTGCCCGGCAGGGGAGTCAGGTACCCGGAGGCGCACGGTGGACGGCCAGGGCGAGACCGCCACACCGCACTGGAGTCAGAGTTCCGAGTTTTTCGAGCCAGGTCCCGGTGAAACGCAGTACGGAGCACCCGGCAGGAACCTCCAGCATACCCCCCCGCGCGGTTCCCTCGTCCCTCGGAAGAGGCGGAGAGGTGGGTGTTTTTCATCTGCTGGCGGACTGCCGGGGAGAACGTGCTGCTCGGGAGCCAGGCTTAGAGTTAGTGGCAGTGAGAGCCCGTGCACCTGCCTTTTACAGCAGGCACGCGCTGGTATCGGGGTGGGGAGAGAAGGTAGATGCAGAGGCTGCAGAAACAGCCAGAGCCTTCCCCTCTAACACACCCCTCATTTGGTGCATTGAACCCCTCGCACCTGCCCCCGGAGGAGTCAGGTACCCGGAGGCGCACGGTGGACGGCCAGGGCGAGACCGCCACACCGCACTGGAGTCAGAGTTCCGAGTTTTTCGAGCCAGGTCCCGGTGAAACGCAGTACGGAGCACCCGGCAGGAACCTCCAGCAGACCCCCCCGCGCGGTTCCCTCGTCCCTCGGAAGAGGCGGCGAGGTGGGTGTTTTTCATCTGCTGGCGGACTGCCGGGGAGAACGTGCTGCTCGGGAGCCAGGCTCAGAGTTAGTGGCAGTGAGAGCCCGTGCACCTGCCTTTTACAGCAGGCACGCGCTGGTATCGGGGTGGGGAGAGAAGGTAGATGCAGAGGCTGCAGAAACCGCCAGAGCCTTCCCCTCTAACACACCCCTCATTTGGTGCATTGAACCCCTCGCACCTGCCCCCGGAGGAGTCAGGTACCCGGAGGCGCACGGTGGACGGCCAGGGCGAGACCGCCACACCGCACTGGAGTCAGAGTTCCGAGTTTTTCGAGCCAGGTCCCGGTGAAACGCAGTACGGAGCACCCGGCAGGAACCTCCAGCAGACCCCCCCGCGCGGTTCCCTCGTCCCTCGGAAGAGGCGGAGAGGTGGGTGTTTTTCATCTGCTGGCGGACTGCCGGGGAGAACGTGCTGCTCGGGAGCCAGGCTCAGAGTTAGTGGCAGTGAGAGCCCGTGCACCTGCCTTTTACAGCAGGCACGCGCTGGTATCGGGGTGGGGAGAGAAGGTAGATGCAGAGGCTGCAGAAACAGCCAGAGCCTTCCCCTCTAACACACCCCTCATTTGGTTCATGAGCACTGGGCAGAGTCCCCTGTCAACTCTCCTTATATTCCTCCGGAGACCAGTTGGGACATGGCAGCATCCCACTTCGCCTGGTAGACCATATCGTTAAATGAGCTCAGTAATGTACTGCACAACATCACATGGGTAAAATGAGCTATATAATGCACTTCAAAATCACATTTGGTTTATTTCCAAAAAGCCTGGAAAAAACACATATCCGTCATGTCCTGTAAAATATCATTCTTTGTTTATTTCCATCCTTCAGGCAAATACACATATCTTTGTCCGCTCCAGGATTACCCGTAGTTTGGATGAACCGACCGCCAAGCACCGGAAGCTGGACCCGGGGAGGAGGCCCTCTGATGGCGGGTCAAATTTGATGATACCGCAGCTGGCTGGACACTAGCCGTAGAAGAACACCTGGGCGGGACCAGGCATGTCCCTCTTTGCAGACAAGCATATATGCGCTCCCAGGAGCAGAGTCAAACCCGCAGTTTGGATGAACCGACCGCCAAGCACCGGAAGCTGGACCCGGGGAGGAGGCCCTCCGATGGCGGGTCAAATTTGATGATACCGCAGCTGGCTGGACACTAGCCGTAGAAGAACACCTGGGCGGGACCAGGCATGTCCCTCTTTGCAGACAAGCATATATGCGCTCCAAGGAGCAGAGTCAAACCCACAGTTTGGATGAACCGACCGCCAGAGCACCGGCACGAGGCCGGGCCGGCGGAGGCCTTCTGATGGCGGGTCACGTTTGCCATTCGATCAATGTCTTTGCAGACAAGCATATATGTGGTTGTTACACAGGATCAAACAGGTAGTTTGATGAAGTAGGGTCCTGTGCCTGGAGCAAGGCCAATTGCTGAATGCCGCAGCCGACTAAGGCCGCTATGCCACAGTGGAGGATGAGAGAAACAGGTGTTTGTCTTGCATTCCGCGGCGAAGTGGGGAGGTGGAACTTCCACCCCGCTACGGAACCCGTGGTGGGACCCCTGAGTCAGACGGTTCGTCTTGGAAACGCTTCATATCGGTCGGCCTAGGAGGTAAGAGACACGCAGGGTAACGGACACGCAGGGTTACCCCCACGCAGCCCACGCAACACGGAGGAGGCAGGGGAGTCTGGTACCCGGAGGCGCATGGCCGCAACACCGCACTGGAGTCAGGGTTTCGAGTTTTTCGAGCCAGGTCCCAGTGAACGCAAGACTCCAGCAGGAGCCCCCAGCAGACCCCCCTGACGTTTCCCTCGTCCCTCCCGGCCATCAGAGTCGAACCCGCAGTTCGGAGGAACCGACCGCCAGAGCACCGGCACGAGGCCGGGCCGGCGGAGGCCCTCCGATGGCGGGTCGCGTTTGCCATTCAATCAGTGAGAAATCAGAAGAGGAAGGGAAAAAAAAGACTAACTTGTCTTTTTGGAGTTCCATAAAAAATGGGTGAAAATGAAAAGATTTATACGAGAATAGTGCCCCATAAGGCGGATTGAGTCCCCTGTCAACTCCCCTCGCATTCCTCCACACTCTGAAAAAGTCAGAGTTATTTTTTGGAGAACCATCAAAAATGGGTGAAAGTGTTGAAATGTATCCGAGAATAGTGCCCCATAAGGCGGGTAAAGTCCCCTGTCAACTCCCCTTGCATTCCTTTACACTCTGAAAAAGTCAGAGTTATTTTTTGGAGAACCATCAAAAATGGCTAAAAGTGTTGAAATGTATCCGAGAATAGTGCCCCATAAGGCGGGTAAAGTCCCCTGTCAACTCCCCTTGCATTCCTCCACACTCTGAAAAAGTCAGAGTTATTTTTTGGAGAACCATCAAAAATGGCTAAAAGTGTTGAAATGTATCCGAGAATAGTGCCTCATGAGGCGGATTGAGTCCCCTGTCAACTCCCCTTGCATTCCTCCACACTCTGAAAAAGTCAGAGTTATTTTTTGGAGAACCATCAAAAATGGCTAAAAGTGTTGAAATGTATCCTAGAATAGTGCCCAATAAGGCGGATTGAGTCCCCTGTCAACTCCCCTTGCATTCCTCCACACTCTGAAAAAGTCAGTTATTTTTTGGAGAACCATCAAAAATGGGTGAAAGTGTTGAAATGTATCCGAGAATAGTGCCCCATAAGGCGGGTAAAGTCCCCTGTCAACTCCCCTCGCATTCCTCCACACTCTGAAAAAGTCAGAGTTATTTTTTGGAGAACCATCAAAAATGGCTAAAAGTGTTGAAATGTATCCGAGAATAGTGCCCAATAAGGCGGATTGAGTCCCCTGTCAACTCCCCTTGCATTCCTCCACACTCTGAAAAAGTCAGTTATTTTTTGGAGAACCATCAAAAATGGCTAAAAGTGTTGAAATGTATCCGAGAATAGTGCCTCATGAGGCCGATTGAGTCCCCTGTCAACTCCCCTTGCATTCCTCCACACTCTGAAAAAGTCAGTTATTTTTTGGAGAACTATCAAAAATGGCTAAAAGTGTTGAAATGTATCCGAGAATAGTGCCTCATGAGGCGGATTGAGTCCCCTGTCAACTCCCCTTGCATTCCTCCACACTCTGAAAAAGTCAGAGTTATTTTTTGGAGAACCATCAAAAATGGGTGAAAGTGTTGAAATGTATCCGAGAATAGTGCAACATAAGGCGGGTAAAGTCCCCTGTCAACTCCCCTCGCATTCCTCCACACTCTGAAAAAGTCAGAGTTATTTTTTGGAGAACCATCAAAAATGGCTAAAAGTGTTGAAATGTATCCGAGAATAGTGCCTCATGAGGCGGATTGAGTCCCATGTCAACTCCCCTTGCCTTCCTCCGGAGCTCAGTTCAAAAACTTAAAGTTTGGGAAGAACCATGCTGGGGGGTCTCCGGGCAACAAAATGTATCCGAGCCAGAGTGCACATACAACGGATGAATTCCTCCATGAAGTTACACAGCCGTTTTTTTTCTTCTGAGTCCTCTCAAAAACCGGGTTTCCGATTTCGTGCAGACAGTAGCTTGGAAAACATGAACGGTTTTTTACAACGGAGGAGGGGAAGTCTGGATTCCCCTCTCCGTTGTACATTGCAACGGGGGAGGGGAAAAGTGTTCGGGGCTTCGTCCCGAAGCGCCGAACACTTGAGCCCCTTCTCCCCTTCTCTGAGCCCCTTCTCTGTTGTAATTTTAAAAGTTCATTTTTTGATTATTTTAACATATAATTGACCGTTTTCTTTCATTTTTTTTCTTTCCACGGGTGGGGGCCTATGGCAGGCCGCCTATGAGCTCCCAAATTTGGCCCGGATCCTCCGGGATTTGTGGGATAAGCTCCATAAACTGACAAAGTCATCCAAATATGTCGCTTTTATAGCCCAAAGATATATAATGCAAATACATTAAAATAGTAAAAGGTACGATTGTGCTCTGCATTAACCGGAATTTGATTTATATAGCCCCCAAAAAATGATTAAAAATGATTTTCGTCGGAAAAGTGTTAAAACGCCTGATTAAAGCATTTGCGGGACCCCAGCGAGCTCCAGACCATGTGCATTGTGTCGGGGACCCTGGAGAATGAGAAGACCCATCATTTAAATGCAAAAACCCCCATTAAAAGTCACTTTTAGGGGGAAAAACAGCCTCTGTCCACTTCGTTAACAAACTGATAGGCAAATTGACAAAAGTGTGATTAAAGCATATGCGGGACCCCAGCGAGCTCCAGACTATGTGCATTGTGTCGGGGACCCTCGACAATGATAAGACCCATCATTTAAATGCAAAAGCCACCATTAAAAGTCACTTTTAGGGGGAAAAAACAGCCTCTGTCCACTTCGTTAACAAACTGATAGGCAAATGGACAAAAGTGTGATTAAAGCATATGCGGGACCCCAGCGAGCTCCAGACTATGTGCATTGTGTCGGGGACCCCCGTGAATGATAAGACCCATCATTTAAATGCAAAAACCACCATTAAAAGTCACTTTTAGGGGGAAAAAACAGCCTCTGTCCACTTCGTTAACAAACTGATAGGCAAATTGACAAAAGTGTGATTAAAGCATATGCGGGACCCCAGCGAGCTCCAGACTATGTGCATTGTGTCGGGGACCCCCGTGAATGATAAGACCCATCATTTAAATGCAAAAACCACCATTAAAAGTCACTTTTAGGGGGGAAAAACAGCCTCTGTCCACTTCGTTAACAAACTGATAGGCAAATGGACAAAAGTGTGATTAAAGCATATGCGGGACCCCAGCGAGCTCCAGACTATGTGCATTGTGTCAGGGAGCCAGGTCAAACCCCTCCATTCACACCGCCAGAACCAGAACCTCATGCCCCTGGTGACCTTAAAGGTGTTTGTCTTTGTTTGTTTTTGTATTCCACATAGACAGGCTGGGGTTCAGCACCACGCACAGAGCCTGCCCGCTACCTCCAGGGCGCATCACCACATTTTACAAGCCAGGAAAGGTGCATGGATCCTGGGTAAACATTGATTAAGTGTTTTTAAATGTGTGGAACAGTGTTTTGTCACTTTCAAAACTCTCCTGTCATTGACCGGAGAATTTGGGTCGATGTTGTATTCAATCTGGCCATTAATATTCCAGTGAGACGAAGTACGTACATTGACCGGAGTGATCCCATGTTAATTTTGTCCAAATACCGGAACATTCCCTACCCCCAGGCATGCTAGCTCCCGGCCTCCCAATTCCCAACCTGTCACCATACGCCTCGGTGGGTTCCGTCTGCAGTCAACCCATGCTTCTGCCCCAGTTCCTGCTCCTGTCCAGGAGTCATATTCTGGAACTCGTCTGGCTTATGGAGGTACAACGGAGTATTCAGGCGGCTGCTAAGAGGAGGAGTCGCAAGGCCAAGCTAGCAGCTCAAGCCCCAAGAGCCATGGTTCCAGCCCCAGAACAGGCTCCAGCAGCCATGGCTCCGTGCTCCAGTGCCGGCCCACGCAGCTTTGCTTCCATACTCCATTACCTGGCTTACACAGCCAGGGTCCAGGCTTCCGCTCCGCGCCCAGCAGCCAGGGTTCCGGCTCCAGAACCAGACCTTACAGCCATGTTTCCGGCCCCAGAACCGGACCTTACAGCCATGTTGCCGGCTCCAGAACCGGACCTTACAGCCATGTTTCCGGGTCCAGTGCCGGCCCACACAGCCATGTTTCCGGCTCCAGAACCGGACCTGACAGCCAGGTTTCCGGCTCCAGTGCCGGCCCACACAGCCATGTTTCCGGTTCCAGTGCCGGACCTTACAGCCATGCTTCCGGCTCCAGAACCGGACCTTACAGCCATGTTTCCGGCTCCAGAACCGGACCTTACAGCCATGGTCCCGGCTTCAGTGCCGGCTCCAGTAACCATGGCCCCGACTCCGGCTCCTCGTCACCTGCTGACTCATCGGCCGACGCCAGCTCCTCGAGTCCTGTCGGCGTACCGGCCGACTCCAGCACCTCGTCTCCTGTTGGCTGTCCGTCCGACGCCAGCTCCCCATGTCCTGTCAGCATACCGGCCAACTCCAGCACCTCGTCTCCGGTTGGCTATCCGTCCGACGCCAGCTCCCCGTGTCCTGATGGCTGTCCGTCCGATGCCAGCTCCCCGTGTCTTGTCGGCATACCGACCGACTCCAGCACCTCGTCTCCTGTTGGCTGTCCGTCCGACGCCAGCTCCCCGGGTTCTGTTGGCGAATCAACCCACTCAAGTGTTGTTGGAGATCCCGCAGACTGCCCTTCTGCCGGGGGTCCTGCCAACCCCATGTCCTGAGCCGTTGGAGGTCCCGCGGACTGCTCTTCTGCCGAGGGTCCTGCCAACCCCATGTCCTGAGCCGTTGGAGGTCCCGCAGACTACTCTTCTGCCTGGGGTCCTGCCAACTCCATGTCCTGAGCCGTTAGAGGTCCCGCAGACTACTCTTCTGCCGGGGGTCCTGCCAACTCCATGTCTGGTCCCGTTGGAGGTCCCGCAGACTACTCTTCTGCCGGGGGTCCTGCCAACCCCATGTCCTGAGCCGTTGGAGGACCCGCAGACTGCTCTTCTGCGGGGGGTCCTGCCAACTCCATCTCCTGTCACGTTGGGGATCCCGCAGACTGCTCTTCTGCCGGGGGTCCTGCCAACCCCATGTCCTGAGCCGTTGGAGGTCCCGCAGACTGCTCTCCTGCCGGAGGTCCTGCCAACCCCATGTCCTGTGCCGTTGGAGGTCCCGCAGACTACTCTTCTGCCGGGGGTCCTACCAACTCCATGTCGTGTCCCGTTGGAGGTCCCGCAGACAACTCTTCTGCCGGGGGTCCTGCCAACCCCATGTCCTGAGCCGTTGGAGGTCCCGCAGACTGCTCTTCTGCCGGGGGTCCTGCCAACTCCATGTCTTGCCACGTTGGAGGTCCCGCCGACTATTCTTCCACTGGGGGTCCTGCCAACTCCATGTCCTGTCGCGGTGGGGATTCCGCCGACTGCTCTCCTGCCACGGGTCCTGCCGGTCCTGTGTCCTCTTCCATGGGGGATCTTGCATAAACCGGCTCCTGACCGGCCTCCGGAACTGTCTGGTCTTCACCCCTCCTCGGACTCTGCCTTGCCCCCGGGCCGTCCGCCCGAGATTCCCTCCATGGACTCTGCCTTGACCCCGGACCGTCCGCCCGAATTCCCCTTTTTGAACTCTGCCTTGCCCCCGGGCCGTCCGCCTGAATCCCCTTTTTTGAACTCTGCCTTGCCCCCGGGCCGTCCGCCCGAGACCCGTCCTCCAGACCCCCTCCACCCACCCTGCTGGACTTTTGTTTTTTTGGGACGTCTGGAGTCCGTCCCTTGAGGGGGGGGTTATGTCACGATTCTCATGTTATGTCACGTTTATAGTTTTGTAAGTTTTGGTGTTTTTGCTGTTTTCCATGTCATGTTTTCCTTTGGGTTATTGTCTGGTCCTTTTCCCTGTGTTTTTCCTCTTGTCATTAGTTTCCCTGGTGTGTTTAATTGTCTGATTATGTTCACCTGGCCCCCTGTGTTTTCTCCTCCCTCCTCACCTGTGTCTTGTTGTGTGATTAGTCTTGTGTGTATTTAAGTTCTGGGTTTTCTGTCTGTCTTGGTCGGTTCGTCTTGTTCCAGGACTAGTTCTGCGGTGAGTGTTCTGTTTTGTCATTGTATAGATATATCATAGCCTTGAAATAAAGGAATTTTCAGTTTATATCTGCATTTGGGTCCTGCTTGTTTCACAAACCGTGACAGTTTGTGCTTTACGCACTTATATGGACAGGTCAAAAGAGTTTCGTTGTAGTGACCAACTCTTTATATTCTGGGCTAACCCTCAGAAGGGCAAGCCTGTTACCAAGCAAAGGCTCTCCCACTGGATTGTGGGAGCGATTGCTTTGGCCTATGCGAGTCAAGGTTTGCAGGCACCTACGGGTCTGCATGCTCATTCGACTCGTGGTCTGGCTACATCCTGGGCTCTGTTCAAGGGTGTTTCCATCCAAGACATTTGTGCAGCAGTGAGCTGGTCCTCGCCGCTCACTTTTGTCCGCTTTTACAGGCTAGACATCTCTGCTCCTAGTGTGGCCCGAGCAGTGCTGGGCCCCGTGTTGAGTCAGAGCTCTACCTGTTAAGTTCTGGTTGCTATGGTGAAGCGAGAAGAGGTGCTTATTTTGAATGACGCTGCGACGTGGCGCAAGCTACTTATAGGGTGGGTGGATTCCCTGACGTTGACGTCAATATCACCAGCCAATCAGGATTGGCGTAATGAGATTGATGCATCTGTTTGCTCCGCGATGAGGCGCATCCCATATTGAGACATCTCACTACATGTTACTCTGAGAACTGGGGTTACGTAAGTAACCTATAGTTTTAAAAACCGTTTATGGTCTCCGGTACTTCCAGTCCAACGCTGACTGCATGCACAGCGTTAGAAAATCGGGTCTTCAAAATAAAAGTTTGACTTTTTCCCCAAAAAAGAAAAAAGAAAAGAATTCCAATTTTTTTTTTTCACACCCACTCGAGGCTGTAATTTTGCCAGCTGTTACTCTCATGAGCGAGGCAGAAAATAATCGTTTTAACATGCCAAATAGCTGCTGTGTTGTTTATTGCACAAATCCACAGTTAGGGGTTTCTGTACTTCCTCTAGGACAGTAAAAGAAGATCTCTGTGGCTTCAGGCTTGATCGCATAGAGAACATGTTGCGAAACACAATAGCTAGCATGAACAGTTCTGGGGGGGCGTTCGAGTCCAGTTATCCGTTATCACGCTCACATTGCCTTTAAGAACTGTCGACATAAACGGGTGCGGTGCTTCCATGAGCGTCAAATACCGCCGCCGATGGGAATACATTGCAATCAGTTAAAAGCTCTTTGTGTCCGTTTATGAAAATGAAGGAGCCTCGGCGCGTCCCAACTGCACGCCATAGGAAATGTGTTCTGATGTATGTTCTTCACAGAAAATGAGTGTGGGTTTGAAAAAATAATTTATCACATAATTTTTCTGTAGCTAAATAATGAAAATGGGTCCCACAGACCCGAATACCGTACAAGGCTTAAAGGTTCATGTGAGATCTATTGGTATTGTATGCCTCCAAAGTTATTGATTCAGGTTACGGGATCACCCTGAAACACGCAGGTATTTGACTGAGATACATTTTGACTTAATTTTACCATGTTATTTTCTAGCTGTATTGAAAAATGTCTTTGTTGTTGTATTAGACCAAATGCATTGATATTCAATACATAATGAACAATTGTTGTAATTGTATTCATCCACCACATAAACAGATTAAATTCGAAAAATGACAAAAGAAATAAAACCAAAGACAAATTATAAAGAACTATAAAAAAAAAAAAAAACTGTCACACAGCCCAAGGTAAGGGAATGATAGGATATTTTCATGGAACTTCTCCCCAGAATCCCCCCCCCCCCCCCCAACATTTTGTCACCTTGTCCCCCTGGCACCTGACTCAAAGAGGCCCAAGTGAAAACTGTAAAGTCTTTGATAAAAGTCATGGTAGGCTGCTTCAGATGATCGAAGACTCTATTAATCAATTACCTGGAATCCTCTGGACCGTCTGCACTCATTAACAATGTGTTGCATCATTCATAATTTGATCAGAGAGCTGGCTAGACCCCCGGTCACAACGCTGCCTGCCAGATATTATAATTGCTTTAGTCTGGCAGGTTTGGCTGGGGTCAAACACAAACACTGGACCACCTGTGCTGCGGGGACCATTACTGTTTAATATGAGAGGAGAAGATTTATGCTACCCTGCTAATAGATCACTTAGTGTTTACTTTGATATATAATATGGCAACAACCACAGCAACCTTATGTGCTATTAAACATGATACTATGCATGTGTTTCAAAGTTGTATTCTACCCTGTAGGAAGAAGCTCATCCCTTTGAGTGTTTGAACAAACCTTTGCATTTAAAGACACGTGAAAGCACTGATAATGACTTATGATTATGACCTTAAACACTGAGTATGATATCATATTTTCAGGTTGAGTATGCATTGGTGTATTAGCTATACAACAAATTGACATAACTGATATTTAGTCCAGTTTTCTGGCTTTTCAACAGGAGTATCTTTTATCAAACACCACAATGAAGTCTCATCTCCGCTCACCAGGGGCTTTACAGTAAACAGCCAAGGTCAAAGTTTTACACGGAAGCGATTAAGAGAACATCCCTGAAAATGCACTGAAGCCTGAAAGAGATTTAAAGTCGGTGCTGAGAACACATTTGTTCGACCTGAAGCCCCTTTACCAATTTAGTTTAATTCTCCAGTGGATAGGCTTAGGTTCCTGTAGTTTTTGTAAAATGTTTGGTTGCCATCCACAGATGACCCAAATGTTACATGAGGACATTATCTGGTTTATAACAAATATTGATTTAAATGTGATTTTATTAATTTAAACAAATACATTGCTTCCTCTAAGAAAAAATAATCCCTTTCGCAAGCATAACTGCTGGAACTGCATCGACAGCAACAATCTTAGAATGATGGCAGCACTGATTTTCTGTAACTGTCCAAGATTGTCCACATTGTCTTCTCCATAAACTCTTTTCTGCTGCTTTCTCTGACGACCAGCTCTCTATCTTCTTTGCCCTCTTTACTTTTTTTCTTTTCAACAGTTCATCATCATGACTACAAAATTCTGTGCTGCCCATGAATATAAAAAATAGTAGTTCCAATTTAAAAGAGGATCTCCAATGAAGTAAAAAAAAACATCTTGTGACCAGGTTAGAGGTAGCCTGACATTTAACATTCCCTCTGGAAAACCAATGTGTATTAAAGAGGTTAAATTCATAAGACGCTGACTACCTCAGGTAACCTTTTTATAAAGCCTGTTCTCATTCATAACACTCCGTTCGATGTCTCTTTATGGGATGCGCCTCATCCGCGGAGCAAACAGAAGCATCAATCTCAATACGCCAATCCTGATTGGCAGGTGATCTTGACGTCAGCGTCAGGGAATCCACCCCCTATAAGTAGCTTGCGCTACGTCGCATGCGTCATTCAAACACCTCTTCTCGCTTCAGAGCACATCTCTATATCGGTAGCCGGGCTAGCTTAACAGTCCACAGACTGAACCCAAGCTAACTTCGGTCGAAGGGTGCTCGCCGGCTACTTTTATGCTTCTGCAAGAAGACTTTTAGTATTAACATACCAGTTAATAGTACAATCGACCTCGCCGTTTTCTCTTTTCTCCGGAAATTAAAAAGGTAAGGTTTTGACTTTCAAGCTAGCAGCACACCTGTTGCTAGCTTGCCTCCCTTGCTACCGACACTACGATAGTGAGGACGTTTTTTCTTTTCTTCTCACACCAGAGAAGAATAGGACTAAAAGAATATTACCACACCAGGTAATATTCTTCGAGAAAAAATCGTCGTCTTTTCTTCGGACTAACGACAGGTTGGAGAAGATTTTTTTCTCTGTGAAGTACCTGCTACGAGCGCGTCCTTCCCACGTCGCCATAATGGCGAACAAGATGGACACGTCTCTCCCTCACACCAGAGGAGTCAGGGAATCGGAGGCTCGGCTCTGCGGCTGCGGGTTGAAGATTTCGGACGCAGACTCACACCAGGTCTGCTCGTCCTGACTCAGGCTGCAACATGCCCAGGAGGCTATCGACAACCCCGGCTCATGCGGGCATTGTGCCCGTTTCACCATAAAGAGCCTCCGCCGACAGCTAGCTCGTCAAGTGTATGCCACAGAGATGGAGCCCCGCAGTGTGTCGGTCTGGAGCTCATCAGCAGTGGCAGCTGCAGAACCGGAGTCCCACGCCGTGTCAGGCTGGGACTCGGTGGCAGCGAGAGACGCGAGAGCGGAGCCCCACGCTATACCAAGCTGGGGCTCCCGGCTGGATCTCACTATGGTCTCGCCTGCGGAAGATGTCCTGGAGTTGGACTACACGGAGGACGAAGAGGATGCCTCTGGATTCCTCCTATCCAACTCGGATGAGCAGGAAGACAACGTCTTTATGTCATCGGCTTAGGCTGCAAAGCCGGGAGCGATGGCTGCTCTCCCAGGCGAAAGCACACCAGCTTTGCCCTGTCTAAGTTTGGACCTGCAGGCCGTGTGTCAGCGTGCCGCGTCCAGACTAGACATCCCATGGCCCGAAATGGCCAAGGAGACCTCCAGGTCCCATTACGAGGGGAAAAATTTGCCCCAAGCAACGAGGAAAAAGAGGCAACTCCTTCCGGTCTTCCCGGAGATGTTGGATGAGGTGTCGGTCTCGTGGAGAGACCGGCCCTTCAGCAACAAGGCCCCAGTCCAGGGTGCCTCCTCCCTAGACTGTGACGGTATGGAGAGGCTCGGACTGCTCCGCATACCACCTATGGAACCGCTGGTGGCAGCCCACCTCCTACCGAGGATGGCTACTACACCAAGCAGGAACCCCACGCTGCCGGCGAAGGCGGACCGATTCCAGTCGAAAATGACTGAACGTCCTACAGAGCCGCAGCGTTGTCCGCCAGGGCTTTGAACGTTTCCTCGCTGCTAACCACATACCAAGCGGAGCTCTGCGAGGATCTGTCAAGCAATCCTGGACCGGCAGTACTGGACGCGATCACGGAGATCTGTCTCCGCGTTCAACGCTGCGCCGTCCAGGCCACGGGCAAGGCAATGGGAATCATGGTGGTGCAGGAAAGAGCTAGATGGCTCAACCTCACCAACCTCCCAGACCGGGAAAAGGAGGATGTGCTAGAGATGCCCATCGTTCCCGAGGGGATTTTTGGCTCTGCTCTCGTCTCCATGCAGAAGAGATGCGAGTCCAAGAAGAAGGAGGACGAGGCCCTCCACCTCTGTCTCCCTCGAAAGGTCCTGCCGCTGCCTCCACAGCGGCAGTCCTTCGCCCAAGCTACCTCAACTGCTCGGTTCAAACTACCGAAGCAGCAGAGGTCACAGCCCGCCCTGAGTCCCCAGCCCAGGCAGGAGACGAGGGCGAGTTCGCCCAGAAAATCTCCGGTTCCGGCTGCAGCCCAGGCGCAGCCAACCCAGAATTTCGGCCAGCAGTCGAGGAAGAAGAAGCGGGTGGCCTGACAGCCTCCTCTTCTCCCCTCCGTGATAGAGCTGGAAGTCCGAGGTTCCCCAGCTCCAGATGTGTTCCCGCTGCCTCGAGAGATGCCTCAACGCCATCCTCAAGTCTGCAAAAACACATGTCACGAAATTGGTCTGTTTTGTCTTATAAACCATTTTCCGCTGACGCATCCAGGCTTCAGGCCAAGGGCGCAGCTCAAAAAAATGAAAAGAAAACAATAAAAACAATAAAACCATTAAACAGTCCGCCAATTGTTCCCCTTTTGAGAACAGCTACGGCCTCTCTCAAAAGGCGGATAATAGACGGGTCTGTGAAGGCACCACCGCCACGCGCATGCGCAGTGACGACTGGGGTTATAAAGCCACCACCGTCACGCGCATGCGCAGTGTCGGTGGGGATTGTCGAAATGGGGTACCACCGTGTTCAGACACTTGAGGGCCCCATAACACAACAAATAGAGACTCAGAGGGTAAGAGACGTGACATCTCCACTGGCTCTAAGGAGCAAACAGTGGAAGATGCTCACAATGTCTGCTTGGGTTTTCAAGACAGTAACACAGGGCTACAGACTCCAATTCGCTGTCACCCCCCCTCGCTTCTCGGGCATTCTGTATTCACAAGCCCGAGGAGAGTCAGCCCATATTCTAGAGAGAGAGATTCTCTCACTTCTAGAAAAGAAGGCTATATCTATAATACCCGCCGAGCAGAGTCAGAGCGGCTTTTATTCCAAGTATTTACTCGTTCCCAAACGGGGAGGGAACGGAATTCGGCCAACACTAGATTTGAGGGCTCTGAACAAATATCTAAAAAGATACAAATTCAGAATGCTCACTCACACATCTCTGCTGGGTCTCGTGCGCCAAAACGACTGGTTTACATCAGTCGACTTGAAAGATGCGTATTTCCACATCCCAGTATATTACCCACACAGGAAATATCTGAGGTTCGCATTTCAGGGGATCTGTTACGAATACAGAGTACTTCCCTTTGGTCTGTCTCTCAGTCCAAGAGTGTTTGTACGATGTACGGAAGCCGCGATAGCCCCGTTAAGACAACAGGGCATTCGCCTGGCAACCTACCTAGACAACTGGCTGCTTCTCGCACAGTCGGAACAGGAGGCTATTACGCAGACAAATGTCCTCGTAAAGCACCTGCTCAACCTGGGTTTCAAAATAAACACAGAAAAGAGCATGTTGTGCCCAGCACAGAATGTACTCTTCCTGGGTTTACACCTGAACTCGGTGCCCTTTACAGCCCGCCTGTCAGCGGAAAGAGTGAAAGCTTTCAGAGCTTGTCTCGCTCATTTCCAGCTGCGCAAATATGTTCTATTCAGATCATGCCTGCGGTTACTGGGGCCCCGCGCGTCATGGCACGCGGAAAGTGATGGTTACTGTGAAATGCGTAATGGCACTGCGCCACTGGCTGCACCCGACTTTTCTAGTTCGGAGCGTGCCTATGGGTGCTGTCCTTTCACGGAAGGTGGTCACCACGGACGCATGTCTGACAGGCTGGGGAGGTATTTACGAAGGTCGTCCGGTGAGGGGTCTCTGGAGCAGAGACCTCCAGCGGGCGCACATAAATTACCTGAAGCTTTTAGCGGTGTTCCTCACCCTAAAACGCTTTCTGCCTTTTCTCAGAGGACACCATGTCCTCATGAGGACGGACAATACAACCACAATATCGTATATAAACCGACAAGGGGGTTTGCGCTCTCTCCAGTTACCCCTGCTGGCACGCAAACTGATCTTGTGGAGCTGCGGCCGTCTCCTCTCTCTGAGAGCGACGCACGTACCAGGTGTAATGAACCTCGGGGCAGACCTGCTGTCCAGAGGTGTACCACTATATGCAGACTGGACTCTACATCCAATGGTTGTGAGCCAGCTGTGGGTGTGTTACGGCCGAGCCGCGGTAGATCTGTTCGCATCAAAAGAAAATGCTCACTGTCGGCTTTTCTTTTCAATGCGCGATCAAAACGCACCATTAGAAGTGGACGCGCTCACGCACATTTGGCCTCCGGTTCTCCTGTACGCGTTTCCACCCCTGGCGCTGATACCCCCAACTCTGGCCAGAGTGAGGGAACAGCGCCACACAATGATCCTGATAGCTCCGCACTGGCCTGCAATGTACTGGCTGGCGGAGATCTATCAGCTGCTGTGCGGTCAGCCGTGGCAGCTCCCCCTACGCAGTGATTTTATAATTTCTACAGGAGCTAATTGAAAAACACAGAGCTTTCTCCATGATCAAAGTCTACCTGGCTGCTATTGCTGCATGCCATGTGGGCTTTGAGGGTAAGACGGCCAGCCAACATCCTTTGGTCTGCCGTTTTGTGAAGGGAGCTCGCAGGCTCCTCCCTGTTTCCAGGTCACTAGTGCCCTTATGGGACTTGACAGTGGTTTTAGATGGGCTCACTCGAACCCCATTTGAACCCCTGGAAGAAGCTGACATGAAGCACCTGTCACACAAGACAGTGCTGTTACTGGCCCTGGCATCCGCCAAGCGAGTCAGTGACATTCATGCGCTATCTGTACATCCTTCATGCACTCAGTTTGCCCCAGGGCAAACGAGAGTGTTGCTGAAGCCCAACCCTGCCTTTATACCTAAGGTGGTTGGTTCATGTACCCCAATTGACATTGAGGCATTTCTTCCGCCGCTGTGTCCCTCAGGGGAACAGCAGCCTAATTTGCTATGTCCAGTCCGTGCTTTATGCACCTATATGGACGTATCAAAAGAGTTTTGTCATAATGACCAACTCTTTGTGCCCTGGGCTAACCCTCAGAAGGGCAAGCCTGTTGCTAAGCAACGGCTCTCTCACTGGATTGTGGAGGCAATTGCTTTGGCTTACACGAGTCAGGGTCTGCAGGCACCTTCGGGTTTATGTGCTCATTCGACTCGTGGTCTGGCTACATCCTGGGCTTTGTTCAAGGGTGTCTCCATCCAAGACATTTGTGCAGCAGCGAGCTGGTCCTTGCCGCTCACTTTTGTCTGCTTTTACAGGCTAGACGTCTCTGCTCCCAGTGTGGCCCGAGCAGTGCTGGGCACCCTGTTGAGTCAGAGCTCTACCTGTTAAGTTCTGGTTGGTTTGGTGATTTTCGAGATAAGCTCGTCTGGCAATACGGGAGCTACAATATCCCATAGTGAGACATCGAACGGAGTGTTACGAATGAGAACTATAGGTTACTTACGTAACCCCAGTTCTCAGAGTAACATGAAGTGAGATATCTCACCAGACGGCCCTCCTTGCTATGGTGAAGTGAGAAGAGGTGCTTATTTTTGAATGACGCATGCGACGTAGCGCAAGCTACTTATAGGGGGTGGATTCCCTGACGCTGACGTCAAGATCACCAGCCAATCAGGATTGGTGTAATGAGATTAATGCTTCTGTTTGCTCCGCGGATGAGGCGCATCCCATAGTGAGACATCTCACTTCATGTTACTCTGAGAACTGGGGTTACGTAAGTAACCTATAGTTTATATATCCATATTGGTCCTTGGAATTGCTCAGTAATTAGTATTCTTTCTTAAACTTTCCATTGCATTTTGAATGATAAGGCTCTTATGTCCTCTTAAATAATGTTTATTTACCTCTCAAGCCTTCCTTACTGAGAAGGCACATTATACACTTTACAAATTATTTGATTTTTTTCAATAATGCATGCCTGATTTAAATAGAGATGGACAAGCTGCAACTATTAGCCGGCAAATTAAGCTAATGCTTGCTCTTTGGCTGAAAACACTGTTTGAACCTAATTCTCTAAGGTTAAAGATGACCTGTTTTAAAACAATAACCATTTTCATTTATTTTAAATATTCCCTAAATTGCGTTATGAGTTATATCATGCTAAATGTCTCAGGCTGAATCTGAAAGTCCAGGCAGAAAAGTTCCACTTCGTCAACAGTTGATGATAAAGGAAGAAGTTGAGGGAATAAAGAGAGCATTTCTCTTGCATATAAGTATGATTCTAAGATCTGAGCAGTATATCATTCTAACATCCAGACATTATTTACCCTTATTTCTCGGTACACTCTGTACAGCAAACCACACTTAAATGCTTCTTTAATAACAACCTTTATTTTTTTTTAAATAGATTTTCATCAAAATAAAGCACAGCATTGATTTAGATACAAAAACCTTTATTGAACAGCTCTCCTCCAAAATATATCACAAGTTTTATAGCTTTGGTATCAACTCATGTACAACCATGTATAAAAGGTCTTGACAGCACATAGAAAAACAGTTTGCTAAAAGTGGATTACCAGTAAATCACACACACTAAATTAGGCAGTAGCAAAATAGTACCACACAACTGATAGCTTAGACATTCACTGACAACACTGCTTTAAAAAAATTCAAATATCTTTTTATTGCAAAGTGAAAAGTGTCAAATGAGTTTTGCAGACAGACAGAAGCACATACAGAACAACATGATTCAATTTAAAGCATATTTGTTGACTCGAGTAAAGTGTTTTATTTTGCAACACTAGAAAATAATTTATATTGGTCAGGATTGTTTTTTATACTTTCTTTTTTCAAAGCCTGACTGTGTGCCAATGAGCAAGGCACTGATCTGTTAATCATTGTTAAATAGTCTGTGAACCAGTTCTTCAACACATAGTACACCCTGCGCTTTGGGGTTTGGTCACAAAAGTACATAAAATAACAGCCCTCAAAATATGTGTATCAGTCCAGAAAAGCATGTTTAGTATTGCTGCTGATAAAAAGTATCTGTATTGGTGCTAACCACTGAGCATTATGTGACTCTGTATATTTCCAACCTCAATTGCATCCTGCAACAGTGCACATGCACGTCATTATTGAAGGAACTATACAGTAACTCTCCAACATACACCAATTTCACTAACCCTAGGTCAATATTCCTGGTGAAAGTTAATGCCCTTAGCATGCTAGCAATGCTGCTTCCAATGAACCACACATTTAACCAGTTAATCAAAATTATTTATGCAATTTAAAGTGACAAGTGATGAATTAAAAGGAAAATGACGGGCAATGAATAAAAAGCTAAAACACTTATACTTATTCAACAATTCAAGTACATTCTCATTGCTCAAATATTTCATAATGTTGTCTACCTTAGGAAAGACTTTGAGATGCTTAAGATGACAAACAACATGTGTTCTTTCTACCTCACTTTGTAACCACTGCTACAATCAATAACCAATCAATACAAAAATACATCTTATCCCTTCTGAACTGAGTACATTTCTCTCATGTCATAGTCAATTTTTTACCGAACGTAGATATTGCACAACAAAAATATCCCTATAAATCCTTTTCTTCTACCATAACAGTCTGACAGTGCTTTATGCAAACATGTGATAAGAAATCCTTAAAATGCCTAGAAAAGACCATGTTGCCTTTTTATCTGCAGAGATCTCTAAGCTCCGGCTGGTTTTATATATCGACCAAAGGCAGTACAAGGTTTTCCTCTGATACCGGTCCATTCCATCTCTAAGCTGTCATAAAGCTGATACAACAGCTGTAATAAATCCACCTGATTTGGTCAGATACACCTCTCCATGCATCAGTAACATCATCTCTCTCATGATTTCTCTTCCAGCCTGGAAACTTTGGGAATTCGTAGTTATAGCCAATCACTGGCAATCGACACTTCGACATGTCTGTTGATGTCTGAAGAAGGGGCTTTGGTGATGTCAACGGTTGGCTCCACAAACGTTCCCAGTTGGGGCCCGGAGCCCGCCGGATGGCCCAGGGAAGCCACCATAAACAAGAAGTCATTTGTGCGGCGGGTACCAGTGATTGCGAATCCCCTCATGGCCTTAGTGGCGACCTTGGAGGAGCTCTTTACGCTGGAGCCTCGTCGAGGAACCTTACATCGCAGCAGGGCTTGGAAACATCTGTAGAACTGGGTCAAGCAAAAGACAAAGACTTGATCAGAAATAGATTGTTCTCTCCCGAAATCAACTGAACCAAGTTACTTAATCCCCTATTATACTGTTTTTCAACAACATATTATAGGTCTCAGAAATATACAAAACATGTCTCTGTGTTCTGCTCGAAATACCAAACAGATCATGCATTGTAGCATCCCATAATCCCCTCTGTTTCAGCCCTGTTCCAAAAGTGCTGTCTGTTACTTTAGAGGAAAATAAGGAGCCACTCCCCACGCCCCTCTGAGAGATATTTGGTTAAAAAGAACACAATGGTGCTTGAGGAGGGGATTCAGGTGATAAGGTGGGGGGGGGGGTTACCTTGGTTGCTGATTGGCTAATGGTTACACAAGCCAAAAAATTGTTATGACATCATAAAGTGGCCAAAATCTGATCAGCTCAGAGTTTTTATATAAATGGATCAGGACAAAAAGTGGGCGAATCTGTTTTCCCGAAACTTTCAGAATCTCTTTACACAGAGGGGACACATGTTTATGTATAAAATACACGGAAAAGTGGATTTTGCATAATAGGTGACCTTTAAAAATAGGACTGTTTAGACCCTTTTTTCTCTCCACCTGATCTCCCCTGTAAGATCCCACAGTACTACACTCTAAAAACGAATTCAGGCAACCTTTCAACTCCACTTAATTAAATGCATGGTTGCAAGATAAACATGTGAGTTAATTGATTTAGCTAAACATTTTAAGTTGCAAACATTAATTTATAAGTTTTGTTGACATAATATTGTTGCTAATTACATCAACTTAATATCGTGTGTAATTTGAACTCTGATTTCTGCGTTAATTGACTTAAAACTAAATTCAAGTTGTAGTAAGTAATGCAATTGGCTTGATAACTTAATTGCTCTACACCTTGAGTTAAGGATTTCAAGTCCACTCCCACTTAACATGCCTGGACAAGTTCCGAAAGTTAAGACAAATAGAAATATACAAAGGACATTTTAAGGTGAGTGTCATCTTTTGTCATTCAAATACAGTAGATAGCCTTGTAGTTGCACTGTATAGGCAAATTGCTGTTTGACCAAAATTAGCAGCCTTTGAACTGTGAATAGTTCTGTGAGAGGATACAAGGTAGAGGCTACTGTGAGAGTAAAAATACTTTGGTTACTATTGTGATATCACTTTTTATTAAAAATGAATCTCGGTGAAGCAGATCAAGGACATGCTTCTTGAGGTAGGGTCGTTATTTAGAGTTGTCATTTAAATGCAAGTTGTTGGCAGTCACCCATTCAGAATATATTCATTTAGGTAATTTCTCTTTTTTTCCTTTTTCAAAAATAGCACAATACAATTGAAGTACGCAGAGAAC
This sequence comes from Notothenia rossii, assembly GCF_949606895.1. Lineage (NCBI taxonomy): Eukaryota > Metazoa > Chordata > Actinopteri > Perciformes > Nototheniidae > Notothenia > Notothenia rossii. The sequence goes on along the minus strand of NC_136907.1, from coordinate 53,903,496 downwards.
TATAGCCATCCGCTGCCTTGTCGTGTACCTTGGAGAAAAGGAAGAGGACCTTTTCAAGGAGTTTAGCGACGTCATTAAAAATCTTAGAATAAAATCCATGGGCACAGTGTAAAAACACAGGACAAAAGCACTGCTCTATGTCAGTTACATTTTGAAGCATATTGCACTTTTGGCCACACACCAATCAATAATATCTTAGCAACGTTCAGCATGGATAGGTGTTGACAGCAAAGGCATGGGAAAAGGATTGTGATAAATAAAGTATGTGGGGGTTTCCATCGTATTACAATTATTTTTTGGCTGCTGTTAGACCAGCGAAAAGCACCCTTTTCTGATGTTTCTGTAGGTCAAGAGAATAATCATCATTCAACAATACAATATTTGGGAGACAGGGTATGTGAACTCCAATAATCTCAGATACAATGTCAATAACTTGTTTCCAGAACGCTCTTACTGCAGTACATTCATAAACCATGTGTACATGTGTGCCAATAGTCTTTAGGTTACAGAGAAGGCATATGGGGCTTGGAATCATCCTTAATTGACAGCATTTTCTGGTTGACAGATAATATCTGTGTATCATTTTATACTATATAAATTGGTGATTGTGGTTACGCGATGTTAAGGAGATATTATTCCATATTCTCTTCCAATCAATAGTCTGCGTATAATTTTTTTAGATCTGCGTTCCATACTGCAGAGATGCCAATATATCCGGTTGATTTATCTTGCAGCTTTTTATATATATATATATGAAGTAGTGCCGCTCACACTGTTTGAACTTAATATGACCTTAACTAATTGATCTGTTGGCAGAGGTTGATTCCACGGAACTCCATATGTGCGCATGGCAGTACGTAGTTGCAAATAGAAAAAGAAAGAAGACCCAGGCACATAATACGTGTCTTTCAATTCTTGGAAGGACATCAAGCCGTTGTCGTTGGTTATGTCAGAAAGACAATGTATTCCTCGGGTTTGCCATTGTGGGAATTGGATTGCTTTTTTTCCAATATGTAATAACAGGTTATGAAAAATTGGTATGTTACTATGCCAATCTACAGACCAATTGCACAATTTCTCTACATGTTTCCACACTTTCAAAGCTTGCCCAATAATTGGTCCAAATGTTTGCATACAGTCATATGGCAACATGGCAGAAATGAAGGGCAATTCCTACAGAGCTTTTTGTGCCATTTACTAGAGTTGTATTTCAATCGCGCACTGAGGTGAATATGATTTTAAGCGACAGACTACATACAATACTTCATTTATACGCTTATGGATCAATATAAATGTTATTGTCCTACATGTGGCAGGTTGGCATCTGGTCCACCTTGTCTAGTTTTAAAATTACTTTTAACCGTACAACTTTAACAAAATGGCACAGGTACCTACTCTGTAGCTGGAAGCCAACTGAAGCACTTTTATATTAAAGTAATTAAGCCCATTGTGCTTTTTACAGCAGCCAAATAACCCCAGCATTCAAATCCTGCCCCTCACAATTTATGTCAGTGTTCCTGATGTAGTGTGTCAGAAAAGACTGGGGGGTTGGTCGGCATGCAGAACATCGGACATTTTCTCACAAAGCAGAACTGAAATTACCATTTTATTATCTATGGTCTGGATTTTGTTCCAACTAAATAATAATATTTAAAATGTTGTCACGGACATAAAAAGTGTGTCATTGAACCTGGGTATTGAAGAATTTGTCAACCTTTTTTTGCTGGGCATATTGCTTGGTTTCAACTCTGCAGCTGTGCTCTTAGAACTTGGCAGCTGAGTAATCTTCAATAATTGCAATGATAGCACTTTGTATTACAGTTTTAGTCTGAAAACATCAAGGTTAGTTTTTGGGCTCAATCAAACAAGCATCACTTGTTTGATCAGCATAAAAAGCGTCACCATGTATCTTGTTTGCCATTTTTAATACCTGCTTAACACAACCAAAACAATGGAAAATAAGTGTCACCAAAGTATAAGCTGAATTGTAAAACTTTAATATTTAAGTTGATTGTGATCCCTCAATTAGCAGCAAGATGTACGTATCAAGTGGCAGTTCATTATGCAAGATTTAACATCCTTAATTTACAGCTGATAAAACCACAATAGGATGCATTTAGGTTGACATTTCATTGCAAGATTTAAAAGACATTACTATAACCATATTTCTTCAAAGTTATGACATTGTCACAGTGATTTCTCTTCAACCTTTACACCTCAGGCAATGCTGTTTTCCAACCAGGGTAGAACATATGAAAATGTTTTGAGGAAAGAACAGACGGGTTGTCTCCAAGGCACAGAGGAAAGGCATTGCAATGTATTGAACCTGTCAGGGAATGATAAATAGTGAATGGACCCCTGGATCGATTTTTCAACCCAAGAAACAGATCTGGAAGTGTCAGGATTATGATTTCATGCAGATCCTCCTGTGTTTCTCCATCCTGCACATAACAGCCCCCATGGTACCCGGCTCAAAGTGCAAGTATCTGCTGATGGACAGGTGGGGGGTTTCTGAATTATTGAGGATGCCAGCAGTAGGTTGAAGGCATAACAATGAATTCAGGGTATTTGGCTATACTTTAAATTCCAGGCATTTCCAGCCTAGACATATTCACAACTCAGACAAGCACTTGAACAACATTTTAAGTCCCTTTCCTCAGCTCTTGGTAATGTGAAGATGCCACTCTTGAGTAAACGTAGTATACTTAGTATACGTACATGTTCAGGTATACTTATAGTCTACTACATTTTCTCATGAGCACAAAACATGCCTAATCTGTTTCACAACTACTGGTCACATAAGAAAAGTAAAAAAAACAAACATAAACAACATTTATGAAAAGTTTAATTTGTAGAGAAAGACATCGAAATAGAGACATTAAGACAATAAAGGGTTGCTGGATACATAGAGTAATCAAAACAAATGTATAAAGAAACAGGAATCATTGTAACAGTCAAGAGATGTGATGTTCATTTGGACTTTTGCTGAAAAGCAGTACTGTATCAGGGGTTGAAGGCATATCGTCATTCTACCATTAGCCCAAATTGTTATCATTGTCATTATGGGTGAAATGATATAATCTTGACCTCAAATGTATAAGTCAATATATGTTTTATTTAAATTGATGTTGTTGCTGCTCATAACTTGGTGGAATATCCATTTTTAATTGTGGGAGGTGCCTCCTGATAGCTCCTGGGATTCATCTGATGGTGAATGTCTGAGGAAACAGGTTACTGCATTTTAGTTGTAAGTAAAAGACAATGTGCCCCTTCTTTTGAAAAGAAGTACCACAATTGTAGTCGGGACAATGTCCATAATCCTTTACGCTACAGCTCCTCCCTCCGGTATTTTGTGAAAGGAGCAGACATGAAGTTTTAAAACTAAAATTATATTATTACAACCTGATAACCAGTAAAAGCTATGGGATGGGGTGAAGCAGGAAGATCACGCAGACTGCTGAAGGGGCCTCATCTTGCGGAGGGAGCCTCAACTGAGACGCAAATGCGGTGCACCTGGCGCGGCACGTTTTCGCCGCTGCAAGGCTCCACTAGCACCTCCCCCACCACCCCGTTGATGCTCGCGAAACAGAGGGCCTCATTATCGAACTTTGCGTGGGGCCTCAAGTTGGCCTGGGACGGCCCTGGGGTGAAGGCTGGGGAGATTAAAGTATTGATACAAAACTTCTGGCAATTACTAACATTAGGGCTGAACGATATACCGTGTCATGGCGATAACCGCGGTATGCCCATGCGCGGTTTTCACACCGCAGGGACGTGCGGTTTTATAAAATTTTTATAATGTAAAAAAATATATTAAAAAAATTAAAAATTTAAATTTAAATTTGGAACTGCGATATTAAGTAGGTACATTAACTCAAACACGTCATGTTACAATTATTTTTGCTGCTTGCTAGAAAAGGAAAACTTGCGCGGCTCTCATGTCAGGGGTCCTTGAGTGAGTGACATGCAGGCTCTGCATCACAGCAGGCCCCGCCCCGCTAGTTTGCAGGCGATCGAGAACACGGTAAAAAATGAGCGCGGCACAGGAGGACGAGAATGAAGATTTAATTCGAAAAAGAAAAACAACATCTGCCATCTGGGATTATTTTGGTTACAAAAAGCTTGATGTTGACCAAACAAAGGTACTTTGTAGACGGTGCCATGCAGTTGTTTCGGCAGCCCGAGGCAACACGTCGAATTTACTTGCCCATTTGAATAGACACCACAAATCAGATCTGAATGCCTCCCACAGCGAAAGCAAAAAACTATTTCGGATGCCTTTGCCGGTGTTACAGTATAAGTTGAGTCATGACAACTGGCGACATTCTATTATTTTCGTCATAGGAATCCGGGGCGTGTACATTGAGGACCCATTGTTGACTTACCAGAAAAGAAACATCGTTTGTCGTTTACGTTCATCTTTTGCTATATCTGCCTTCCTAAGATCACTTTGCTGCACATTCAGTACTCGTATGTGAGGTTGTGGTTGAGAGTCCGATATCGTGACGCTTACAGGGAGGTATCGAACATTACAAAGTAGGTGACTGTGTGGATGCCTGTTCAAAACATTGCAAACTTCAATAAATCATTTAAATTATATATTTGTTTCCGACTTTCATTTGTTCATCGTTCTTAATGTGATGTATAGTAGCTTTGATAGCTGTCCATACCTTCACACAGCCTAAAAGTAAAACACAAGTTGTTTATTCACAGCCCGAACGCTCATCGAGATGACTGGATCAGTCATGACAACTTGTGATCAGCTCCGATTAAATTGTGATATCAATTCTGTAGCTAACCTCCAGGGAGCACGTTTATTTTATGAAATACCTGTATCCCTCTCATCACAACAAGACTCTACACTGTGCAGGAAAAACAATGACATACATGAAAATAACCTTGATGCATGGGAATTAAACACACAAACTAACAGATAAATCATCAGAAGAAGGCAGAGAGGAAGTAAATAACAACAGAAACACGGAAGGCAGACAGAATTGCTTAGACACGGGTGTCACATGAAATTTAAATGTTCTGGAAAGTTCCTTATACAGCTTTAGCCTTTTTTATCTCATGAAGTCCCAAAGTGACACACACTGAACAGTCTGGGGTCATCATGGTCCTTGACATTTGCTTTTGTCTTCCCATAACAACATGTCCAAGATGTCCATGTGTCAGGCTAAAACATGTGACAGAACTAGCTAGATTTGGAAAGGTTTTTTGTTGCTAAAGTTAATATTCAAGCCATTTAAGAATAAAAATGCTTACATGACATGTCATTTGTTAAACTTTAAGCTGTCTTCGGCTCTTTTCTGCTGGAACAAATGTAAATGTCCCCTCTGTGGGACGAATAAAGGTATTCTGATTCTGATTACATTTAACCTGTTGTGGAAACATTTCTTGATGAAATTGATATGAAACAAATGCCATAAATATTGCTGTGACACATGGTGTCACATCGGGACTTTAACCCTAAACCTTCACAGTAAACCCGGAGTGACATATATGCACAATTAGAAATATGATTATGGTCTGGTCAGTTAATTTAGCTGATTCAATTATATTTAGTTAACATATGCTTTATTCTTCAATTCATAGTATGTTCAAACAAATGCAAACCAAAACATCATCCTTGTTAATTAAGTTATAAATAAGAGTTACTTTACCATTAAAGCCCAGATATTTGACACTAGGGAGGTTACTTGTCAGAAATGTGTCTATTTAGTCTAAATGACGTTCCCCTTAATTTCCCCAAAAGTAGAAATGGGTCGGGGTTCTTATGGGTTAAACGTATAGGCTTAAAGGCATAATAGAACTACCGTATTATATGTATTCAACTTGTGCCCCGCTGGACTTACTTTTCTGTGGTTTACCGTTACTGTGACATATCAGTATAGCCACGGAAGATAGTTTGTGTGTTTAATTCCCATGCATCAAGGTTATTTTCATGTATGTAATTGTTTTTCCTGCACAGTGTAGAGTCTTGTTGTGATGAGAGGGATACAGGTATTTCATAAAATAAACGTGCTCCCTGGAGGTTAGCTACAGAATTGATATCACAATTTAATCGGAGCTGATCACAAGTTGTCATGACTGATCCAGTCATCTCGATGAGCGTTCGGGCTGTGAATAAACAACTTGTGTTTTACTTTTAGGCTGTCTGAAGGTATGGACAGCTATCAAAGCTACTATACATCACATTAAGAACGATGAACAAATGAAAGTCGGAAACAAATATATAATTTAAATGATTACTGAAGTTTGCAATGTTTTGAACAGGCATCCACACAGTCACCTACTTTGTAATGTTCGATACCTCCCTGTAAGCGTCACGATATCGGACTCTCACCCACAACCTCACATACGAGTACTGAATGTGCAGCAAAGTGATCTTAGGAAGGCAGATATAGCAAAAGATGAACGTAAACGACAAACGATGTTTCTTTCCTGGTAAGTCAACAATGGGTCCTCAATGTACACGCCCCGGATTCCTATGACGAAAATAATAGAATGTCGCCAGTTGTCATGACTCAACTTATACTGTAACACCGGTGTTACACCATACGAGAGATTCAAAACGGTATAAAGACATCACAGATGCCATAACATTTCACCTGGCAAAAGACATGGTACCAATTTACACCGTTACCAAAGAGGGTTTTAAGAAAATGATCCGCTCACTTGATAAGCGGTACGTTATACCGTCACGCACCTATTTTTCTCAAGTCGCCATTCCCGACCTGTACGAGAAATGCAGGGCAAAAGTTGAAACAGCTGTCAAAAGTGGAATACTATGCTGTTACAACGGACTTGTGGTCCAGCCGGACAACGGAGCCGTACATAAGTCTGACGGTGCACTTTATTGATGAGGACTTCGAACTGAAAAGTCGCTGTTTGCAAACGGCATTTTTCCCAGAAAATCACACAAGTGAGAACATCGCAGCGGGGCTGAAAGAAGCGGTGGCTGCTTCAAACGTCAAGTCTGTATAACAACAGACAATGCTGCAAATATGGTGAAGGCTGCCTCCCTGAACGAGTGGACCAGGCTGCAGTGCTTTGGCCACAGACTTCATCTTGCAGTTGGTAAGCTACCCCCGCCCACACTTTATTTACTAAGCTGTGTCTGTATCGAGTGTTTTTTTTTTTTTAAATAACCTTTATTCAGGGAAGTGTAACAGAGTAATGCTATCTTTTTCAGGAGTGCTTAACATCCTGTCCTGAAATGCAACAGTTTTCTTAATTTTAATCAGTTTCATAAATGTTACGTTTTATAAGCAATTCATTGTTGAAGGCAGCTAATTTCAAACCACACCACACACACACACACACACACACACACACACACACACACACACACACACACACACACACACACACACACACACACACCTTATGTGGATAAATTGTTATGCTATAAATTTTTATGCTATAATATAAATAATATATAGATGAACTCAGACGATTGCTAAAAAACATCAGGTAGGATTTTCTGTGAAATGGCCAGATGGGTGGGAAGAGGGAAGGACGGGGTGGCATGGGAAAGGGATTCCCTATATTTTTTTCTTTGTCTTTTCTTTTTCTTTTTGTATTGTCTATATAATTTGTATCTGTATAAATCCCTTTTGTGAGGGCAAAAAAAAAAAAAACAATAAAAAGTTGGTCACAAAAAACCACAATATATACCGCAGGGGAAAAAAAAACGCAATGTCAGTTTTTTTCAAAACCGTGCAGCCCTAACTAACATGATAGCTCAGGTATGTGTCTGTTCAATTCGAATACCTGTAGCCTTATCCCTTCAATGACAAAAACCAGGTGCTTTTCGATTTGAAAAAATCGCCCAAACATGAATTTGTAACCTCACCACAAACTCACTTTGTGATACTTTTGTATTGACTTAACTCAACATTGAACTTCTCCTGCTCATTTCTGTCTGTCAAATGCTGGGTGCTTAGAGGTGCGGAGAGAAGGGCAGACATCGAAAAATGCCTCAGCACATCAACAAAGACAATTTCCTAACAATGAGAAACTCAGTCCGTCCATAACCTATTGGTCATCTATCAGTGAAGGCTACACAGAGATGTAAGGAAACAAGACAATCAACGCCTCTCAGCGGTGCTGATGCAAACTCCCCGCTCCCTCAGCTGTCCAAACAACACACTGACGAGCGTTAGACAGATGGTACACAGGGAGATGGAGACAACAGAATTAAAGGGGAAGTGAGATGAGACACATGGGCATCAAGGCTAAGGTCAAGAGAAAGGTGAAGGCGGTGACATATTAATAGATGAACCATGACAGACAGATGCACTGACGGAGTGTTCCAAAGAGAGATGACTGAATAGTTCACCAAAAACCGGTCACATCATGTTTGGGTGATGCATTTCGTTGGACGGATTACATTTGTATGTTCCTAGGTTAACGTGCACAAAGATATAATCATCAGCAGTTCACTCACATTCGCTCTGTGAGATAAGTATTGTTTGTGTCATAAAAGTCCAACATAATTTCAAAATATGAATGCATTTGGCAACCTTTTTCATTTTCAATCAATGATCAAACTACTTTTGATCTACAGTCCTCTAAAACTTCTGAGAAATTGATTCAGCATCCTCATTAACCCTCCAAAACCACTCCAATAACATCCAAATTGGCTAATCTTTTTTTGAAATATTGGGGATATGGGTGATTATGCTAATTTATACTACTTAACTCAACTCATGCTAATTCACTAAATTGCCCAACATATGCAACTTAGCACCCAGCAGTTCATATATGCTAGAGACTCATACTATACATTTCAACATAACACTTTTGTGAACTCAATACATGTGGGTTTACAATAGGACTCCATATACAGGCAAATAGACTATTGACAGAGTTCTTTGTAAAACTAATATCCAAAACTTTGCAGTGCTCTCACCATAGTCTGATATGAGTTCAGTTGCAGACAATCACTTACACTTAATTGAGTTTAAGGGATCTAAATGAAGCGAATAAATGGGAGGAAGCATTTAGCTTCTTTTTATAGACGTCGGCACACACTACTTAATTACACGATTGCCTGACTTAATTTGATCTAATAAACTCCCGTTCTTTTTAAGTGTACTGCACACCACAGAGAGTAGAAATGATCTGGGAGCTACAGCCGGAAAAATAATGAGCATCACAAAGGAACTTGTGAACAGAATGACAATCAACAGATTTCCTCTTAAGATGTTCTGGCAAATTCCAATTCTGTTAAGGGCGGCAGTGTATTTTTATGTCTATCAATAATTTCCACACTGAAATCATCTTTCTGAAATGATCAAATAAGCAGCTCCCTGGCAACCAGAAATGAATCCAATCTTGTTCTGTTTGACGGTGATGGTTCTCTTGTACCTTATATGTCGTAGCTGCTATATTGTACTGCCATGTGGTAAATACTCGTGTATGCTGCTCTGGCTCTTTTGCACTTTTTGCACATCATGTATTTTTTTTTTTTTTTGCATGTATGTTTGTAAAATGTAATTTTCTTAAATGTTTAATGTGAGGGACTGCGGATGGAAATGAGCTCAAAGCTAAATCTGGCACTGTTACGCTTGATACATTTGAATGTTTTAAGTGTTCATTACTGTGCATTGTCCCTCACAAATAAAGGATTAAATACAAATTAAATAAAATCACACAGCTTTTAACTAAGCTCTCATTGTCTCACAGTCTCGGAGTCCAATATAACTAACTTTGGTTTGTAGGGATGTAACGATACCAAAAACTCACGGTACGGTAATATCGCGATAACAAGTCCACGGTACGGTATTTATCGCGATATTGAATAATAAAGGGAAAAAAATAATAATTCAATTTTTTATTTTTCAATAAACATTTTTTTTACTCAGAAAATGTTTATTTATTACATAATAAATCTGATTTGTACAGCATTTTAGTAGGATAGCAGTATTTGTAAAGTGTCAAAAACAAAGTGACAGTAACAGACTGGAACAAGAAAACCAGTGTTTTTGTACCTACTAGTACTACCAAACAAAATAGGCATTGTCTTTGTGCCACTGCATCTCACAAATAAACAAGGACATTTAATAATCAGACCCTGCAATAAAATAAATCAAGTTTCACTTTAGTTTTTAAAGTAACTCAACTCAAACTCACTAGTCACTCACTCAGCATCATCAGACAGGTTTTTAGGAGAATGTCCACATTTCTAGGTATTTATAAGCTGGGATGTTTGGGCATTTACAATATGCCCTGCTCTGGAAAAAACTCTCTCGCTTGTTACAATGACGGAAAAATCTGAAAGCAGTCTGTCATTTTGACAGATTAGAACAAACTCGGAACAGCGCCAACGTTTCCCCGCAGCCAGGCTCTGGTGTTATGCCGTGTTATGCATGCCCTCCAAAAGGAAATGATATAGTTTCCAAACCGTACTTTGCCGTACAGATCAATACATGTCTGGGAGGTCTTGCTTTACGCTGTGCGCGTCCCGCGAGGTGCATGCACACACGGCATAACACCGCCCCCCCCCGTTGACAGTTCACGAGCATGCTCTATCGTGAACTTTTCAGACCCGACGGGTAATAAGGGATTATGATGGATATTTTACGATCCTGTCTGTCGAAATGACGGACAGCGAAAAGTCTAATGCCAGGCTTATTGACAGGTCGAGATATAAATATATGGTTGATACTTGTCAATGTCTCTAGGTGTGTAAATGTAGCCCTGTAAATACGATGTCCTTTTGTGTTATCTGTTGTTTTATTTTCATGTTGTAACCTACTTGCTGCCATGTTAGACAGGTCTCTCTTGAAAAAGAGATCGATGATCTCAATGGGACCACCTGGTTAAATAAAGGTTTAAAAAAAAAAAGTGTTTTAAAAAAAAAAATATTTTTTTTTAATAATTTTTTTTTTTAAATCGCGGTAGATTTTGTCAGTCTCACGACGGTATTGGGAAGTTTATTTACCGCGATACCGTGATATTCGGAATATCGTTACATCCCTAGTAATAAGGGATTATGACGGATATTTTACGATCCTGTCTGTTAAAATGACGGACAGCGAAAAAGTCTAACAGCCTAACCTAACCTAACCCTTACTCAGCTTTCTTATTCCTGCCTTTTATTTAAACAAATTGTATGTCTCACACTATATTTTATTGAACTGTTTTACTTAAAATTTATTTTTGTCTTGACTATAGTGTATTTTGCACTGTTGGCGGGGCCCAGGACTTAAAATGTGCATTGCCAATTTCTGTGTAGCTTTTCTGCATATGACAATAACCCCTTTGAATCATTGAGTCTTTGAACTAACCCTAACCCTGCTAAAACCCAAATGTATCAACATATTTGAGAGACTTAGAACAGAATGGCCAGGCTTTTTACACAATTAACTTTAAAGATTTTTTCAATCCTCAAAATAGTGATTTCTTTCTTTTCGTCAATTGACTTTTCAAATGTATTGCAACTCCAATAGACAAAAGTGCAGAGTAATATTAAGTGTAATGTCAAAGGGTTCAATACAAATATGGCCCCATTTTACATTTTCCAATTTAAAAATGTGATCATCTAATGACAATGTCAGGCATTTCAACTTTGAGGTAAGTCATCCTAAAGGCTCTAAAAACTATTTCCCAAAAATGGTTTCCCATTTAGGTCAAATGATGATTAAAGTTCTTCTGAAAACTAGTTTATAAACTGCAGTCAAATATGCCCAAACCGCTCCGTCATGCCCTAAGCAACCAACCTAATATAGTCTTCGTCACAATGAAGCGGGAAAATGTGATCTCCCAGTCAGAAGGGCAATAATGCTTAGCAATAAATGGATCTTCCTCAGCAAGCGCATAACTTCAACACAATTACTTAAATAAAAAAAAGCAAATTACTTTTTGTTTCCCAATTACTGAATATATTAGACAGAACACACAACAAGCTTCTCTGCTTCGACATGTCTGTGCACCAAGCTTTTTCTTTCTTTTGAAGTTCTTTTAGAAAATAGCACAGTAATTCCAATTTAATAAACTGAATACTTAGCCTAATAGCATAATTGCCTAAGTCATTTTTTGGCCAAATTGTGATATCTGCCTAACTTTACTCTCCTACTACTGCTGCATCACCCTGCCTTATTGCCTATGTCCTCAGCCTATCAGAACGCATTTTAGAGTCCAAAATCACTATCTGCCGAAGTCATCTCTTTTACTTTGGCATTTTTTACGCTACATACAAAGATGGCGGACCACATGAGACAGAGGGCTCTGCTGACCACAAGTGAAGCATTAGCTCTTCTTTTTTATTCATATGGTGAGCTAGTTCATATTTCTTCAACTTTCTAGACACTAAATGTACTTTCAGTCAATCAAAGGGTTTAGGAACTGTGTGTTTAAACTTTTAATCACATTTCTGCGAAAAGGTAGGATGAAGTAGCAACACTCAGCAACTTTATTTTCTTCTGCTTCAGGGTCAGGAAATGAACTTGATACAAATTTAGAGAAGGACTCAGAGAAGGATTTAGATGGCCATGAAGCATGGTGTCACCATAGAACAAAAGTGTCTGGTTGCAGGGCACACACAAATGGAGTGCGACTCCATGCATAGCCTCAGTGAACGGCGTACCATCGAAGATATTCACACTCCACATGATTACATTGTCATCTTTGAGACTGCACGTTTGCACCCATCCCCATACAAGGTGACCCAGCTATACCACAGTGACTTCATGAAGTTATCTGGGGCCTATGTCACCAAAATTCGACCAGGCAGAAAAGTTTGCGACCCCAGAGTCCATGACCTTCGGGCTCTCCAGTACTTGGCAGATGGTCGAATCCGGCACAAGTTGGATTTTGAGTCTGACTGGGAGGACTTAACTCAGCAACTCAGCATCCCCGTAGAACCGGTCCACTGAGTCCCACTCTTTCTTGCCCAGTTGCCAATTACTCTCAGGAAATACAATGACTTGCAGGCAATGAAACCAGTACTACCAAGAGTGGCCCACCAGTAATACGACAACCTCCCTCATCAATAGAAAACGAGTTCACACAGCACCTCAGTAGGATTTGGTTAAGGTTGGACAGGTAACACAACTTGGTTATATTTAGGAAAGTAAAACTACTTTTCTGTTATGTTTGTATTCATGTGTAAAAAAAGTTGTGTAAGAAAAATTGCCTAAGTCATGGCACATTCTGCAAGTCATTTGTATTTGTTATGCAATTGATGTTGTGTCTTTTTTTTTTGTTGCAAATTTGTTCACACATCTGGTTGAACTTACTGTTACAAAATCAATAAAAAATACCAATGTGCTTGCTAAAAATTGTGTTTTTTCTTGTTTTCCAAAAACATTCAAATATGACTTGGGCAATTATGCTATTAGGCTAATTAATGTATTAATATACAGGCAGGAAATTATAAAGTGAAACACACCACTGGCTAATGAGTTTTTATTGGGGGTCGGGGGCAAAGCAAAACTAAGTAAAATCTTTAATGCAATTATCCTTTTTTTTCAAAAGCCAATTTTCTATTTTAATTTTGGTGTGAATACCTCCACATAGGTCTTGTGTATATTTACTATTTGACTTCATTAAAGTGAAAGTATCCAATCCGATCTATTCAAAGGAATAATAGGTAGAATCATTTGTTACTAAATGAATCAATAGCTGCAGGCCCGATGTACAATTGGAGCCCAAATTGTGGTTTGAACTTGAGCGAAGTGAATGCAAACAGTAGTAGAGTTGAACCAAATCAATTATTTGTGCAGTGATGGAGTAGATCACTCGTTAAATCCCACAGCCTGTTAAACTGTCAGTCATGATAAGGCAAGAATCCCCAGCTATCGTTTAGGACTACACCATGTGCTCTGTTTGACAAACCCCGTGATTAGTTCTCAAGCTCTGTGATTGGTTGACCTCCAACTGCATTCCATATGAAAAAAAAAGTTTCGTAAAAGATAAAATCATACTTTATTCAGCAGTGCTTGCTTTACTCTTTGAAATTCATCACATGAATGCATTGTAATAAATGGTTCGGCTGCATTAAATATATTACACATCTGTCGTAGTTCTTTATTTTTATTTATCTCCAGAGATCGGGCTCAGAATAGACCGGAAACTATTCTTTTACCGTTCAGTTTGAATTTCACAATAAAGTTAGTAGTAATATTTTGTTTTGATATTATTGTTTTTTATTAACTACTAGACCGCTGGGTCATGTTAAGACCATCTTTTCTGTGTTGCTGTGGGTTTTTTCCATCGCTTTTGTGTTACAAATATCAAAACAATAACTAAATATATCCGTCGTAAACTAAACCAGAAACAGCAGTATATTTTATTTTGTTAACACTGTAAACTTGACAGCTTTTTAACCCAAACCACCTACTGGTTAAAGCACGTTATTACACGTTTAGAGTAATGCAATGCAGGTAGATTGTGTTGCTTTTTAATGCTTTTTAATGACTGTTTAAAATGCCTTTTTCCTAATGTCTTTTATTATTATTAACTACTTGTTACTTGTTGCTAGGGACGCTGCTATCGATCTTGTGTTTCGCAACATGTTCTCTATCTATGGCACGTCTCTACTGGGAGTTGTAGTTTTAAAAGACGTTTTCGTATTTCCCATAATAAGAAGTTGCCAGTATACTGTGTACATCCCTGGAGGTTTAGGGGATAGGAAACACTCAAATTTAAAACATATAATTAATAAATGGGTGAAAATTGCTTGTGCCCATAATGAGCAGCATTAATATATATACCCACATGCCAGCTAAGGTCAGAAGAGCTTTATTTAACAGCTGGTCTTATGTTTGTGACCCCTCCTGTTGTTAATTGATAACATTACATTACATTACATTAATTGATAAGCCTAAAACATGCACTTATCAAGGTTCAGAGGCACATTTTGCAAATATGGCAGTAGCCATCGATCATCTTAAGATAAGATATACTTTATTGATCCCAAGTTGGAAACATTTGCGTTACATCAGCATGTGTAACAGTTGTAACTTGTAAATATGCAGTGGTGTTTATTTGTAAATCATTTAGTATAATCACACAAATTCTGTGTTTTATATTGAATAATTCTGTGTTCTTGATTGTTCAATACCTGACAAGGCCGGAGATGAAATATCTATATACATCCTATAAGAGTATAATACATATGTATAATATCAGTTAAAATAAGTGCTTCAACATAGTTAACATTGCTGGAGGTATGCACAAATATTGATAGATGTCTTGTAATGCACTATTGAGGAACCTGCGACCCAAGTTTTTCATTCATTGCATAACTACACCGTTTGTGTATATGATATGTCAATAAACCTTAGAAAATCTTGAAATCTTGAAAGGGATGTTCAAAATAGTCATTATATACAGTCTTTAATTAACTATTAGTTGAGAATAACGAGTAATGAATATACTTTATAGGGATCCTATTAATATCTAATAATACAAATAATGAAATTCAATAACATGCTTTAACCACCAGGTGTCCCTTTCTATCAGCTGTGCACATTTATGGTGTAAATACAGCCTATCTACCAATTGGATCAAATATAAAAGTCAGCCGAATTAGTGTTGATCCTGCAAAGAGACTTATTGTGTGAAAAGAAATGTAAGATGTTTTTTAATTGCTGATATATTTATGATCCACGTCACGTTTTCAGTGTTGGCGGCAGTTCCTCATGTTTGTCTAGAAGTCTTCTCATCAGGGCTCTATAAATAGAGAACTATGGCAGATATGTAATATTTAATGCAGCCGAACCGTGTATTACAATGCCGTTATGTGATGACTTTCAAAGAGAAAAGCAAGCACACTCGGAATAAAGTATTATTATTATTTTTTTAAATGTTTTCGGTCTATTTGTTAATGACGATGTGATGTGAGATGTGAGACTGGAATTGCACAGGGGAAAATAACGTATCTTTAGATGCGGATTTTGTTAAACTAATACGTTTGCGCTGTGGACCAACACTATACATTGACGGGGAAGGGGGTAGCAATAAAGATAACACCATTAAACAGTTACACAACATAACAGAAATAATATCGATAGCAGCGTCCCTAGCAACCACCTTGGTAACAATGAAAACGTTCTATGGACGCAATTTCCTGAAGTAATCTTCGTAATAACTAGCAAACTAAAGATCATGTACATCCACTGCACACATAATCTGAAATAACAACTCATATTTCTCGCATCAAATTACATCAAAACGCATTTTAATGGCCAAACTAACTTTAAAATAGACATTTTCCACCGAGAATACCGAGAATAAAACGAAGTTCCGCCATGTTTTTTTTTTCTGCAGAGAGAAATTTGAAGATCAAGTGAGAAGGACGCCAGCCATTGGAATGAATGGTGAAAAAAAACAGGGTTTGTCAAACATTCTGGGTAGTGTAGTGTCTTCTGCCATCCTTTACTCCGAAAAAATATTTGTTTCTCCGAATCAAAGGGGAAAAATACAAAAGCATTGCACACAATTTAAACCAATCAATGTTGTGTAATTAACAAGGATAATCTGGTGTTTTTTAGTCGATGAGTAGTGCAGATATCACTGTAAAATCAATCGACAGTAAGGGGAATACTTACTTCCGGGTGTACAATTCTCCGTTATCCAATGGGAATGGACGCTCACATTGCCTTTGAGGGCAGCCGACACAAACGAATGCCGTGCTTCCATGAGCGTCAAATCCCGCCGCAGATGGGAATACATTGCAATCAGTTGAAAGCTATTTGCGTCCCTTTATGAAGCTGAAGGAGCCTAGGAGCGTCACAACTGCACGCCACCGGACCCTGACCAAACGTCGCTCCTGGACGATTATGGAGTGAGAGTGTGTTGCATAAGCAGTGTCATCTTAAAATGATTCTCAAATACAGATGCAGCTTTTTTTTCTTTTTCTGGATGAACTCTGGCTAAATCTTGCTTTAAAGCTCCTCTAAAAAGTTATATAGCTAAACTCATAGTATTTACTAAAATAAGACTACAAATAATACATTTGTGCAGTGAACTGTAGCTGTAACCATTAAAATATTTCTCAAAGACACAATTTGAATGTAAAACCATAATATATGACTTTAGTTTCCAAATTTGCAACAGTTTTTGTCAGAGAAGCTGCCATTTGCTCTCCGTTGACATACAGTACAGTAAACCACCATGTATTCACACAAGATTAACAAAAGGTGATTCAGTGTAAATGTACCCATAATGCAGTGCATTCACCTCACACTTCATGTTCTCCACTGTTCATTGTGGATGGGACCCTTCCACAGCAGCTGTTCCTTGTATCTGCACAGCATTTTTAGTCTTCAACTCGCCTCAACTCACAGTTTCCATAGTAACGGGCTGGGAGGAATTGAAGACTGAAAATGACATACAGGACATTCAGTGTCCCTTTTTTCTCATGCTGTCATGAGGTCGATGATGTGTGGGCTACAAACCGTCCCTGTGAGGTCAGTTTGCGAAGGGGCAGGTGGCGTGAGTAGGAAGGAGTGTGAGACGGAACAGACAGGTGTGCAATTGACTCTTGGACCTCAACATGACGGAGCAAAATCTGGAATTGGTTGTAGTTATGCGATTTTTTCCAACTTTAGAATAAAATAACTCCCTGCAGTGAATCAGTGAGGAAAGTTTAAAAGTCAAAGCAAACACGTTGGAGTCTGTGATCAGATTAACTCTCCAATATACAGTACCAAATGTAATTTTCTGTACAGTACATAAAATCCCTCCGACTGACTCGGAGAATACTTTATAAAAGTTTACACAGCACTTCAACAGAACAAAACGAGGCGATGAAGATTGCATTGAGGAGACAAGTTTTATCAGTGCACCGCACTGGGATTTCTACTGTTATTTTTCTCACCATGATGAAAAGTGCTTCAGAACGGAACAAAGCATCTTAATCTTTGTTTTGCTCGGTACAACGAGTTTTACTTCAGAGAGGAACTCATCAAAGTCTAGTTATAGTCACATGCAGTTACCTTGTGTTTTTGACTGGTATTAATCATTTCATAATTGATCTCGACTTCAAATGTTGAAGCTCATATTAATCTAATGACCTTTTTTCTATACCTTTTCCAGGAGTTCGAAGTTGAGCGGCAGATAAAAAGTACAAGACACCAGGTACAAACCAAAAAAATAATTGACATCTAATGAATGCATAAGCTTATGTTCTTGTGGTTGTACAGTATGTTAGAAAGCATGCATCAAATAAGAAAATATATTATTATTAAAATCCCAAAAGTTTCGCAGAGAGATTTTCATCGCAAACCCCCCAACCCAGCCCGAAACACCTCCATTGGACTCCTTTGTTTACTTCTGTAACATCATCATATCATTATGTAACCCTCTCGCTTGTAGTGGACGTCTCTAAGCGGTTGACCAATCAAAACAGAGCCGGCCAGCTAACCAATCAGAGCAGACTGGGATCTGGTTTCAGACAGAGGATGAAAAGAGGTTCTGCAGCACAGGCAGTATGAGAAAAATAAAGAGCTTTTTGGACATTAAAGCATGGAGACATGTCCCAGTAGAGGCAGAAAATAAAAATATCAACCTGAAAATGAGCATAATACGGCGCTTTTAATACTCAAGGTACAAACAAAAAATGGTGAACGTCCTAATGAATGCATAGTTGATCACATTCTCACTCCCAACTCGTCCCATATTGACGTTATGTCAGGATCCCTTGGCGTTGGTTTCAAGTGCACTGGGGGGACCTTTAGCGTCGAAAATCAACTATCAGGGAGTCCCATAGACTTGCATAGAGCTTCCTGGACGTCGGTAATAGACGAGTTGAGATCGTGGAGAAATGCTATCAGCCAACCCACTCTCACACCGTTTATCAACCTTTTTCTTACTCAATATCAAGCCAAACATAATATGGCCGGATTATGTTCACATTCCACTTCATCACTCTCGAGAAGTTAAACCCAAAATCAAATGTTCGAGTAACCACTGCTTACATGGGCGCGGGAAGGGGGGTGCTGAGGGCGCTGCAGCACCCCCTAGCGGCAGGCAGGGGGTGCGGAGCTCCCCTGTCTGAATTATTATTTGACGGTTATTGCTGCTCCCGCTGTGCATAATCTGTGTAATATGTAGCCAATAAATTCCACATTGTTGGTAACATAATATTTTGGCCTGCCCCGAATGTTTTTTCTGTAGCCCCGGACAATTCTACCTCAATAATATAATACATTAACCGTGCTTTACGTGAACCTCATCAAGACACTAGAAAGGACGGCAGGACTGTAATTTCCCGTGTTCAGTGAATGCAACAGAGGCAAGACACCAGACCAATCAGAGAGTTGCATGGAAATAAAACTGTTTTTGTGTCATTCAAGCTCGCGGCTCTGTGTGTGTGCGGAAATAGCGCATTTAGTGTGTGTGAGAAAGGGGGAGAGAGAGAGGGACCGGTGCCAGCAGCAGGGACCGTGTTGTTAGCATCTGGTTAGCTAGCTGCACTAACGGACATACGGAGCTGTTTGTTCCACAACAAGCTGGAGGAGAGCTCTCCTCTCAGAGGCTCAGGTGAGCTAAAGGACTCTCTGAGTGTTTAGATAGTTAACTTTAGTCTAAGTTATCTCAGTGGGTCTCAAACGGTTTGGTTAAAAATTATTCAAAAGATTATTTCCGCGGCACACCTTCATATGATCATTATAGTTATAAAAAAAATAAGAGAATAAAGGAAAAACAGTTATAAAATACTATATGGCAGTAAAACAAGAATACAGTTTGAAAGGGGAGTGATTTGTAAAATATCCATAAAGAAAAAGAACATCTGCTTACAGTTGTGTTTCATCTGGGTGTTGAGAGATGTATCCATAGATCTCTTAATGTTGCTCTCAAAGTGCACCAGATTGATGCTTTTAACTTCAATATTTAAAAAATATCTTCCCGGGGGAGCATCCCCCCGGACCCCCCTAGAGGAGGTGAGGTCCGCTCCCCACTCGTAAAAAATAGCACTTTACCCCTGCCTATATGCCGTGAGCTGATTATCGAGCCTTCATTGTAACAGTCGCGGGTTTACTGTGTGTTTGCGTGTGGGGAGTTTTTTTGTGCGTGCTCTATAGTGCCCGTAATAGTGTTCACTGGAGTCCAGCACCTCAGCACCCCCACTCAAAATACCTTCCCGCGCCTCTGACTGCTTATGTTTTATATGTTACTCAACAGTACTGGAGACTGCAATGCTGCATTCAGGTCATACAATCTGTCGGCAGGGAGAATTTTTGGTGTAAACTCCCCGTTGGGAATAACACGTAGAACCTGCGGACATGTTTGCAGCTGCTGTTATCACACCTGGGCTGTATAAACACAAACAGGAGCCCCATATTATCTGAGGCCAGCAAGTCATTATAGAAAAAATTGCTGCAGTGAATGTGTTTGCTTTAATATTCATAAATGATTGTGGATATTGCTGTTCTACTAATGAATGCATGCTTGACAATAAAGCAAAACCAACTTGGAGAAAACACAATGGAAAGATAATGAGGAACTGTATAAACAAAAGGGTCAGATTAACCCCTTAGGGCAGGTGTCTGCAACCTTTTTGACCAAAAGAGCCATTTTGCTCCTTTTTCCCAAACATTTTTTTGTCTGGAGCCGCAAAACATATTTCATAGCTTGATAGCTAATAAAGTTGTATTTATTGTTATATCAGACAAAAACTACAGTTTTTTTGCATTTATTAGGCTATTTATTACATTATATAAAACTGTTAACCTCTAATAAGAAACAAAGAACTCCTATAAGGAGGATTAAAAAATAATACACAGGCCTACTTTAAAATAAATTAAACACAGCACTTGGGGAGTCCTCTGCACATTTGAAGGAAAACAAATATTATTAAAATGGGCCCACTTTGAAATACATAAAACATAGCTGCACCCTAAAAATAGTTAAAGGTAGGGTAGGTAAGAATGGAGAAACCAGCTCGAGTGCGCTAGAATTTGAAAATACACAACCGGAAAAAATATGCCTCTTCCTTCAGACTTCCTCACAGAGCCCCTCCTCCAACACACACGAACGCGCACATGACCAATGAGGCCACGAGATAAATGTGTTCACAGATGGAAGGCTGACAGGCTGACAGGCAGGTAGGCCATCCAGTTATTTTAGCCGGGCCGGCTCAGATGACTGGTCGTGCTTTTTACAGCGCTACAGCTTCCAGAGATTAATTTTTGTATGTATTTATTGTCAAAGCATTTAATATATTCATTGCTATCAGGATGTTAAGAGCATTCCATTGAATATAACAAAAAGTGTTTTCTGAAATAAATTACATACCCCATTGAATTATGACTGAAGATCGTCAGCTGTCTTCCTCTCCGTGTTGTTCCCGTTGTTTCTCGATACGTAAAGGCTGCAATGCAGCACCTTTGACAACTTCTCTCTACATATCAAACATACCGGTAAACCAGCATCATTTGCTGTGAAAGCATATAACTGTCCAAACAGAATTAAATCCTGTGTTCCTCCGGTACTTTTCTTTGATTTATCCATAGTTCGCTCATCGAGCCGGGGGTCAGATTATTCACCCGCAGGAAAAGGCGCTCGCGCGGGACCGTAGCAGGATGTGACGCATATTTTAGTTGACCTAATTAAAACCGTTTTGTTTTTTTATTTATGTGTCACAGTATCACCTCAAAATACAAGATACGAAACATTTTCAACCATGCAACAAAATATAAATAGTCCTACAAACACTTTTATTTTATTTCCTTCTTATTTTTGTCTAAACTCAAGGGAGCCAGAGCAGAGGGCTTAAAGGGCCGCATGCGGCCCGTGGGCCGCGGGTTGCCGACCCCTGCCTTAGGGGGACCCAGGGGCCTCTCCATTACTCACATTTTCCGCATGAGTTAGTATATAACGATTTGTCATGGGAATTGTTGTCTTTTTTATTGTCTATAAATGCACCTTGAACGCAACCAGAAAGGGTAGTAGAGTAAGGGTCATGTGGTGCATGCTGTATTCCCCAAACAATTTAGAGGTAATCAGATTATCAGAAACTCATAAACAGTGAACCTGAAGCTTTCAGTTCCCCAGATGATTTGTATTGACCTTAAACGTTGCTCGTAACCATTAAACCAAAAAGTGAGCTTTTTTCCGCAGCATGTTTGTTATTGGTGACTTGTAATGGCCTGAAGAGGTAAAAGTATCCATAGTGGGCAACAATGGCCAACAATGGAGCTAAAACATTTAAAGAAATTGTTTTATCATTTCACTTTTTTTCATGCTTGGTTTACAATTAGTTAAACTGGGCTGTTTCAATATGTAGTGTTTTCAATATAAAATAAAATGTCCCTTCGTTTAATTCTTTTTGTCATATAAAATATGTAACATTTTCAGCGAATCAGGTCTTTTACAGCTGCAGAATTATCCTTATTACCTAGGATGTGAAGAGCTAGAACTTTTAATCTGGGTAGGGAGAAGCTTTTGTTGGGACTGTCGTCAGTGAGGTTTACGGCAATGATGGCCACCCATCAGATTAGTTTCAAAACACGGTTTGTCGGTATGAATATATTACAGTGTCATGAAATTTGTAATTATACAAACAAGTTAATAATATGATTACATTGTTTACTAGAGCCCTAAGTTCTATCCTCTTCATTTGGCCCTCAGAGTGTATCAGATGCATTTAACTTTAAATAAAAAATATCTTCTTCCAACCCCCAAAAGGATATGAGGAAGACTGGGAAAAACTGTAAATTATGATTCTTGATTTTATACGTTTGTGCCATTTTCTACTCCAAACTGAAGGTAATAGAGCTTTTAGGTGTTGAAAGCTCTATTATATGCAATGAAAAATGTTCGGTCATACCGCCACGGTTCACTGTCCCTATACTGCATGCACTCACACTTTAACTCAAACTAGAATTTCATGATTTTATGTAACATAAATATATATTTCATCGAGCTATGTCCTTCAGATCTACTGTTGGTATTTCAGCCTTGGTAAACAATACAAACATGTGATACATGAGCTATTTAAGCTAGAATGTATCTATAAATCAATACATTTATGTAGAAAATGTGTTTTGAAAGACAAACCGCTTGTGTATAAAGCTCTACAGTGAAGCAAGTGTTTTAAACACAATTAATCATAATGATAGAAAACTCCAGGAAATCAAGGCCTAGTTAAAAGTGACTGGAGTTATCCATCAAACAAAACCTGCCCTCAAAGCGTATCCTTTTGGGGCCAAACTGCATCGGTACTCCTCCTGGCGATGTGTCTCATTAAATCTGATTCTAGACCTTTGCTAGAAAAAAACTGATTTTGAGTTACAAGAATCTCAACCACTGTTCTGGACTCTTACGTAGTGTCTTGACTGAACGTCAAATTGCTCAATAAAAAGGCTCGGACGGAGTAACTCAACAGAAAGATGTCTCCATCAGTCTACGGATCAAATTAAATAACACAAACATGCCAGAGTTGCACAATAAATGTGATACCACTTTAAAGGTCTACTGTTATTAATTATTTGCATACAGAGGCGTTGGGTCCCCCAGACCTTAATCTATTATTTAGTATCTATGTACATCTAGTTTATAATCAATGTGGTTCTCAACCAGTGGCATAACACAAGGAATGATTGATGAAACAAGTCTGGTGTTTAGGTTCCATTCCCAACTCCCGACGACATTTTGGCTTTCATCCAGTTTAGTTTAGTTTTTATTAGGATCCCCATTAGCACTAGCATGAGCATTGGCTATTCTTCCTGGGGTCCTCACCCACACAAAACATACATAATACAAACCAGAACGGAACAACTCATCATTTCATGAAAAGTGCATGGTAAGGAAGTGAAAGCAAAAACAAAACAGAAAAAAATAGTCATCACATTTTAGCCATCAAGTCAAAACCTAAACAAAATTGTACCAACAATATAATTTACATGATAATACTAATTACTAATTACTAATTGACCCACAAGTACAGTTCAAATTTAATTTGTAGTTCTCAGATATTGTTTTAGCAAATGTTTGAAATGTATGTTTGAGTTGTCTTGAATGATATGGACCGGTAACGAATTCCAGCTGACCATTGCTCTGTATAGTACTGTTTTCTGTCTGATATTTGATCTTGATTTGGGTAAAATGAACCTTTTTTCTATTGCATGTCTGGTTTGATAGTTATGTGTAGAGTACTGTGCTATGAACTTTTGTGACAATATATGTGGTAAGTGTGTCACTGTAATATTCTTTACACAATTTAACAGAGAATAAATGGACCTCTGTCTAACACTCATCCATTTCAGTGTCTCCAGCATTTCGGTCACTCTGGTTCTGTAGGAGCACTGCAGAACACATCGTGCTGCCTTATTCTGTGCTACTTGTAGTTTATTTAAATCGTTTTCTGAAGCACTAGACCAAACAACAAAACAGTAATCAAGCTGTGATAGCACAAAGCATCCAAGACTTGTCTCCTGACATCTATTGGCAAATATTTTACAATTCTTTTAACGAGTGACACACCCCTTCCCATTTTACACACAACATTATCAATTTGTTTAGACCAAGACAGTGTTTGATCTAGAGTTATCCCTAACAACTTAGTTTCCTTGACTTGTTTAATGTCAATATGGTTTAAATGTAACTGCAATTTAGGTTCACATTTTAACTGATGATTTGACCCAATTATTAAAGATTTAGTTTTTCCTGCATTAAGTACCAACTTATTATTTATTACCCACTCTGAAATCATTTGTAGATCCTTATTTATACAGTGACTCAGCTCCCTTGTAGATGAACCTGCTCCATATATTGTCGAGTCATCTGCATACATTACAATTTTGGATTCCTGTAAGACCAATGGTAGATCATTTGTGAAAATAGAAAATAAAAGTGGTCCCAAACAACTCCCCTGAGGAACTCCACAACTGACTTTCTTAATAGTTGACAGACTTCCATTGAAAAAAACAGTTTGACATCGATTGGTCAAATAACTTTCTATCCACCTCAGTGCATTCAGATGAAAACCATATTGCTCTAGCTTGTTCAACAACAATGGATGATCGATGACATCAAAGGCAGAACTAAAATCAAGTAAAGTCTTCAGTGGCACCAGTCTTCAGTGGCACTTTTTAGTCCGGACACAAAGCTATGTAGTTTAGAAGCTAACAACCTTACAAGTTTGTCTCTATGATTTAACTCATTATAGTGTTACAGTCTTATGAAAAGACGAGTTAGTTAGCATCTTAGCTTAGCATATGCGGGAAAAGCTAGTTGGCTCCGTTGAGCTCATCTACGCGTAACATTTTATTTGTTTAATAGGCGCAAAAGCAGAAATGTACAAATAATTCTGTTTTGCATGTTTTTTTGTGCCGAAGTATTTCGTGAAGTAGCTTCCTGGAAACTGCTTCTTGCTAAGCTAACAGGCCGCTAACTTTAGCTTTCTTCAAGAGATATGAGAGTGATCTTGTCCTCTAACTATACCAGAAATTAAATAAGTAAATTGTCTTGATGTTAAGAATACATCCTTGAAATGCTTGATTGGAAGCAGAGTTATTATTTGTATCAGATAAAGGGAACGCAACACTTCAGAGGCAAAAAAAACATGTTGAGTAGTTATTTGCCCATGTTAGTGATAAGCCCAATGTGACATTTATTAAGAGAGTCAGGTGACACTTATTTTTTCCAGGAAGTTTTGCCTCCAACTAAGTTGTAGCGCAAGTAAACATAACAACAGTCCTGGGCTTCTTATGAAAGCTCAAAATAGGAGCTCTTATTTATAAACACTTCATCTCCAAGTGACTTATCATATTGTCTGTGGGCATGGGAAAAGGCTAATTCAAACTAACTTTGAGACAATAATCACCACTTCAGAGGATATATTGCTTCATGACATTGCAAATTCCCCCTCTGATTTAACAAAAGTAACGGGAATTGGTTAAAATCAAATGAAAGTCTTGGATAAGGTAATTAAAGACTTTATTAGATGTGTCCAATATGTTCTGAGATGCAACAAAAAACAAACAGGAGGACCCATCCCTTTCTTCTTGAAAAGTTGATGTCATTAGCTGCCTTGTGATGCTGATTGATAGCCTTTTTCCTCAAATAGCCAGATTCAAATGTGGGAAACCAACTTCTTATTCCTCATTCCTAAAAACAGGTTCAGGATTTAGATTATTCAGTAGAAAAGGCACTGCCATAACAGATAGGAATATAAAACAATGACTCATTACCGTTTTATCAAACCAACGTGAAAACAAGATGTCTGGCCTCAGTAGGTAGGATGACCTCCGCCTGCTGCTACGTGACAGTGAAAGATAAAAAGCACTGACATCAGCCCCCCTCCCCCCCACCCTCTCACCTGTTTATTCATGAAGACATAGATGACCGGGTTGATGACGGTGCTCGTCTTGGCCAGGATGGATGGGATGATGCTCGCTACGGGAGTGACCATGCCCGGCGACCCGAAGGTGGCCAGCAGGGCCATGATGCCGTACGGCAGCCAGCACAAAAGGTAGCAGACCACCATAACAACCACCATGAACAGCACGCGCTGCTCACGCTTCCTTCTTACCAATGCGTTGATCCCGCTCACCTGGAGAACGTGAGGGAGAGAGAGGATGAGAAATTAGAATTCATTGAGCTAGCGATGACACAATGTGTTCTGACTTACAGGTTTTTCGCCACGAGGAGTCCAGGAAATAAAATGCATGAGTGGAGGTCAGGCGAGTTGAAGGGAGGCATTGAAAGTTGTATAAAGACGCAGAGAGCAAACAGGGAAACTCATACTGTGCATCAAAAATAATGACTCTAAGCCTTGCGGGAATGCAGCAGAAGAAAAAAAACGCCAACTCGTACATCCCTGCTCATTGGATCTGAAAAATATATATTAGGTACTGCACAAAATATACACATTGTTTTCCAAATTGTCTTTTGCATACGTTGGTCACAATGCAAAGTATGGCAAAATGCACTATGAGAACGCAGATGGTGCACTTACAAAATACTTTGTCCAGGAACGATGATCAACATTTTGTCTGAACACGGTCAAAATGTACGCACTGCAAAAGTGTTCACAGTGCATGACAGTGTACTATGGGAAATATCCAAATTGAGATACAGCAACTGTTTTGTCCTCAGAAATTAAGGGGGAATAGTAAGCATCTAGCCATAATTCCCTTCAGTTATATAATACTCAACAATTAAAAGTAATCGATTTTAGAAAATACATGTCAGGATTAATACTTTACTCTCTACGTTTTCTGAAATGTGAGTACAGCTAGTCACCTTTACCCTCAACAAAGTTAAACATCCCCTCCACCCGTCTCTCTCGTGTGATGGCTATATGTCAGCAGCTGTCACTCAACTTCATTGCCATGGAGGCACACAAATCGACAGGGAGCCACCTTTTCCTGCTGAGGCAGGTGTTCCTTTTTCTTTTTTTGGTAGGGAGGTGAAGTGAAGTGCAGAAAGTTGGCTAAGGCAGAAAGGCTGGTACATAAATTTAAAGCAAAATGCAATTAAATGTTGCAATTAAAATAAAAGCAGCATATTAAAAAGGATTTTGCATTGCTCCACACAGATCCAATGTAAACTTTCTCACAAAAGTACTTGAAACCAGCAACAATGTCAAATTACCATCCCGTTTTTATTGTTTTTCCACCCATTTAAGACAAACTAGCAAACATTTAATTACGTCATGGATCAAAACAGCATTCATTCACATTTTCTCTCTCTTTTTTTTTTGTATACATTTAAATGAAAAACACCTTTTTTTCATGTAGCATCATGCAATGAAACTGAGGTTACCTACTGTAACCCCAGCTTCTATGAGTAAATGGCGCAGCCCTCTAAGGCTATCGCTATTGGGTAATCCCCCTGCGCCCCCACGCAGCACTGAAACACTTGTAGTCCACGCCCACCCGCAAGGTGGGCCCCACCCTCGGGCCTCCTTCCAGTATAAATAGGAAGGTGGCCCGGCAATCTGCTCCCATACAACATAACTTTTCTTCAGCTATTCGTAGAGCCAGTGGGGCCCTGCACTTAGAGGGCTGCGCCATTTACTCATAGAAGCTGGGGTTACAGTAGGTAACCTCAGTTCTATTTCGTATATGGCTTCGCCCTCTAAGGCTATCGCTATTGGGTTAAGGGGGAAGCATGATGTAGTCTGCGCCCCACTGGGTCCGCCCGGCACTAGAAGCACAGACATACCTGCTCAATAACACCCCCCTGCCTGATGTGCCATGCGTAATGGCTCATCACCGTACCTGGAACATAGCAAAACATGCCTATCTTCCCGACGGGGTGAAGGCTGGGAACAATACATACCGGCCGCTGTGAGAAAGTAGAGACGAAAGTCCCACCTCGTCCTGCGATCGTAGTGGGGGAACAGCAGCTCTCTGCGTGCAGACAGGCAGGAGAGCGCACAGCTGGATCCCTGACGTCACTCACTCTGACCAGGCACTCCGTACAAAGTGTGTTAGAGGAAAAAGGAACATCCCTCCTATAAGAGGGGAAATGGGCCGCTCTCCGCGTGCCAAAAGGCAGGAGAGAGGCGCACAGCTGGCTCCCTGATGTCACTCACCCCGACAGGACACCCAGTACAGGGTGTGTCAGAGAGGAATGGGAGACATCCCTCAAATAAAAATGAATAAATGAACAGGGGGAAGACCAAGATGCAGCCGTGCAAATATCTTCCACTGACATTCCTCCGTGCAAAGCCGTGGAGGAGGAAATGTCTCTGGTGGAGTGCGCCTTGATGTTCTCCGGGGGCTCCACCCCAGAGGAGACATATGCCTGTGACACAGCCTCACACAGCCAGTGTGACAGCCGTTGTGCAGACAGAGGTTGCCCGATCGAGCTCTCTCTATAGTGCACGAACAGGCGCTGAGAACGGCGCCAGGCCGCCGTGCGCGCCACATAGCAGGACAGCGCGCGCACCGGACAGAGGAGATTTAGAAAAATAGCGGGGGTAAAAACCGCGCAAGACACTGTTCCTGGGATGACAGGAGTGTTTCTTGTATCCCATGGAACTGCTGGGGGGAGAGGCTTCTCTGTGAAGTGCCATAATGGTCTTCATGGTGACGAGCCACGCCATCGCCGCCGCTGCCCGTGAGGCAAAAGGGCTGCGAGGGAGTTTCCACACGCGGAGCCAGGTAATATCCGAACGGGAGACGATTGTCTGGTCTGATATTCCCTGAATGGAAAACGTAGGAATTTCCTGTGTTTCGGGATGATGGGTACGTGGAAGTATGCATCCTTCAGGTGGAAGTGAACCAGTCGTCCTGGTGAAAACATTCCAGCACCTGTTGATCGTCAGCATGTGGAATACTGACAGATCCAGGATGTCTCATTCCCCCAGTCTTTTTCGGGATTAGAAAAATAACGGGAGTGAAAACCCCTGATTTTCCTCCCTTTGAGGAACCCTGGAAATATCCTCTTTCAACAGGAGTTCCAGCAGCTCGGATTGGAGCGCAAGACATAGCTTCTGGGAGGACAGGAGTGTTTCCTGTATCCCATTGAACTGTGGGGGTGGGGGAGAGGCGAACTGCAGGACGTATCCTCTGCTGATCAGCCTGCTCATCCATCTGTCCATCAGACACACGCGCTGCCACTCTGAGAAACACTCTAAGAGCGGGCGCACATGCTCGAGATGTTCTGTGGTCGTCATGGCAACGAGCCACGCCAGGGAGTCTCCACACGCTGCGTTTTACTCCGGCTCTCATCATGAGGCGTGTCCACGCTCAGGGGATGAATGGAGGTGTGTGCAGTGCTGTCCACCCGAGGCGTTATAACAGCGCTCATGGGTTTATTATGACCGTGTGTAGGAGGCGTATCTCGGACAGAGGAATGCCGCGAGCTCTGCAGGTTATTAACCGAGGTTAAAACCGGCAGGCTTCTGCAGCGAGCCCTGCTGTCTACTTAATCAACAGATTAGTGGCAGCCGGCTTAATTAGCGAGCTCTGCAGGTTATTAACCGATAGGTTAAAACCAGCAGGCTTCTTGCAGCGACCTGGCGCCGTGGCGCTGCGGGCGCTACCGCTGGGGGCACTCAGCCTGGAATACTGCTCATTCCCCCGTTCTGGCTTCTCTGTGATGCCATTGCCCTCGCCGCCACTGTGAGGTGAAAGGGCTGCGAGGAAACCTCCACACGCTGCGTTTCACTCCGGCTGTCATCATGAGGCGTGGTACACGCTCAGGGGATGAGTGGAGGTGTGTGCAGTGCTGTCCACATGAGGCGTTATACCGGCGCTCATGGGTTATGACCGTGTGTAGGAGGCGTATCTCGGACAGAGGAATGCCGCGAGCTCTGCCGGTTTATTAACCGATAGGTTAAAACCAGCAGGCTTCTGCAGGGAGCCCTGCTGCCTACTTAATCAACGGATTAGTGGCAGCCGGCTTAATTACCGGCTCCGCTTCCTTGGAGGCTCTCGCGGAGCCGACCAGGAGCGGGGGAGCCTCACTCCCATTTGACTCGCCGCCGGGAGACCCTGTCTCCGGGATGGCGGGGGATCGGAGACGTGGGACGGAGCCCCTGCAGCCGCCGGGGCGGTTGCTGTGGGTGTCTCTCCGCTTGCGGCCTCCTGTGGCCGGCGTGGACGCCGCGGCTGCTGCGGGCGTTGGTGCCGCTGTGGCAGCTCAGCCGACTGGAGCCAGCTGTACATGCTGGCGAATGCCGTCCACCTGTTCCGCGGCCGTCTTCATGAACTGGGGTCCGAACAGCCCGTCCGGGCTGATTGGAGCGTCCAGTAGCACTTTTCTGGCCGTCTCCGTAACAGACGCCGCCGCGCTGTGGTGACGAAGAGGGGGAAAACATGTTCGGCCGCCAAGCTGGCACCCTGCTCCGACTCTGTCTCCTCCGTCCGGGGGAGAGGAGGGAGGGGAGAACCGAACGGTGAACCGTGGAGGGAGGCGGGGCAGGAGTTGCTTCGGACTCCTGCCCGGCACTCTGCCCCAGGGACACGCGGCCCCGTCCGCGGGCTCGTAAGCCTGGACGGACCAATCGTCCTCCTCGGCCACAGCAGCAAGAGTGTCCGCTCTCCGCTTCCTGTCGCCCGAGGGGAGACGAGCGCAGTGCATGCTACCTGCTGGTTTAGAGCCGCGTACGCGTGCTCTGACCCCCGGCAGGATTCGCATACTGCTTTTATCTCTGCAGGTCATAACTCATTATGAACCCAGAGCCACATGAGGGACAACCACGGACGCAGTTGTTGCTCATGATGATTCTCAATTGCTGTGCTTCAGTAACTGTGCTGGTTTGCTGAAAAAAAGAGGGAGCAGATTGCCGGGCCACCTTCCTATTTATACTGGAAGGAGGCCCGAGGGTGGGGCCCACCTTGCGGGTGGGCGTGGACTACAAGTGTTTCAGTGCTGCGCGGGGGCGCAGGGGGATTACCCAATAGCGATAGCCTTAGAGGGCGAAGCCATATACGAAATAGAACAACAAACTGCCAGAGGACAAGTTATTATCATCACTCCTGTGACAGCTAATCATGAGAACATTTTTGGAATACTCTATCTCCCCTGAGGTGACACCTTAATGAAAGATTCAGATTTGACATAGATTTGCAAAAGCTCCTCTAAAAGCCTTTATTTCCATTTCAGCACATGCTACATATACGTGCATGCTATAGTGGGTAAACAAAACAAAAAAGGCTCTCCTGCAACTCTCTGTTCACATTAAACGCACTCCTGTGCTGTCACTCACATTGCAGCATTTGCATGAATATACACATTAATAAAGCAGTCAGCTATCAACACACGGGCACAGTGTTTGCCTTACTGCCACAATATGACGGGGGCAAATAAATGCTTTTCCATTGTGGATAATCAAGCAATAGCAGTGATTGACAGACACTTTGTATTTAGCTTATTCACCCGCAGGAGGCTTCCACAATTATTTTATGTCTTTAACAATGGCTCCTTGATTAGAGACGGAGGTACTGTATATAGAAGCACACCTTTAATTTGTAGCCAACAGAAGTCCATGTTGCTTGCTGAAATGAAAAATTAGAGATTTTATCTTGATAAAGATGAATATAACATCAGATTGTTAATTCCTTCAAGCATGGCTCAGGTTTGCTGCTTATCTTTCTTGGACATAAAATAGATTTATGTTCATTTTAAATCTTCACTTCTAGTGTTTATGATGAGGATGTGTTTCTAGTAAGAACCAAACCAAGTGCAAGACAGAGTTGCTAACGTTAGCCTAAACTCTGTTAAAGCTAGCATCTAGGAACAGTTTCCACATATTGAGGAATTACTATATGATGGATGTGCTATCTTAGAAAAGGCAATTTAACCCGTTAAAAGAATGTCGTATAAAATGCTTAAAATAGCACATCCATTTACCAACAACATTACTACACAAGTCATCAAAGACGCCTTGCCACTTGCCATTTGACAAACTTGTAGTCTTTTTCTCTCTTTTTTTGTGTCATATTATATTTGGTGAAGTTTTAAGAATTTTTCCTTTTTAGCAAAGGTCACCTCCAATTCGGCTAAGCAAAGTTCTTGCTCTTGTTTCACTCTGTACACTTTCTCGCTTTGTCAACTCTAAAAAAAAATAGGTTGCTAATAGCTTCAATCTTTGCTCTGATGAAATAAATGGTGGCAGAGATCACAGACAAATTGATCAAA
Organism: Notothenia rossii; assembly: GCF_949606895.1. Classification (NCBI taxonomy): domain Eukaryota; kingdom Metazoa; phylum Chordata; class Actinopteri; order Perciformes; family Nototheniidae; genus Notothenia; species Notothenia rossii. The sequence continues at coordinate 53,870,937 of NC_136907.1, read as the reverse complement.
TGTGAAGTAACAGATGAATGATTGCAATTAAAGGCTGGGTAGCTGTTGAAAGGGAACTAGCTTATTAATGTCCTTCCACAGAAAATGTATCATATGCTAAACATCAGTAACTAAAAGCTGTGTTGAGTCCATGTGACTGCACAAATCTGTGGCAGCATTTTGTCAAAACGACAGGACTACAAGCTCGGTGATGAGCATGAATATGTGAAAGGAAGTCAAAGTTGATGATTGACTCTGAGCAGGCAGTGAACTGAGAGCAGCAGTCCCTTCCTTTTTTCTTTAGCTGCACGCTGTAACAGCTTGAAATGGAGTTGTACATGATGGGCAGTAGTCCAAAGAAGCCCTGATGCTAACAAAATGTGGATAGGCGAGATGAAAATAATTTGTGAAGAACTGTTTGATGATAAATGTTGGTCAAGAGAGAATAACTTCACAGAATTTCACTGACTTCATAAAATGTTCAATGTCTTATTCCCTTCTGTGATGACAGAAGAATCATTGTTTGCTCTTGAGACATCTGGCAGGCTTTCAGTTATTCAGACAGATCATCTGGCAAGTGTGCTGTTGTTAAAATGAGTCTTGAAACAAAAATGAACTGCCTAGAAATAGAAAAGCCTTTCAGATTGTGGTTGCATACACACATTTTATTTGCATCTATACCCATATTTGCACGTTGCTTGTCTTGTATCAGTCTCACTATACATTTTCAATTTGTGCCCAGCAAAAAAAAAAGGTATGTTCCAACACTCAACCCTTGTAAATGTCCAACTGACAACTGTCAGCCCAGAAACCACCAATATATTTTTAACCTTCCAGTCCTACACAATCCCTAAAGTACATTATGGTGCAACAACAAGGTCACTCACTGTACTTCAACCACTTCCACTGAACAAGTAAGGTCATTCTTCACGCAGCCACAATAGTTCACTTGTCTGAGAAATATAGTTTAAGAAGATCGATATTGTACTGAACACTGTGCTGTGTATAAGTGTGCCTGTCTGAAAGGGAAAGATACAACAGTGATTTAGTGTTCTGAGGATGAATAATGGTGTGTGAAATAAACTGTGTGTTGTGCCTCTTGAGAAACACGAGAAAATTACACTTTGCTTTATTGTAGGCAATTAACTCATCTTAAAAAATATAAATTGGTGGTTGCTGGGTGACTGTTTTAGTTATTTTGTATGTATTGCCCAATAGTTTGCAAAACAATTGTCACCTAGCACTGTGCTAAAAGTTGAAATTATTTCAATTGACTGACCTTTTGACACCAAACTCAAAGAGCAAATTGCGTGTCATGTGAATGCAGTATTATGGTCAATGTTATTTTTCAAAACTCATGAATTAGAATCACTTTTTATAGTCCTGTTTACCTTCCTGTCCTGTACTAAATAACAGACAAACTCAGTGACTACCTGAAGAACAAAGTGGGCAATAAGGTGTTAGAAACAGCGGACTGGTTACCAACAACTTTTTCATAATAACTGTCAGGAAATGCTGAAATTGGTTATTTGTTCGAGCGTAGTGCTTTTGCTATATTCAGCACTGTTTGGATGTTTTGGCAGAAAAACTATAGAGGATTTGGCTAAATGATTCACATTTAAAGTGCTAAATAATGAAAAAGGAATGAAAAATAAGTGTTCCTCCTATGAAAATAAAAAAAGCTAAATGGAATTCAACCATTGACAGAAATAATTTAAAACGTTGCTTTGCTCACTGTGTCAAACTTGTCTTCTGAAAAAAGGCAGATCAGTATGTAAGCCAATTTCAGCTTGTGTTCCCCGCTGGCCCACATGATTGACAGTAAAAGTAATAATTTGTATTGGACCATGATGGATCAAATTGTGATGATGGAATGATTGATCGCTAAATGACCTTTGAATGTGTGCATTGCAGCACTTTTAAAGCTGTTTCTCTTGCACTTATGCCCAGCAGTCTTATGTGAACAGCAATTTGGACTTTGACCACTTGACACACTCAGAATCAGGCCTATTCTTGTGGGATTATTGCTGATGCATTGTGGCAGTTCTTGGGCACTTTTCATTATAAACACACAGAAGCTAATCAATCTAAACCCAAAGAAAGTGTTGACGTATAGAAAGGCTACTCAGCCAACAGAACAGGAAATTGGAAGGCCCATTAAAAAAAAATGCAATTTTAAAAACATCACCATGCTGTCTGCAATGCAAAGAAGACTGACATGTAGTACCATTTGGATAATAGAATCAAAATACCTGAAAATCGTATTATGCCTTGGTTGTATAACATTTCTAATGCAAAGCACAAAAAACATCATTTCAGGTTTCATAATTGTATTTTGTGCCTCTTCTTTGACATGTGTACATGCTTCAATGCAGCACCTCTGTTCAAAGTTCAACTTTGGAATTGTAGCCTTTGCAGACCATTTACATGCACAGAAACGTTTATAACACACTACAGGAAAAGGAAAACTCCAAAAAGCACAATAGAGCATCTTTAAATATCATGTCAAGAGGACAAATAAACCTGCAAAAAAACCTTGCATAGCCTTCTGAATCCTTTTCTGTAATGTACACTGCTGCCATTATAACGCTGTGTAAGTGCGCCTGCCTGAAAGGGAAAGATACGACAGCGATTGGGTGTTCTGTGGTCGTGTTTTCTGCTACACAGACTTTTGCTCTTCCAGATGACACTGAAGTTGACATTAAGAGCATGCTTTCAATATGTGACTGTCTGTGGGAGAAGACAAGCTGTTGTCACACTGACATCTGCTGAAGAAATGTCCTATCTTTAGTCAAAGCCATCTATTTTAATCACAGCATGTCATATATGACAGGATGAATAATGGTGTGTGAAGCGCAGGCGACGGGTAATCTGTGTGCCGCACCTCTGGAGAAACATGAACAATTACACTTTGCTCTATTGTAGGCTTTATTGAAGGCAATTCACCTGTCTTACAATGAGGGAATGGTACAGAAATGGGGAATGAAAAGGGTAGTGGTCGAATTTAGAGCACTAGATACTGTTAGTTGAATGGCAGCAGCTCTATTATTGATAGCGTTGTTCAAGGGGGGAATAGTGAAAGGACATGAAAGAATCAGGGAATAATTTGAGTTTTGGCTGAAAAAGAAGAACTGACTGCTGTTGGTGTTGCAGTGTTTAAGGCAGGAGATATTAAAGTTTGAGCAAAGAATCCTGGGTAAGGAAAGCACAAAGTTACTTCCATTCTCGGGTTAAGGCTGCATCCTGGTTTATATATGATGTCCTCATCTAGAATCATGTCAGGGCCCCAACAGGCTTCAGACAGGAGCTGGTACAGTCTTGGATGATGTGTCCACAGTGATGGACAGGGGAAGCAGAGTCCTAACATCCAGCCAATCCATTTTTTAGTATTGTTAGTAGTTTTCAAAGAGAATACATCAATAGAAAACCCATTGTTTGGTTTATTCTGGAAAATGTGTTGAAAGACGCACTCCTGAAAGTTGAAAAAGGCAAACAAACTGCTTTGAATGCCTGCCAGATATGAAAATGTGGCAGGCGTTCAAACCCCCGCCTGAAATGCCTCCGGTGGATTCATTAGTTTTCTTCTGTAACATAGTGACATCACAATGTAACACTTGCACTTCTATTGGCTAGCACTCCAACATTGTATGCGATAGGCTAAACAGAGCCAGCCATCTAACCAATCAGAGCCGACTGGGCTCTGGTTTCAGACAGAGGGTGAAAAGAAGTGATGCAGCACAGGCAGTATGAGAAAAATGAATAGCTTTTTGAACATTAAAGCATGGAGAAATGTCAGAACAGAGGCACAAAATACAAATATGAACCTGAACATTTGCATAACATGTAATCTCAAGAATTCCCCCCCAGAAACTGTATTTAAGTCTCATCCTGGTCACTGGAGTAACATTCTGTTTTTAGACTTCTCTGTTTCAGTGTGTGTACTCTGTATACATGCTCTGTAGTTGATCTGACTGAAATTGTGATTTTAAATCTCAAAACCGCTAAAGTATCTGTCAGGCAGAAACTCGGGACAACTCATTTGACTGAAACCTTAAAACTGAACTAACTGACTGCTAGATTTAAACATTTGTAGAATACTAAGAGCTTTATTGAGTAGGTGTAACTGTATTAAGGGTTAAACTCATAACTTTATAACTTAGGGTTTAATGTAATTGTAAAACCATTGTGTCACTGAAAAGACAATAACAACTTAGGAGGGAGCCAGTCTAGATTTCCTTTTGAGGGCCACCAGCTGCAGAGAGTTAACTAATTAAAGGGGCGTGGTCCCACAACTGTGAGAACTCAGCAATCAGATGTCCATTTTAGGTAGCACTTTCCTGGAGCGTCAGCGTCAGACTGACAAAGACCTTAGAGTCCTGCGGGAGTCACGAGGGAGGCAAAGAGAAGGCAAATCCTAGTTTGATTGAGCTAAGTATCGCTGGTGTTTTATTTTATTTTGTTTTTTAGCCCCTCATGCTATAATCATGTGTATTTTCTCCATTCCTGTTTATGTGTCTTCAAGCAATTATCACTGGCCCCGTGTATCTCCTAATCGATATAACCGGCCTGCTCTCTTCTATCCCACATGCTCCACTGAGATCCAACATCTAGTTTCAGGTGGCCTGTGGAACTGCCAGTCAGCTGTTCCTAAGGCTGACTTAATCTCTGGCTACGCTTCCCTGCAGTCTCTGGATTTCCTTGCTCTCACTGAGACCTGGATTACTCCATCCAACACATCCACCCCAGCAGCTCTCTCCACAGCATATTCCTTCTCCCATACACCCAGACCCACTGGCAGAGGAGGTGGCACTGGTCTCCTGCTCTCTCCCAAATGGAGCTTTTCCCTCTTCAAGCTACCTAACTTCACTCCTTCCACCTTTGAATTCCATGCCGTCACAGTAACCCATCCTATACAATTAACCCTTGTTGTTCTCTACCGTCCACCAGGCGCCTTGGGGGACTTCTTGGAGGAATTAGATAATCTCCTCTCACACATCCCTGAAACTGGCCGTCCCGCTGTACTTCTCAGAGACTTCAACCTCCAGACAGGGAAGATATCTGAACTAACATCTCTTTTAACTGCCTTTGCTTTCTCACTGTCTCCATCCCCACCAACTCATAACGCTGGCAATGTCCTCAATCTCATATTCTCAAGGAACTGCACTACTTCTAACCTCTCTGTAAACTCGCTCCACACATCCGATCACTTCTTCATTTCATTCTCTCTACCCCTTTCCAAACATAACAAACTAATCTCTTCTAATTCTGCACCTGTCCGCCGTAACCTTCGTTCCCTCTCCCCCTCTACCTTTGCCTCATCGGTGCTCTCAGCCCTCCCTTCCTCTGACTCGTTCCAACTCCTGCCTCCAAACTTTGCTGCAGAAACTCTCCTCTCTACTCTCTCATCCTCTCTGGACTCTCTCTGTCCTCTCACATCTCGGCAGGCTCGTCAGTCCCCTCCGGCTCCCTGGCTAAATGACGCACTGCGTGCTAAAAGAACCATCATTCGGGCAGCAGAGCGGAAATGGTGGAAATCCAAAAACCATGACGACCTACTAACCTATCAGGCTCTCCTCTTTCTCATCTTCAATCTCTCAGGCAAAAAGCACTTTCTTTCAAGATAAGATCCAATCTTCCTATTCCAATCCCCAAAAACTATTTTCCATCTTCTCCACCCTCTTGAACCCCCCCAAAGCCCCTTCCCCCTCCTCCCTTCTGTCAAGCGACTTTGTTAACCACTTTGAAAAAAAGGTTGATGATATTTGCTCTTCTTTTTCTTACTCACCTTTACTCACCACTAGGTCAACAGTCCCACCGTTCACCCACACACTAACCTCCTTCTCCCCTCTCTCTCCAAGTGAGGTTCTTACCCTCATTACCTCTGCCCGTTCTACCACCTGTCCTCTGGACCCTATCCCCTCAAACCTTCTTCAGACTATCGCTCCTGATATTCTACCGATCCTCACCCATTTCATCAACACTTCTCTAACTTCTGGTCACTTTCCAAACATTCTCAAGGAGGCAAGAGTAAACCCTCTCCTAAAGAAACCCACTCTCAACCCGTCTGATGTTATAAACTACAGGCCTGTCTCTCTCCTCCCGTTCCTGTCTAAAACACTTGAACGCGCTGTCTTTAAACAACTCTCCTGTTATCTCCATCAGAACAACCTTCTGGATCCGCACCAGTCTGGTTTCAAAGCAGGTCACTCCACAGAAACTGCTCTCCTTGCTGTCTCTGAGGAACAGCACATGGCTAAAGCAGCCTCCCTCTCCTCTGTCATCATCCTTCTGGACCTGTCTGCTGCATTCAATACGGTGAATCATCAGATCCTCCTTCGCACTCTCCAAGAACTTGGAGTTTCAGGCTCTGCACTTTCCCTCCTCACCTCATACCTCAAAGACCGCACCTACAGGGTAACTTGGAGAGGGTCCGAGTCCGACCCTTGTCAATTAACTACAGGGGTCCCTCAGGGCTCTGTTCTTGGTCCCCTCCTCTTCTCCTTGTATACAAACTCGCTCGGATCAGTCATTAGCCCGCATGGTTTTTCATACCACTACTACGCTGACGACACCCAATTAATTCTGTCCTTTCCCCACTCAGAGACCCAGGTTGTCGCACGCATCTCTGCTTGTCTAGCGGACATCTCTCAGTGGATGTCTGCTCACCACCTCAAGCTCAACCTTGACAAAACTGAACTGCTTTTCCTTCCGGGAAAAGATTTTCCCACTCTTGACCTAACAGTCAACATCGGCACCTCGATTGTTTCCCCGACTCAGACTGCAAGGAATCTGGGTGTGATCCAAGATAACAAACTTTCCTTCACTGCAAACATCGCTGCTACAACCCGATGCTGCAGATACACGCTTTACAACATCAGGAGAATACGTCCCCAGCTGACCCAGAAAGCGACGCATGTTTTGGCCCAGGCTCTCGTCATCTCACGCCTAGACTACTGCAACTCCCTCCTGGCTGGTCTACCTGCATGTGCCATCCGACCTCTGCAGCTCATCCAGAATGCAGCGGCTCGTCTGGTCTTCAACCTTCCTAAATTCTCCCACACCACGCCGCTCCTCCGCTCCCTTCACTGGCTTCCGGTAACTGCTAGAATCCACTTCAAGACAATGGTACTTGCGTACCATGCTGCGATTGGATCTGGCCCTTCCTACATCCAGGACATAGTTAAACCGTACACCCCAGCGCGTTCCCTCCGCTCTGCATCAGCCAAACAGCTCGCTGCACCCGCACTGCGAGGGGGACCCAAGTTCCCATGAGCAAAAACACGTGGGTTTGCTATCCTGGCTCCAAAATGGTGGAGTAAGCTCCCCATTGAAATCAGGACAGCAGATAGCTTGCACATCTTCCGGGGGAGACTGAAAACTCATCTCTTTCGACTCCACTTCGATCGATCGAATTACTAACAAAGAATTGCTAACAAAGCACTTAATATACTAATAAAGGTCTGGCTTATCTAAAACCAGTTGAGTAGCACTTGAAATGTTTTAGCTCTATGAAACCTGATGTACTTATATGATTTTGTTTTCTTTAAGTTTGTATCTTGTTGGTCGAACGCACTTATTGTAAGTCACTTTGGATAAAAGCATCAGCTAAAGGTAATGTAATGTAAAAGAATGTATTTTCTTTCCTGTACTCAAACTGAAGTACACACGAGAGTATACCTTTCTATTGGTTCTTATTTGCCAAACAAGCTAAATAAGAGCATGAAGATTGCTTGCCTATTATTGCTTCCAGTGCCACCAGTTAAACCAGGGCTGCCAACATTTGAGTTCAGCTTGGAGTGAGTTTTTTTTTTTGGTGAACCGAAAAAAGAAACGTTCATGTCAACAGTGTTACAAATGTATTGAACATGTGCAAACTAGGGTTTCCCATTAATGTACCGGGCGCTACAGTGGAATACGCACATACCCGCGACTCTCACATTGAAGGCTCGATAATCAGCTCACAGCATATCAAATGGCATATAGGTGCATGTAAGCAGAGGTAAAGTGCTATTTTATAAGTTGGGAGGTGCGGGGGGGGGGGGGGGGGGGTCCTCACCTCACCTCACCTCCTCTATGGGGGTCCGGGGGCATGCTCCCCAGGAAGATTTTTTTTTTTAAATATTGAAGTTGAAAGCATCAATCTGGTGCACTTTGAGAGCAACATGAAGAGATCTATGGATACATCTCTCAACACCCATATGAAACAGAAATGTAAACAGATTTACTTTTTCTTTATGGATATTTTACAAATCACTCCCCTTTCAAACTGTATTCTTGTTTTACTGTCATACAGTATTTCATAACTGTTTTTCATTTATTCTCATAAATGGTGATCAAAACGTTTGAGACCCACTGAGATAACTAGACTAAAGTTAACTATCTAAACAGAGTCCCTTACCTCACTGAGCTGTAGTTATCTCTCTCAGTCTGACAGGAGATAGCTCTCCCTCTCATTGTTTGAGAAACAGCTTCTAATATCCGTTAGCACAGCTAGCTAACCAGATGCTAACAAAAACAATGCAAATAGTGAGTTTGGTAGAAATATACTGTATAATAGTAAAGTTATTGAAGATGATACCATAGTTATTGAAGATTTACATTATAAATATTTCCCAAAATTATTCAAAAGCATATTCTTGAAAACTCTCTGCTGTAGTGCCACCAGGAGACTATTGATGTGTGTGGTGAGTTTGGTAGTAATAAGCTGTATAATAGTGATTGAATATTATTGTATTCTCTTTTTTCGGAGTTGCACTTTGCAGACAGTCCCTGAGCACTCGTTTCTTCTCTGGCTGCGAATAGAGACCAATGTAATGTGTCCAGCTCGGAGGACGGCGCGTATTGGCTTTTTTTGATCAAAATGTGATTGTAGTTTATTGTCAACCTTACCACGGTACTTGACGGTACGTCATTTGTGTCTGAATAACGTTTTGTTCATGAGTTATTGATCCGTGAAATCAGAATCTCCCAATATCGTTCCAACTTTACTGAACTAAGCCAGAAGACCGTATCATTTCGTAGACCGCTTGGTTTGCTGTTCCTTCACCTTATTTTTATACAGTATTTATATACATTTATTTTGGACGAAAACCTTAGCATGAGGAAAGGCAAGTGTAGCGTGAGTGCGTGAGATATGGGTTAATTGCGTGACTCTCACGCTCAATGAGTTAAACCCCACGGCCCGCGGCAAAACGCAACATCTTGCAAAAAACAGCGTCTGAGGGCTTCTTAACATTTAATAAACTATGAATGTGTCATCCTCAATTAACGGGAAGAAACTCAGCTTTCAGACAATATGAACCATTTTTAGCTAAACGGAACATGAGGGTTATAACAAAAGCTCTGAATTAGCCCTGAGCGAAGAAATGCTAACGCAATTAGCACAGAACTCAAGGTCAAATACCCTTATTACTTATCGTATCTGCACCAACAAGATTAGCAAGCTGAGATTCCACAGATTCCAGACATATAAGTATCATCACTGAGCAATCAGAACTCGCGACATGGGAAGCAAAACCAGACATCACACCACGTAGCTTTACGGAGCATACAGGGGAGAAATTCTTACCTATGCTGTTGTTCTGATCAAAAGTTGTGTTCAACGGCATTAAAATGATAAAAACACTGCTGAAGGTTAATCCATAGGTTAATCCATTGTGTCTGTGTCACTTTGAAATGATTACTGATAATGCATTTTCATATTTATGTCAATAACGGAGATTTCATATTGGGTGCTACGAGTGTCACAGTCTGCTCCATCATTCACCAGTAGTTTTCCATTCACCTGTCTCACCTGTTAACCACACCTACGTTTTTGCTCACTCTCTTTCTTTACTGCACCCATTAGCTTTACTGCCACAGGGCTCGACATTAAGGACTGCCCGATGGCCCGGGGCCATCTAGTATCTAGCTCGGGCAATGAAGCCTCACCTGCTGGTTGCCCGATCGGGCAATCTATTAGTATCTATTAGTATCTATGCCAGTATCATGCAGCTCGCGGATCCAGTAATGAGTGACCCGACAGTAAAACTAAACATATCTATAACTAGTTTAGGTAGTTTGAGAGGTAATTAAAATAGCTACGTGTGATATTCTAACCTGAAGTGTGTGTTTTGTCCGCTCACCCCTGCATGTGATCATGCAGCGCTGCGTGTCGACTCGTCAGCAGCAGCTGATCTCTCTCTCCCGTCAGATTAGACTTCACTCGCGTTTATGTCCATATCGATCAGATCCAGCTAGTTCTAGCTAATGATATGACTACCTGCTTATTAAAAGACACCTAAACAATAAGTGTCGCTATGCAACTGGGTGAGGCCACAAAGTATAGCGCAGCATTATGCATTTGTTTACATGCCCTCCGGAACCCCGAGGCATTACCAACAGATCAACGCACAATCAACCCATACAGGACATCTCTTTCTCCCAATTAAGTGTTAGACATTAGAATTGACTATTCTTGTCTGTCACATAAGTGGCGCAACTGAAGCGGTATTGCGCTAAAGGGAAATGATTTTGACCAAAGAGATTTAGATTTGCCGGATAACGGGAACTCTGACGTCGCCATTTTGTGTGCTTCGCGGATGCGCTCGGCTCCTCTCGACTGCTGCTCGGTCAGCTTCCGGATGAGGAAGCATTCATTCGACCAACTTACAGTAGATAACATTACAAACATTTTTAACAGGGGCCATAATAGTGTAAATAATGTTTATTTTGGCAGTTACAACTGAATGTAATGTTTTCTACTTTTTTACATCTGGGAAGGCATTTGCCTTCATGAGATGGAAAGTGTCTTGACAAACAACTTAAGTATTTCTTATAGCTATGCAGGGCATGCAAGCGAAGACAAACACAAACAAGAACAAACCAACTTGAAATTGTACAATATAATATTGTGGTGGTTCATCTTATAATTCTATCTAGAGAATGCACCAGATAGCATCTAAGACCTGCACAAATATTTTCTTTTCTAGGGGGAGGCCCCCCAAACCCTTCGTGCCATTTCGTCCGCGCACATTTTTCAGGGCAATCTCTATTGGGCTCAGGGCCATCTGTAAATTAGCTTAGATGGCCCACAGGGCCATCTCCCAAAATCCTTAATGTCATGCACTGTGCCAGTATTTAAACCCTCACCAGACACACACCCGTTGCCAGATCGTACTTTGCCTTCATGCTAGTCTTTCACACGTTTGTTACTGTTACCTGTCCCTGACCTGCCTGCTCTGCCTGGTCCCTGATCCTGCCTGTCTTTGGACTATCCTGCCTTGCCTGCTGTCTGACCCTGCCTGTACCTACGTTGCCCGCCTCGTCTGCTCCCTGACCCTCTGCCCGGCCCTGACTCACCTTGTGCCTCTGGTTCGTTTGCCTGTACATCATCCAGCTGATACTGTTCTGCTGGTATCCCTCTGCTCTGGTATTATTACCAATAAAGTACATTACCAATACTCCTTGGTTTCTCGAGTGCTGCATTTGGGTCCTTCATAAGATTGTGACAACGAGAGTGTATGACAGCTTCCGGTTTTGGGCTACGCATCATTCATTCACCAATGGGTAATGTTTAGATGGATTTTAGGAACTTCCCCTCGATTATATTGGCTCTAACGGTTAAAAAGAGTGTCAATCATCAAAATCGACCAAGGGGGGGCATAGATATGGAAAATGCACCCAAATGACCCCAGAAGTGGTTTTCTTTTTCTAAATCTCTCTAAAAAGGTCAAATGTCACTTATTTTGCATCAATCTTGATACAGGGTACTCATTATATGTTATAGTTTGGATTGCTATAGCTTTTAGTCTACTATCACATCATTCAAGGGTGGTATTCACTATAAGTAATGTTTTTTTTTTGGACGGACACTATCATTTACATTTTTTGAATATGTTCAATCTGAATTTACTTTAAAATAAAACAATTCTATATTGATTCTGACTGTTCTACATCCAACTCACAGGTTTATAATTGCTTTGAGAAAAAAGATTATTCATTTACCCCTTTAAGAAGTGAAGATATAGTCATTTGTTTGGGAATGTCATTTTCGAGCCTGAAGCCTGAAAAACAGGCTGGGGGTCAACCGGTTGGGGTAAACCATGTACATTTGGTTAATGAGGACAAGCTGGCTCTGAATAAATAGTTATCAATTTAGTCTGAACTATGGTGGGAGGTTGGTTTCACACATGTAATTTTGGTTTGAACAAAACCATGGAGGAGTGAAAAGGGATCATTAAAAACGTTGGGTCAGCTTTACTGGCTTCCACTGATTTAACACGTTTTACTGCTTGGATGTTCTATCCTTTAACTGTGAGTTCCTTTACTGCCAAGTCACATATTGATCAAAAACGCACTTGTATCCTTTGTGCCACAAAACTTTCAAAAATCGTTTAAGTGCTTATACTTCAGCTGACATTCAACTGATATATTTTTTGCAATCCACAAACCTGCATTTGTTTCTTTTGAAGATTTCACCTTCAAAACAATTTATCAACTACACTTTGATGACACAAAACCCTTAATTACACATATTCAACTCTTAACTACACTTATTTGGACACTTAAACTCTAATATGTTTCTTAAATGACTGTCATTTCAACTTTTAGCTTTGTGCTGCGTCTATCACTTCAACAACTCCTTTTAGTATTTTAACAATTTCAGCTACACTCATATGCATGCAAACATTCATTTTCAGACTAAAATCAAAGAAAATAGGAAATACTTCCATATTTGAAGGAAACATATTAAAAGGAAAAACTGCTGTTTTTATGGAAGCATGCATGAACAATTCAATCGTGAGCTTTAATTTAATAAGCATTGTGGATCCTCAGGCTCAGTACACATTGTTTTTACTGTGATAAGCTTTATGACACACCAGTGGGATCAGCTGCTTGTTCTATCAGTGTAATCAGATCTCATCCGCTTAATATCAGTGATGGAGCTGCAAGCGGCTAAATAGATTTAGTGTTCTTTCAGTGAGATAGTCTTCCCAGAGGAATCTTGAGATTGCATTGATATTATGTTTTGCTTTACCTCGTTATAATCTAATAACCTTGGTTGAGAGGGGCATGGTTCGAACTTTCTTAGCTAAAGTTGAGAGCTTTGGTTTATTTTGGAGGAAGCAGGCATGTGTGAAGTCTCTACTTTGGAGGGTAAGTCACCTCCAGCATGTTCCCAACACAACGCATGGTGTGCAGGTGGAGACATGCTGACAGCAGCGCTCAAGCAGGGTGGAAATAAATCAGCACATAACTCTTGACTGTTGCCCTTTCAAAAAATGCTCAGAAAAGAACTCTAGAATCATCATGTCCTGAACCTGGTTTCAATACCACATGCATTAGTTAGGGCTTCTGTCGGCATGACATTTTCTAAAAGTAAGCATCTTTTATCTATCTTTTATCCACCTTGAGTAAAAGAGCTCCACCCAGCACCTTTTTCTGAAAGATTGCCGGTTTGTGCGTCCATTATAAAACGCACAATTGGGTAATAAAAAGCATGGCGGCTTGTCAGTCTGGGAAGGTGTTGGGATCTTATTCAGTTTCAAACGTCCAGATGTCTTTCCTCTCCGTATATCTCACTTTACCAAAAGATCGTCTGGCTAATCCCATTTACGGTATGTCTTTTCTTTATGTTCATTAACCTGTTAAGCCCTGAGCCTGTTTTCCAGGTCTCAGGCTCGAAAATGACATTCCCAGAATAAATGACCATATCTTCACTTCTAAAAGGGGTAAATTAATAATCTTTTTTCTCAAAGCAATGACACACCTGTGAGTTGGATGTAGAAAAGTCAGAATCAATATAGATTTATTTTTATTTTCAAGTAAATTCAGATTGAACATAATACATTTTTTTTTATTTTAGTGTCAAAAGAAAAAAATGACTTATAGTGAAAACCACCCCTGAATGATGGGATAGTAGACTAAAGGCTTTAGGAATCCAAACTACAACATATAATAAGTACACTGTATCAAGATTGATGCAAAACAAAACAAAAAACACTTCTGGGTTCATTTGGGTGGATTTTCCATATCTCCGGCCCCCCTCGTTCAATTTTGATTGTTGACATCTCTTTTTAACCGTCAGAGCCAATATAATGGAGGGGAAGTTCCTAAATCCACCTACACGTTACTAAATAAGGAGTGAGAGTGATGCATAGCCAGAATACCCAAAACAGGAAGCTGTCATACACTCTGGTAGCTATCATAGCAGCTAATATGAAAACTCAGTTTTTGACATAAAAATGGAATGATGGATTATCAGTAATCATTTCAAAGTGACACAGACACATTGGATTAACCTATGGATTAACCTCTCGTTGTGATGCCATTGAACACGACTTTTGATCAGAACAACAGCTAAGGTAAGAAAATCTCCGTGTTTGCTACCTAAAGCTATGTTGTGTGTTGTCTGAGTTTGCTTCCCATGTCGCAAGTTCTGATCGATCAGTGATGATACTAATACTTCTAGAATCTGTGGAATCTCAGTTTGCTGGCTAATATCTTGTTTGTCCAGATCCGATAAGTAATAAAGTATTTATACCTAGAGTGCGTTAGCATTTTATCGCTCAGGGGCTCCTTTAGACGAGTCTTTTGAGACTTGTGCTTTGTTTCTGTAAAAATGGTTCGTATCATCAGTTAGCTGAGTTTCTTCCCGTTAAGTGAGTATGACACATTCATACGTTTTTAAATGTTAAGAAGCCCTGAGACACAGTTTCGTGAAGAAAAAAAACCGCGGCGGGGGCTCTCGGGCTTAACAGGTTAACTGATATCTATAATTTTATCATGGTGAGGAAGATTGAAGCAAAGACAATGATGAAATTCAACACAAAACTGCTTCTTAGTTGGTGAGTAGTGTTATTGAAGAAGAAAAAGAAATAGATACTCTTTCACCCTTTCATACTGTAAACAAGTGGACATACATAAAAAGATGCAAAGAAAGACTGTTATGCTCTTGTGTTTCATTAGTTAGCAGCAGGGGGCCAACAGATCCTCACTCAGTGTGTCCTGGATCTAAAACAAGCGCACACACACACACACACACACACACACACACACACACACACACACACACACACACACATTCTCGATGCTAATTGAGCAGCAGTCCAGACACCGTCTATTGGACTGTAAGGATGTTGGTGGCTGCGATGTGACAGAAAGCAGTCGGTGGGTGCCAGACATGGGGGTGTGAACAGACAGCGGCAGATGGAGGGGGAGTGGAGAGAGTCAGACATAGTGGAAATTATAGTTTGAGAAGTGAAAGCGCAGAGAGAGAAATTGGATGGAGGAGAGGTATGAGATTGAAAGTCTCCAACAAAAGAAAAGAAGGCATACAGTGAATAACTGATTTTATACTTAAGACTCAAGTTCATCCCCTCCTGCTTTTGTCTTTTTATCCTAGTTCTGGCCCTATGTTTCAAGAGTTTTACAGAAGGCGTAATAAGTAAACACTCTAGGAAAGGTGAAATATAACATCTACTCAACCAGGAGGCAAAGATAAAAAATGATCCTTCTAGAGCAGGGGTGCCCACACTTTTTCAGCTTGGGAGCTACTTTTAAAATGACCAAGCCCAAATGATCTACCTACAGGGCCGCCCCTGTCCAATCTGTGTTGCAAGCGCGCGGGGGGGGATAAACTGTGACGCGCTTACAATAATTGCGCCCCATAAGCGCATAATAGTGTGCCGCATTTGCGCTTTAGATGAGGAGGTGAGGCCCCCTCATAACTGCATGAACCCGTATGGCACAATACAACTCAGACTCGCTTACCTGCATGTCAATCAAGTGGCAAATGCCATAGTAAGGATGCATGATAGGCTAACTATTTTTTTCAATGCCATGTAATCTACCCACCTTTGCGAACGACCGGTCGATCGCGATCGACGTATTGAGCACCCCGGTTCTAGAGTATGTAAGCCTTTATCCAATTTCCAAAACCTAATCTAACTTTAAAAAGAATAGAACAAAACTTGTAACGGTTGAATGTGACCAAAGTTGTGTGGAAAGGAACAGAATAGGAGATCTGTCTCTGATTTAAAGTCTATTTACTTTGTAGGAAACTCTGCAGCTGTTGAGTTTCATAAAAACTGTGGTTCTGAATGACTCCTTTTTATTTATCTGTTCATTTATTATAGACGAGCATATCTTGTGCCGGTATCAAAACAGCTTCTTCTTTTCGTTTCCAACTGAAAGTCAGAGCTTTAAAAGACCTACAGTACAGGAATTGTAATGACAGTGGCTAATTTTGTTCTATGCGTCTCACTAATTGCGGAAAATATCACAAGTTGAAAAGATTAAACTTGTTTTGCATTCGTTTAGAAAGTCTCCAGAGCTGTGGTGGCTGAAATTGCACCACAACATCAAAGCTAATCTTATCGCGCTTCTCATCCTTGTATTATCTCTCGCCTCCCTTACTCTGCCAGGGGGAGGGAAAGCGCAGTCACTGAGACGAGGCGTTCAACTAATGATCAGAGTCACATTAAACATGTCAACGATTGTACGAGTAACATCTCGCCTCTGAAAAACTTCCTTGAAGGGGTTGCTAGGAATGATTCTTGAAGCCAATCAGCTAAACAACTCCGATCTTATGCTGACAAGAATTTGGGGCATACACACTCATACAAAAATATACTTGGCATGCAAATGTAGAACATTTTTAAATCAAAATAATCCCAGACACAAAAAACTCTTAGTAATTCTTAGTTCTTCATTAGTTTCGTCTCAGCATTCCAGCCCCTGAGTCGGGCCGGGTGTTCTGCCAGCGCAGTTGTTGGCGGCTAAACGTGATTGATCACAGGATTTGTGTCTGCCGCATTAGTCTCGTTCACTACGGGCCTCGTGTGGCCTGCCAAACACTGACGCCCATCAAAGGCTCTCTCTCAGCAAGAATCCTCAACGCTCCGCTGAGTCGCTTCACAATCACCCCCCCATCCTCCTCCACCTCCCAACCTCTCTCTATCCCCTGGATTCCTCCCCTCCACCTGCTCCATCTCAACCCCCCTCGGAGGTGACTGAGTCTCATGGAAAGGATCACGATTGTAACTGCTTTTTTACATTTTTATAAACGAGGCAGAGTCAACACTGTCGGGCGCCGGGGGAATAACCATCAGCGGCTGCTTTCTGCAGACAAACAACTTGTAAGGGAGGGAATCAGAAATGAAATTGAGGGTGAGGCTATGTCGGGCTGCTGGGGGAATTCAGGAGCGGATGTAGTGATTGTGAGTACAGCGCGGGTGCATGTGTGTTTGTGTAAGCTGAGATAGAGTGTCGTGTCGAGACATTCATTTTCATCAGGAATAAAAACACTCTGAGGAGCTGAGGGAGAACGGTGATATGGAACACACTTGTTGAACTTAAGACCTAAAGAGCTTTTTTTTTCTCAGTTAAGATTGCTTTTTCTAATGTCGGAAGATTCTGGCTCTTGTCCTGCCTGCTGGAGCTCTAAAGGGACTGGAGATTTTAAGCAAGGGGACAAAAAAAAGAGACCAATGTTATAATCCAATGCCAGAAGTCTCTAGAGTTCACCAAATATTTTTACAGTGAATAAAATAAATTGTATCCACTGGCTGTCAGCAAGGTCTCAAGACCAGTCCATTGCAGCTTCTAAGCATGCTTGCTTTCGGCAAACACTAAGTGACATTTAGTGACATAAAAGTACCTCACTTGTAGCTCCTATCATATTCAATATGGATCACTAGATTCATGAAAAGAAATCAAGAAGAATGTTAATTTAATACCAGTTGGGAATCTGACAAGTTGAAAATGTCCCTAAATTGAAGACTTTTTGGAGTTATTATGAAAGCCTTTGTTGAAAGAGTATTTAATTTCAACTCCATTCCTGATTTGTTTAGAGTTAGACTCAATCATATTCACTGACATAGAGACGGACACAAAGACAGGCTTTAAATCCTGCGACACTCACTCACTCTCCCCTGGTTAATTGAATAAACCAGACATTGCTCAACAGTAAATGTCTGCATCTGTGAAACAACAGCTGTTTGAAATGCACATCTGTGAAGAGTAAAGGAGGTAGGCTGCCGGTAAAGTTCAAACTTTTTCTGACACTGCAGAGGCGCACTTTATAATATGTTCCCTCTGCATTCAAACACAAACTGCCAAAGAAACACAATACAGAGAAGTTTGGCAGCATCTTGCAATAAGAGGTAATTTACTTAGTGAGATGCAGTGAGTCTATTTCAATGGTCATGCCTCTTAGCTCCAATTAACTGTGTTTCTAGAATCTAGTGTAATGAAAGCAAAACTGAAATAGCAAAAGGGCACTGATACTAGGATTTTACCGAAATGTGCAAAATAAGGGGCCTTTCTGGATTAAGCATTGCTCAATTATTACTTTATGTGCACAGACAGAAACCAATTGTCAAAATCGAAAATGGGGAGAAAAAACCGGTTCATATAAGAATCCTGATTCTTATTTTTTTACATTCTTACATTTAAAGTACACACCCCGTAAAAATTGTGCCAAGCATAAAATAAAATACTACAAACTTTTTATAAAATTAATTGTTTAGTCTAACATGAATCATTCTCACAATTTGTCTAAGGTTTGCATTTTGTGTTTTACACTCAATTAGTTGGTATGACCCTTTCCAACAAAAGATCCACTGTCTTTAAAGCATTTTACTCTGCTTTCATGAAATAGTTTCCGACACCAATTCTTCTTTTTAGCAAACTGAGTATATTGAATATCCATCTGTATCCATGCAGCAACTTGAACATTTAATTATTTTTGAATCAAATTCTGATCAGATTTCTCCTCAATTCTAAGCCAATCTATGGAGCCCTGGAGGGTTCATTGAGAGAAAAATAAATAAAACGTGGCCACGTTTTACTTTCTCGTGCGCACGAGTTAATAAAGCGTGGCCTCGTTTTATTTAAATTGAGGGATTCCTGTCCGGGACTCACAGTATCTGCTGCCCACAGCTATTTTATAGAAGGGAAACCTCCTTCACTTTATGAAATCTCCGCGGCACCAGTGGCCTGTACTACGAAGCAGGATTTGCTATTTACACTATTCATTCATGAAGTATGACGCTGCGCTGTCAGCACGCATCTCCATGTTTGTGATTGGTCAAATGTTGCTAACCCCGTCCCTTTCAGGAGAACGCGCTCTCAGCCGGTCAGAGAAAAACCTGGTTGATTTACTGAGTTGATAACCAGCTTCGTAGGACCGCTTATCGACATCGCGTTTGTTAGGGTTAGTTAAGCCGGGTAAATCGAATATATCCAGGGTCTGTTGAACTGGCTTCGTCGTACAGGGCACTGGAGGCAGTAACGTGTAACTCAGCAGAATCTGAGAAGAGCAGCACCAGCTGCAAAGAGCTGTGCCTTTTACTGTTTACTTCACTGTGTTTCCCTTCATTAGAACCGCTGAATAGAGATCGAGGCTGCTACGTTTAACCACACACACCTATACACACATCGAACTACCAGAGTATTCCCCCTCGTTTTATGAAGGAGATGTCCTGTCACCGGGGCGCTCTGTGTATGTGTTTGGTGTGTTTGTGTGTGTCCGACACCACCGGCATTTGTTTTCAAATTACCACCAACAGTAATTTACACAAATCTGGTTCTCCATAGTTATATGTGTATTCCCACACACACACACACACACACACACACACACACACACACACACACACACACACACACACACACACACACACACACACACACACACACACACACACACACACACACACACACACACACACACACACACACACAAAACGAGGCCACGCTTTATTAACTCGTGCGCACGCTTTAGTAACTCGTGCGCACAAGTTACTAAAGCGTGCGCACGAGAAGGTATCTTGTGCGAACGAGAAAGTAAAACGTGGCCACGTTTTATTTATTTTTCTCTCTATGAACCCTCCAGGGCTCCGTACCAATCACATGAGCGCGCCCCCACAAGGGTATGATTTATTGCGTTCATGACGTAGCGCTTCATATATGCATTTTGCGTTGTCCGGAGCTGACAGGTCCGTCTCAGGTCCTCCACTCTCAGTACATTGCCACTTTCCGAACAGGAAATGCAAGCAAATACAATGTTTTATATTATTACGGTACAGCGCCACTTTCCGAACTATTAATGAAAGCTTGTGTACACAAAAACGGCGGGCAAAACCATTTTAAATGTGTGTTTCCTGCAGGGACGTGCACAGACGGACATTTTCTAAACTAGAAAAAGGGCCTCCCCCCCCGAAAAAAATGTAATGTAGGCTAGTTTGACCATTGTAACTGCTGTGCAGACATACCGATCGAATAGGGCTTCTAAGTAATTTTCTTAAATAAACTCACTAATGAATGAAACCAGTTCGATACGCATTGTTCTTATTCTTACCATTCTTTATGAGCGAAGTAACGGTAAGGTATCTAATTGCTTATTTATTTAGTATTCCATAACTTAATAACAGAGATGGTCAAACTAAAGCGGTAGAGACATGGCAGAAATCCTACAATGAAGCGGGACATTGAAGTGTTCTCCCGTATGTGAGAGAGGGCAATCAAGAAAAGAGAGCGAGCGACCCCGTTGAGGGAGTTTACAGATGAAAAGACACAGAAAGACAGAAGCACAATAACAAGTATATTTAGGTTTTTTTGTTGTTGTAAATAACCGACGGTGTCAAGAGGAAGTAAAGTCCCCTGGTTTGTCCCCTATACTCTAACTGCCATGAGAAAACTCAAAATCAATATAAGCATATTTAAAAACGGGGACATTTCCGGGGACAGATTGACCCGGGGATTTGCCACCAAAGCCAGGCGGGCATTTGGTAAAATCACCATAGCATAGCCATATGAGGCCGGAAGGCTGTCCATTGCTTTCAGCTGTCAGATTGTAAACAAAGTCACGTGACTGGGGGCAGATGACAGCGCTGACAAGGTGTGTTTTATCGCAGTGAGACGCTACAATACTAATTGTGGGCTTATCATGTTGATTCGGCCACAACAGAAAAAAAAACCTCTTGCTCTCTCCAGAGGGGCAGGTCAGCCAAAAAGGGCAAAAGGGCCATTGCCCGGGCAACATTAGCCCGTACCTGTGTACGCCCCTGGTTTCCTGTATGGTAAATACAGCTGCTTTATTTATGTCTGTATGAAGTTGCTGTGAGTGTGGACGGAGCAGCTACAGGTTAGCTTAGCCTGATCGATCTGTGCCCTGTACTACGAAGCCAGTTCTACAGACCCTGGATATCTCTGAGTTATCTGGCTTAACTAACCCTAACAAGCGAGATCTCGCTAAGCGGTCCTACGACGCTGGTTATCAACTCAGTAAGTCAACCCAGGGTGTCTCTGTCAGGCTGAGAGCGTGTTCACGTGAAAGGGACGGGGTTAGCAACATTTGACCAATCACAAACAGGGACAAGCGTACTGACAGCGCAGCGTCATACTTCATGAATGAAAAGTAAACTATAATATTAGACAAATATGAAGAAGTTAAACTTTAAACATCCATGACTTAACCCTTATGTTGTGTTCGGGACTCCCGTGACCCGTTTCAAGTTCAAATGATATAATACGCTCTAGTTTTTTTTATCGGAACAAGGCTTCATGATATCCTCCACAACAGCTATATAAACACTAAAAAACTGATTTTGACCATTTTAGCCAAGTCTGAGTCTGGGAAGACCCAGCAGCATTGTTGTGGGTTACTTGGGGTCAAATTTGGCCCAATAAAGATTCATCTTTTCACTTTAGACATTTGAAGTTCGCGCCCATGTGATTAGCCTCGCACATTATTGAAATCGATCCGATTATTATTATTATTATTATTATTATTATTATTTTAATACATTGCGCACACTTTTGACCCCCGCAACATATGTGTAAACTCACCAAATTTTGCACGCGCGTCAGAAGTGGTGAAAATTGGGATGTGTTATTCAATGTTTATTTATATCATCAATCAATCAATGTTTATTTATATAGCCCAATATCACAAATGTTACATTTGTCTCAGTGGACTTCACAGTTTGTACAGAATATCAGTATGACAATACGACACCCTCTGTCCTTAGACCCTCACATCGTACAAGGAAAAACTTCCAGAGAAAACCCACAGAATTATTGAAGAAGAAGAAGAAGAAGAAATAGATACTCTTTCACCCTTATCATACTGTAAACAAGTGGACATACATAAAAAGATGCAAAGAAAGACTGTTATGCTCTTGTGTTTCATTAGTTAGCAGCAGGGGGCCAGCAGATCCTCACTCAGTGTGTCCTGGATCTAAAACAAACGCACACACACACACACACACACACACACACACACACACACACACACACACACACACACACACACACACACACACACACACACACACACACACACACACACACACACACACACACACACACACACACAAAGTTTAGCGTTCCGACAGCAAATTAATTATCCTTAGGCTATGCATATTTAATGTGATTTAGTGGAGGGGGAAAGCAATTAGCCAAGCTGCAATCCTACAGATGTGAAAATTTACATTTTGTCCAGCTGTAGGGTAACTAAAGATGTTTCAGTGTTCCAATGGTGTATTTGAATGTATTGCTCTCCCTACTGCAAACATAAACCTATATGGATTTCATTGTTGTGTTCTGCTCTTGCTTCTGTACCTCTCTGTTAGGATCAACCATGTGGTAGAACTTGCAAGGATTGGAATTTTTTTTAGATTATTTTAAAGGGGCCATATTCTGCTCAATTTCAGGTTTTATATTATATGTATTCTCTGCCTCTACAGTGACATGTCTCCAGGCTTTAATGTTCAAAAAGCTCTTTATTTTTCTCATTCTGCCTGTGCTGCAGCACCTCTTTTGACCCTCGGTCTGAAACCAGAGCCCAGTCTGCTCTGATTGGTTCTGTTGTGATTGGTCAACCGCTTAAAGATTTCCCGCTCCTTAGCCTATCACGTTCAATGTTTTGGAGCGCAAGTGTTATAGTGATGTCACTATGGTACGGATATAAAAAAAGGAGTCCGATCAAGGGTTTTCAGGCACGGGGGTGAGGTAACTTTTGGATATTAGCCTTTGCAGACCATTTACATGCACAAAAACCTATATAAAACACTACAGGAAAGGGAAAACACACAAAAGCATGATAGGGCCTTTTTAATGTATATAATCACAACAAGGTGCCATCTTCAGTATCTTGTCTTAAAATCTTTAGGAATGTCCCCCTTTAGTGTTAAGAGTTGCTGAGAGTTAGTCTTAAGACGTCCTTAAAAACCTTCTAATAAACTTTTACTTATTGAACTGAAAGAACCGGACAGCTTAGAGAGGAGTCCGGGCAGACCCTGCTGCTTTTAAGAACATTACTTTTCTTGAATGATTGGTGGAAAGGTGACCTGGCAGGGACAGTGAATGTGTAATGAAATATTCATCAGTACACAGAAGTGCTTTTATCTTCGGGTTTTTATAAAATGCTGACTCAAGGCAGGAGCTACACAAAGTACTGACCACTCTGAACACACTTTTAACTTCTTTCAGACTTAGAAGCTCTCTGAGTTATTTACATCTGACTTGCCTGTCAAACTGCAGTGACATGACACTTTTTCCGCTTTCAGTTAAACTTTTTCCACTTGAGACGTTTAGGGCGCTATACACTAGGCATTTGGAGTGGAAAAGCACAAGGCACTCAGCAAACAAATGCTTGGAGAAAACGCTTTAATGTTATTGAAAACAATTTAAAAAAGCCCCAGGCTACCAAAACATACTCTGTCAGAGCCTTAGGATGTTTTATTTAAGAAACAAAATCGGCTAAGCGAGCTGCCAACTTCAATCTAGCTCAAATTTGCATGTAACTCTCCATATGCAAATATAAATGGAGGAAAAGTAGCAGCACTAAGTGAGTCAGTAAGTCAGCATCTTTATAAATCCTATGTTACAACCTTCCCAATACAAGCCAAATATATATCCTCTTACTGCCCGTCTACACTACAGGCATCAAAAAATCTTGAAGCTGGGCGTGTCTGAAGCTTGACGATTTTTTGCGACCAACAACCAATCACATGAATCTCCCGCCCCCGACATACAAAGCAATAGCAATGTTAATACGAAGTAAACTGGATATAAACTCTCCAAACAGGCGAAAAACCTACCAGTTTCACCCACTGTCTCTGCCACCTCCCTCCATGCCTGGTTCCTCCGGTTTGTATCCCGGTAAATAGTTCTGGTCGTAAAGAACCGGGTGATTTGCTACATTAATATCTCGTTTGGAATATGAGGAAATGAACAGCGGTCTGGCTCTCCCAGCTTGCACGCGGTTTGATTGGCTGCGCTTGCACTGGCGGGATTTGCATAAACGGGATTTGATTGGCTGATGCCAATAGATGCTCGTGATGCTTGCAAAGCCATGCCATGCTCCCCACAATGCAGTTCGGCGAAGATTAAAAATCTTCTACGTGACCCCATTCAAGTGAATGGGCGAAGCGTTGAAAGCATTTTTCGATACCTGTAGTGTAGACGGGCCGTTAGGGTTAGGGTTCAAATCTTCTCCTCAAATGTAACTAAAGCAAATTCAATAAAAACAATTGGAAGACTCATTATCAAAAAAATACAATATGAACTGATTGCTAACAGATTACATTGTAGTCCCTAAAACAATACATACAGTTTAACAATGAAGATGAAGTTTTGAGGAGCAAACTGAAATCAAATGAGAGCCCTGCCGATGCAGGTCACTGCGCTGAAATCCAACCCTGAGGCAGGAGGAAATGTTTTTAGAGTTACGGAGTTGTGGAGTTGGGTCTCCATAATTCAGATGTGAAACTTAAAAGGTAACCCAACCCGGTCTCACAGTCAGTGTACAAATGACACGACTTTGCAAATGCGTGCAATAGATACGCAGAAGTCTGATTTTGCGTGCATATGATACGCTGATATTGTACCTCAAACATTAAAACAAAGAGCTCTGTGGCTTCAGGCTTGATCGCCGTTCCAATGACAGTTGTAATGGTTGCGGTGCAATAAACGAAACAGCAGCTTATTGGGTTATGGTTAGGGTTAAATAAATGGCAAAGATATGTAGAAAATAAACGCATTTAAGATACGTTCATAACAAACGTAATGTGGGAGTATCATATGCACGCAAAATCGGACTTCTGCGTATCTATTGCACGCCTTTGCAAAGTCGTGTCATTTGTACGCTGACTGAAGAGAGTGGGCTGGGTAACCAGTTGCCCTAAAGGACTAAAACGTCAAGCACAGCAAGAAAATCAAGTTACAAGAAGCAACGAAAGCAGAAAGCAAACTATACTCAGCTCCAAACTACAAATCTAACTTTCACTTGACGGATAGGAATATCCAACAGGAGTGAACTTTGCCAAAAGCATTCAAAATGTTATAATGAGGACTGGGAACAAGTGGAACCATGAAAATAGGTCAGGAGCAACCCAATGAAAGTGATAACATATCTGAGGCTGCTGCCCCATTTCCGATTAAGAATCCTCAAGAGGTGCGTTAGATTTATGTATTTAGGAGAAACCCAGGAAGGAGCACACATAACAGCGGGCGGCCATCCTCAATACGACTGTGTCCTTTAAACCGCGGCAGAGAATGTTGCTGCTGCTATAGACAGATGGCTGCAGAGGCTGCAGAGGCTGCCAGATGAGGGGCTGTCACACATTCAAATTCCTCCAATAGATTTATACACTGTCCTGACCCAATAAATAAACTGTTTATAGAGCCCAGGATGTTAGCTAATAGAGAAACACTGCTGTCCATACAGCTGTATGCAGCTGCTGCTATTTTTCACAATTACCACTAAATCACAATGCTATTGGCGTCTAATAATTTTCTCTGATGATAACATCATCAGCTCATATTGACTTACTAACTCAAGTTGGACAAATTCAAGTTTAGTTTGTCTGTAAACGTGCTCGGCATGCCAGTGTCTGTACCATTTGGGTTCAACCAAAGACGGGTCCTTAAATACATACAACACAGCTGTGTGACTGATCCGGTTCGGCTTTGGAGCCACACAAGGAAATTAAATATCATGTTTTCATTTAATCAGATCACATCATGTCATTTCGGGGGATAGCTTTAATAGGACAGCCTTAAGCTGTGTCCCATATGTAGGGCTTCCTCCTTTTGAAGTACACATGCTACGATTTGATACATTTTAATGGGTTGGCAAGGCTGTCACATTTGTAGTTTGCCAACACAACTGCTAAATCCCATTCCTGTCACCGGACTCTGTAGAATCTGTAATTGGATTGCTCTGAGAACTTATTTCTTGCTGGAATTGCTTCACATGGCTTCAGTAGTTTCAACAAACTTGTTTACTGTTTTGATCTGGACCTTTAAGAGCATCAACACATATTTACCAGGGTGTGCATGACTATAATATTACTGATATATAAAAAATCCATCACATGAAAAGGAAAAGCTGATGGCAGACACCACAGTGCTGCAGAACACAACCAACGTTTTTTGTGGAAACTAATAGACTTCCAACAAGTTATTCAGATGTATGATCAAGCCACACTTTGCATTGGTTATCTGACATCCATCTATGTTGTGAGTACTTCCTGCCCTATGGTTAGCAGGTTTGTCAGTAACTTTGATGATTTCCTCCATCATCGATAAGTTATAAGTGAAAAACTAGGGTTGATATTTTCAGATCTATCTGTCCCAGTTTGCTCTGAAAGCACATTTACTGTACACTACATGTAATATGGATGGCAGCCAATCGAAACTCAAATATCAATCATTTACACAGTTTTAATAAATTATTTAAGAATTGTTGCCCTTGTGGATGTGGTAACTGGGTTAAAAATGAAAAAAATTGTTTTAGTTAAAAATGATATTGACATTTGAGTTCTCCGGGTCTCCGGGTCGGATGTTACCAATTGAGCTTAAAATATCACTAAATCAGTGATATTTTAAGTAGAGTCAATACAAAACGCAGGTAGAAAACCATATTGAATTAAACATAACCTTTGTATACCTTGGGAACAGTTTCTCATAAGTATAATATTCTCAAATATTATCACTGATTGCGAATCTTGCATGTCGTCTTAGTTGAAGGTCAATGACATGCACATGGGACGGGAGATGCAGAAATGACTTTAATACCACCCATTCTGTCTTTACACTATGTAGCTCTACAGATATTATTCTGGCAGTCATAAGAAACATTATCCCTTTTTAATATAATCCGTTTTAACAAGGGAGATAAAATAAATGGTTTAGGGCCCATCTTAATTATGAATTCAGCTAATAATATCTCCTCAAGGCTTCAAAAATGGTCTTACAACTCATTGAATTCCCTGCTCTAAGTGCTCGTTTTCAAAAAGGCAGCACATGCTTTTAGTGTAAATTACTTAAATGAAACACACTTTTTTGTGCATTTGAATAAATACATGGCAAACATGATGTGTAATTAGATCAAAGTATTTTCTAGGTTTACTATATCCTTAATTCAGATTTGAAATAAACATAGCTGTCGAGAAAAAAGGAGTTAACGACATAATTATACACTTCTAGGCTGGCGCTGGTTAAAAGGGTCAGGGGTTTTTTCTTTCGAGTGACCTGACCTCAGTGTAAGAGCTGGAGTAACGTTGTACTGATTCAAATCTGGTTTGTCAATTTTGCTTTGGAAGGTTCCTAATGGAGTAAAATGACCACTAAGTACCTAAGTGGCAGCCATGATAAGAACTGTTCGGATTCTTTAGATCTGGAAAGGAGCTTCAAAACTTCATTTATAATCACCTTAAGCTCAGAACACATCCTTTACAAAGGGAGAAGATGTTGACCAACAATAACTTGCATCTGCAACATTTAACGTGACACGACATTTGGCCGCTCGCGGAAAACACAGATTGTGACGAAGAAACCCGGCTCCCTCCCAACTTGATTCAATCTTTCTATCTAAGGTTTCCTAATGGATTTTTAAGGTTGGTTGCACTTTTGAACAACAGTTAGAGGAAGTGCTCCTCAGTGAGGTTAACGATTAAAGTTGTGATCTCTGGTTAATGGCGTTTCAAAGCTTGGGTTTAAAGGCAGCATGTGTTCTCAATATGTCTGCAGATGATAAGGTAATATGGCAGATGTCTTTACTTGAAATGTGATGCTCTGTACCCACAGTAATTGAAAGTATCTGAATACTAGATATATGGTGACTGTGGCGCAGGGGATAAAAAGGTGTCGACCAATCTCAGGTTCAGCAGTGCAATCAGCGAGTTAACATTAGATCAAAGTTTCCTTGAGCAAGACGGATACATACTTTTTAATTCCGTAGACATGTCTACAGTATGACATTCACATCAGCAACAGCTATTTTTTGTGTTTACTGCAGGCGTAAGCATGCTAAAGGGCTAAGATGGTTAAGGAGGTCACATAATGCACATTTTCAGGTTAATATCTGTATTTACAGTAGTGACTCTCCTGTGACATGTCTCCATGCTTTAATGTTCAAAAAGCTCTTTATTTTCCTCATACTGCCTGTGCTGCAGCACCTTTTTTCACCCTTTGTCTGAAACCAGAGCCAAGTCTGCTCTGATTGGTTAGCTGGCCGGCTCTGTTGTGATTGGTTGGAGATTTCCCGCCTCTTAGCCTTTCACGTACAATCAGTTTGAGCCCTAGCCAATAGAAGAGTGTTACGTAGCGATGTCACTATGTTAAAGAAGCAACCCGGTATAACGGCAAGACGTGAGCATGTGACGATTTACCATTCTGGGAGACGTGAAGATGTCACGATTTTGTCCCTTCAAACGTGACAGTTACACGGTATTGTTAACCCATGTTAACCAGTGGAGAAATACCCGGAAATGCCAAGCAAATGCTACCCCGATGGTCGGTTGTTATTGTCAATATTAATATAATAATGATTTATTTCTTAATAGTCACACTCGATTTCCCCGATTTTCTTGTTGCCCCAGCTGGTCGACACCTCTTTTAGCAGAAACAAAGGCTACATTAATGTATTAAATCGATGTTAATCCATGTGTGTGGATGTGGAATTAACGGACGTGACGTTGTGCGATTGCGTTGCCAGGCAACAGCTTGGGTTCATGTTCATTTACAAACTCTTCAACTACAACCGTAGTTATATTTAAAAACATGTTAGAAGGCCTCACAAAATACTTTAATGTTAATTAAAATTTAAATGTGAGTATAACAAAATACATCCGTCATAAACAAAACCGGAAACAGACGTAGGCAAGATCCTCAGCTCGATGATTGGATGGTTTAGCCGCAATGCACGCTGGGATTTGGTGTTTATGCGATGTGAAATTTTAGGTGAAGGTCTTCTTTTGAATAAAAAAAAAGTTTTGGGGGTATAGAAGAAGAATATGGAGGGATGAAACCCTCTTTAATGGTCACACATGCAGAGCACACAGCACACACAGTGACATGTGTATCTACACATAAATATTAAGCCAGACAAAGTACTTAACGTCTAATATATTGCTTTCCTGCAATGTTAACTATGTTTAAGCACTTATTTTAACTGATATTATACATATGTATCATACTCTTATAAGATGTATGTAGATAGTATAAGAAATGTGCAGAATATGACAGTTTAATGGTGGAGGTATACACACATATTGATAGATGTCTTGTAATGCACTGTTGAGGAACCTGCGACCCAAGTTTTTCATTCATTGCATAACTACACCGTAGTTGTGTATATTATATGTCAATAAACCTTAGAAAATCTTGAAATCTTGAAAGGGATGTGCAAAATAGTCATTATATACAGTCTTTAATTAACTATTAGTAGAGAATAACGAGTAATGAATATACTTTATTGGGATCCTATTAATATCTAATAATAAAATAATAAAATTCAATAACGTGCTTTAACCACTAGATGTCCCTTTCTATCAGCTTTGCACCGTTATGGTGTAAATACAGCCTATCCACCAATTGGATCAAATATAAAAGTCAGCCGAATTAGTGTTGATACTGCGAGGAGACGTATTTTGTGAAAAGAAATGTAAGATGTTGTTTAATTTCTGATATATTTATTATCCACGTCACGTTTTCAGTTTTGGCTGCTGTTATTCCTGTTTGTCTAGAAGTCTTCTCAGCAGGGCTCTATAAATAGAGAACTACGGCAGATATGTAATATTTAATGCAGCCGAACCGTGTATTACAATGCCGTTATGTGATGACTTTCAAAGAGAAAACCAAGCACACTCGGAATAAAGTATTATTTTATTTTTAAAAAACGTTTTCAGATTTCACATCGCATAAACACCAAATCCCAACGTGCATTGTGGCTAAACCATCCAATCATCGAGCTGAGGATCTTGCCTACGTCTGTTTCCGGTTTCGTTTATGATGGATGTATTTTGTTACACACATTCCTTCACATTTAAATTTAAATTTACATTAAAGTATATCGTGAGGCATTCTAACATGTTTTTAAATATAACTACGGTTGTAGTTGAAGAGTTTGTAAATTAACATGAACCCAAGCTGTTTCCTGGCAATGCAACCGCACAACGTCATGTCCGTTAATTCCACATCCACACGCACGGATTAACATCGATTTAATACATTCATGTAGCCTTTGTTTCTGCTAAAAGAGGTGTCGACCAGCTGGGGCAACAAGAAAATCGGGGTAATCGAGTGTGACTATTACAAAATAAATCATTATTATATTAATATTGACAATAACAACTGGCCGTCGGGGTAGCATTTGCTTGGCATTTCCGGTTATTTCTCCACTGGTTAACATGGGTTAACAATACCGTGTAACTGTCACGTTTGAAGGGACGAAATCGTGACATCTTCACGTCTCCCAGAATGGTAAATCGTCATATGCTCACGTCTTGCCGTGATACCGGGTTCTATAGAAGTAAAGTAAAGAGTCCAATGGAGGCATTTCAGGCATGGGGAGTGTGTGGGAGAGAAACTCCCTATGGAGGTAACTTAGACTTTGCAGACCATCTACATTCACAAAAACCTATTCAAAACCCCAGAGAGCATAGGGCCTCTTTAACATTTTTAAGCTGCCTTCATGGCTCCTATTCCTGGAAGATAATGTTCGAGATGAACCTCTATGTGAGATGTTAAGACTTCACAGCAGCCTGCCCAATAGACCATTGGGCAGGGAGAACAATCTGATTTACATGAATCTACCACTCCCCTTTTGTAAGAGAGAAGAAAAGCTGAGCTAAACTTGAGAAAAGCAGTTCTGCTTTAAAGGTCAGCCCACCTCAAGTGAGCCGCAGTATTAGCAAACTTCAGGGCTAACTATTTCACAGCAGGTGGCAGCAAGACACAGAGCTCGGGTCTTAAAGATTTCAGCATTCAGTCAGAGACAAATAAACTTTGAAAATGCTCCTCACTTCAGTCGCCAGGCTTATAATACACTTGTGGACCCCAGACAGAGTGACATGCAACGTAGAGGTTGGACGTAAGTGACAATGGCAATAGAGACAACAAGGTGAAACAGATGGATGATGATGGCACAGTGAAATGGAAAGAATATCCAAAGTGGGCAGAAAGAGAGCTGAGAGGAATAGAGCTTAGAAAAGGTGAATGAGAACGTCGGGATTAAAGCAGTCACTTTAGAAAGTTAAATGGGCCATTTCACAATGTGCACACAGATTCAAAATATTGATGTGAGTAAGAAAGAATAAATACGCAAAAGCAAGATAAGGAAAATAGTCTTGTCAAAATAGCGAAACATAGTTGGAGATGGATGCTCAGAGAAGAAGAAAAACGGCTCAAACCTTCAAAACCCAGTAGCACAATAAGCAAATACAAGGCACTTGTAATACAAAGAGAACAAGTGTTTCATCGTGGAGCCATTCTGACGGAGAACTAATTTGTGCTTTAAGCGCACAGCCTTCTCTGCAGCACAGCAGCATGCCCTCCAGCATCTCACCCCCCTCATCAGGCCTGTATCAAGAAGAAGAAGTGATGGCAATTTTCCTTACAAGGGTTTCTAAGAAGCTGTGTCTCCCTCTTTATACATCTTTGTTTGTTATGTGTGTTTGTGTGGCGGGGGAGTTTTTAGGTAATGCAGATTTTGTGGTAAGGGACTTCAGGGTTCCTGAACAAAGAAATAAACATAAACAGTCATTTGAGCAGTACATTTGGACATGAACAACACCTTTTGTTGTCCCTAATACACGACCAAATATGCAGAGCTGCTTCTAAAGAGAACTTCTGGTCCTATAGTTTTAACAAGCCTTTCATTGTAGGGATTTGGAAATGTCTCCCAAGGGTGTGCCTTGAGAAATGAGTACAATGATCCCAGTAAAATTGTTAATAAAAGAAACAAAATGAATATCCTGCACAATAGTCCAACTTGTTGACGTAAAGTTGTCATAACACTAGGCATGTAAACAACAAGTACAGCTAGAGCAGAATTGCCACGGCCCCCATGGTGGA
Source organism: Notothenia rossii (assembly GCF_949606895.1). NCBI lineage: Eukaryota > Metazoa > Chordata > Actinopteri > Perciformes > Nototheniidae > Notothenia > Notothenia rossii. Next base: position 53,838,609 of record NC_136907.1, on the reverse strand, counting down.
GGAGACCAAAAAGGAGCACAGCATAATTTGGCTTGGGCATCAGATGCTACAACTTCAGATGTTTTATGGATAACCCAAGACTTTCCAGAGAATTTAGCAAAAGGGTGATCTCAGTTAGTCGTTCTTCAGGCAATGCCCATCTCTGTACTAAAAAAAACCTGAATAATAAACCTGGAACCAAGGAATGGTTTTCATTTTTGCTCAAAAGGTGACTTATTATTAAATGTTTATAATCATTGCTAAAGAATTTTGTGTTGATATACAATATGGGCTAGTTGTTTCAGATCTTAAACAATATAGGCCTACCAAAATCCTCATGTGTTGCAAGGTTGATATTTATAAGATCTCGAGATATAAAGTGGTGCAGGAATAATCGTAAAACTCAGAAGGTTAGCATCTTACTACTTCCCAGTGGCGGTTCTATGGGGTGGCACGGGGTGGCAGCTGCCACCTCAGAAAAATGCCTTGCCACCCCAGCTGCCACCCCATTTGGCAGCTTTGTTTTGAAAGAAAAGTTGTGGCTCATCGGACATTTATGAGAGAAAATCTCTAATGTCCGAGTGCAAGTGAATGCAGCACAAGACGCAAGCCTTGTAACCCCTCCCCCCCCCCCTGGCGCGGGCTTGGCAAAACTGATTAGCGGCGATTTCATTTGAACGGGAGGACAGTGCAAAACGAGAAGCATTTTGGATACAAGTAGACAGAAGGAATGAGGTATTTGCGGTCAGGGTATGGCTGGGGTAGGCTACAGCCATACCAATAAATGGCTTAGCCCCACCATGAACAATGATGTTAAAGTAAGCAAAATAAAGTCTGCCAACTCGCGGAGTAAATTGCACAGACAGCAGTTAGTAAGATTGATTTCAGTAGCCACTTGTCTGGAAATACCGAAGACTAGAAACGGTTTTGAACACTTTTGTCACGTAGTGATCGTCTTCTCAATAGAACATCTTTGATAATATCTTCTGGCCAATCAGAATCCCGATAAAGGCGTGGTGTTGTTGCAGGAAGTCCAGACGGAGAATACTTTTGCTGTAGTACATCTCTATATACATTGGTACAACTATAAGACCCCACGGTTTGATGATTGATAGGTGTGTGGGCTGTCTTTCATTTTGACACACAGAACAATGGGGGCTATCGACCCTTATCCACAATGTAAAGTAATTCACACAGCCTCTTCCCTCTTCCCTCTTCCCTCTCCTCTCTGTGAGGAGCATCAGGTTCAGCTTTCAGAACAAAGTAACAAAAAACTAAAATGGCATTCATTTTTTAAAATACGTTGTGTAGTAATATATAGTTATTTATTTTTCTTCTCAAGAGAGCACCAGAATGTGTATTTGATGTTAGTATTTCAAAAAATCTCCTGGAGGAGAATCCCCCCAGACCCCCCTGCAGGGGTTGGGTTTTCAACTCTTTCACCTGTGGGGAAATTGAAGGATTGGCTCCAGGTCGCCCTTTTTATTTACTACAAGACAAATGTGCCTTTTTATTTCATACAGTTACATTTGGATTTAGACAGGGAAATAATCTAAACCTCACGCGTGGCGTTTCACTGTCAAGGGGAGCGTGTAATTACATTGCAAATACTGACTTGAGCCCCACCACTGTATGGGTTAGCCCTACCATAGATTACCCAACACAAATACTCTGGCGCCCGCAACTGTTTGCGGTCTACTATGACAGAGAAGAGCCTGTCAAGTTTGGCTGTACTCAGCATTGAACCAAAACGCACCATAGCTTTAAATCTTAATAAGTTTGTGAGACGTTTTGCTGATCGAGATGGTAATCACCACATTCAGCTGTTATAGACATGCCAACTTGATGCTCTGCTCACGGATGAGTAGATGAGAATAATAAACTGTTTTAGAAGATGACCTTACATGTGTAAATATATGTTTCTTCTTTGTGGGGGTCTGCCCCAGAAAAACAGTTTCAAGTCCTGAGAAAGTCAAATAAGACGGTGTGTAAAACTTCACTGCCCAGCCAAAAAAAACTAACCACTTTGATTTAACTAGGCCAGTAGGTAAGGACTTTCCACTGGATAATAACTGCAGCGATGTATGTTTTAGCTGAATACACGTTATTTTAACCCTAAATGATGCAGTTAGTCATTTCTTTAATGTTTTTTCTTTCTGATGTAAAGTCAAGGTTGTAACTGTTTGCAATGAAGTTGTGGGGCGCTGAAATGTTCCTTTTGATTCTTTTGAATTATGATAGTAATCACTGGTCTTTCAAATTTGAAGGAGGGTGAGCAAGCATCTTGAGGAACATTCATCATTAACTCCTCCAAAAAATATAGTTTATTTAATAATAACACTGAATATGTGAATCATAACAGTGATTGACAGCTGATAGGAATAATATGATTGTTAATATTATCATATTCATACAGACACACATCGATGAGACAGTTAATTAATTTACTTATTGCAGCAGTCTGCATATTTGGTACCCCTGCTGGTCTAAGAGTTAAACCAACTCATTCAGTTAAAATGCATTAAATTACGTGTGCCACCTTATATATTTATATTTAAGGCTTTACTGATGTGCCACAATAATGTCACCTAATGTTATTGAGTTAAAATATCAATATTGTGGCGTTCCAAGTTAACATTGATTGATATGACTGCGATTAAATCAGCATATACTTCTGCCAGGGGATGCCACCCCTGAAATTCTCCTGCCACCCTCTTGCCACCCCATGAATATTTGTCCAGATCCGCCCCTGCTACTTCCGGTTCCCTTGGCTTAAAGTCAATGGTTTTGTTCTACTTGTTTGGGGTTATGTGCCTGAAATAAGGTCTTTGCTTAACACAAACTGAAGATATTTTCTCGTTTGGTTCTACGACATGTTATACATCATTAAATACCCTAATTGTGAATGTCCGAAGCTTCTTTGTGGCACAAAAACAAGTGTCTAAATAAACGACTAAACGTCATCAAGCCGACGTTTGTGTTGTAAGTGGTGTTAATATGTGGAGATTGCCTGCTGAACAAAAAACATTAAGAAGCATAAAGTTGTGTTGGCCACAGAGCTTATACTTTGCAATATATCAAAATCCAATGGGGAATTCCAAAATTAACTTCCGTATTGGCCTACAAAATATACGACATCACTACACCACTCTATTGTGGTGTTGGCTTGGATCGATACCTAGAGGTCCCCCCTCGTGGATACACTTTGTAATCTTTCCATGCTGTTGTATTAAAAGAAGGCAAGTATACGAACAGTCATTAGTCAAAAACATTACTTGTAAAGAAGATAAGCATTCAAATAACCACTATTTTTACAAGACCTCCCTCACTGGCTTACCATCAATACCAATACCTGTCCCACTTTTGTTAATAAACTGCAATACAGATACCGTTTGTCCAAGGTAATAAGGGATTGAGAATAAGAAACATTTTTCCTGGTCTAAAATATAACACCAGGTCACAAAGTTACCAAATTGGCAAGGCGTGAAACGAGTCTGCTGGTGGCCGATAAAATTAGCTCATTACCAGTGCGAGGTCGGAGCATCTGATGTGGGCCAGCACCACATTAGGAACCCAGCAGGCTGTCTGCTGCTCTCCCCCTCCTCCCCTCCTTTTATCTCTCTGCCTCCTTCACTTCCTCTTGATATCTCAATCTCCCTCCCTCCATCCAGGTCTTACCTCTGTGTCACATAGCGTTAAGCACGTCGGAGACATATGGCAGCACTTGAGAGTATCACTGGATATCCAAAGGGGGACATGAGTCATGTAATGAATTCAGAGCAAGGGTAAAGATGTTGAGACAAGAGAGGGAGCCGCTGGTTATCCAACCAATAACTGCTGTGTGTGTGTGTGTTGGTGTTCAAGTTTGTATTCTGTCCCAATTATTATGCAAAACATTTCATGGATATAGTTTATCGATGTCACTCTGTTACAGCAGTAATCCAAAGGATGCTGCTTTCTGCTATTACTTTGATGCTAATTGAAGGAAAGATTTGGGGTCTTTGAAATCTAATGGCTCTGATGATTCATGATGGTTTATTAAAGCCAGGGGTCATCGTCACTTCAACCACTTAGTTGTGCCTTCTGTCCCCTGGAAACAAAGCAATGAATGAGTGGTTTCAAATAATGTAGTTTGATGGTTATCATTATTATTTCATCTGAAATGTCAAGAGACACATCATATTATGTGAAAGTAAAAGGTAATCACTCTGCAATACTTTCTCTTTGTATGATGTTCCTTTCTGTGAAAAACTGTAATTTTACCAGTTCCTATGATATTTTTGCACTGCATCATTGTCGAGTTGCAAAGATGTGTTTTTTTGTCCACCTTTAACTTAATGGCATGCTACTTTGATTATCGTCTCTCCGGTTTGTACTGTGTCATTATTTTAGAAAAAAAGTACATTTCGGATTACAGCCTTGGCCCTTGGTCAATATACTTGTATTTTTACCACTTTATGACATTAAACTGAATATCTATTGGTTATGGAAAAAACATGCAATGAAAGGACGTCATATTGGCTTTCTGTAACATCGATTGACATTCTTCATAATTTCCTAAAACTTTATCGACCAAGGAACTACTCTACTATGAATTGGAAAAAATAATCAAGTTTTATGCTTTGGTTTAAAGATGCCCTATTCTGCTTTTTTTGGTTTCCCATCCCGGAAGTTTGTTATATAGGTTTGCAATGGTTGCAATGGTTGCAATGGTTTGCAAAAGCTAAAATACACAAATACCCTCCAGAAGGAGTTTCTCTCCCACACACTGCCCCAGTTTTTGGCCACATTTTCCTTAATTCAATAGTATTGTATTTACGATATCCTGCTAACAAGTTGACAACAGTGCATGGAACTTATCAGAACAACAGCATAACGATAGAACATTATAATAGTACATTTCATATGATTGTATACAAAATAATAAGTAACTTATTTACAGTCACAGAGTCAACACTTGTGTTAACATTTGATCATCACATTAAACCATCACCATTTTTTAGACAAGGATCGTCCAAGTGTCACTGTAATTCAAAGAACAGTGCTGCATCTGATTTAAGATGTTCCCTGACTGAAAAGCCTGTGAAATGACAAACTCGCTTTTTTCACAACTCCTGTCTGCCGCAATGATAAAAACCTCCATTTCCATCGCAGGGAAATAATATGAGATGACAACACTGACACACTTACAACCAAGCAGAAAGCCTGCCTGTCTATTTCTTTTACTGAAAACCCACTGGCAAGCAATTTCCACATCATGTCAAGGTAGAGCATTACTGCCGAAGTACTACCAACATATCAGCTGCCCGACGCACGGGGGAAACATACTGGACCATGTTTATTCCCCTTTTCGACATAGATATAAGGCTCAAACTCGCCCTCCCTTCGGCAAATCAGACCACATCTCACTGCTGCTGCTGCCTGCTTACAAGCAGAAACTCTAAAGGGACAGACCGGTAACAAGGACAGTACAGCAATGGAGTGAGGAGTCGGATTCAGCACTGCAGGATTGCTTTGCATCTACGGATTGGAGTGTGTTTGAGGATGACAACATCAACACTCACACGGATACAGTCATCTGCTACATTGGGAAATGCATCGATGACGTGGTGCCGAAGGTTTCTGTACGAACATTCCCAAATCAAAAGCCCTGGATAAACGGCGAGTTCAGGAATTCTAGGAATAAACTACGGAGAGCAACTAGCAGTGCAAAGAGACAGTAAAAAGAGAAGGTGGAATCTGACTTCAAAGGCTGTAACACCTGGAGCATGTGGGCGGGACTAAGAACAATGACAAACTACAAAGGAGCAGCGGGGGGTGCTGCGGGGTGCTGAACAGTTGTTTTGCACGATTTGAGAGCAGCCAGGCTGGGGGTGCAGAGAAGGGACAGGAGCCCTGCCCTTTTGTTTTAAACCCGACAGATGTGTGTAAATCCTTTAAAAGGGTTAACCCACACAAGGCTCCTGGACCTGATGGCATCCCTGGCCGTGTTCTCAGGGTGTGTGCAGTTCAGCTGGCAGAGGTGTTCACAGACATCTTCAACAGGTCCCTGCTGCAGTCTGTAGTCCCCACATGTTTAAAACACTCCACTATCGTTCCTTTCCCCAAAAAGACAAAAATCACCAGCCTCAATAACTACCGCCCAGTAGCACTCACCTCCATCATTATGAAGTGCTTTGAGCGGTTAGTGAAAACCTTCATCACCTCCTCCCTGCCTGACTCTCTTGACCCCCTGCAGTTTGCCTACAGCGCAAACAGGTCCACAGACGACGCCATAGCCCTCACCATCCACACTAACCTCTCACACCTGGACCTGAGGAACACATATGTGAGAATGCTGTTCATCGATTACAGTTCAGCATTCAATACCATTGTGCCCTCCAAACTGGCCATCAAGCTCAGAGACCTCGGGCTCAACAGCGCCCTCTGTGATTGGATCCTGAACTTCCGGACGGGCAGACCCCAGGCAGTAGGAGTGGGAAACATCACATCCTCCACCCTGATCCTCAACACCGGAGCCCCTCAAGGCTGCGTGCTCAGCCCTCTCCTCTACTCCCTGTTCACTAACGACTGCATGGTCATACACAGCTCCAACACCATCGTGAAGTTTGCTGACGACACGACCGTCATCGGCCAGATCACAGACGGCGACGAGACGGAGTGCAGAGAGGAGGTCGAAAACCTGACATCTTGGTGCCAGGCGAACAACCTCCATCTCAACGTCAGCAAAACAAAGGAGCTGATTGTGGACTACAAGAAGCAGCAGGGAAAGGGACACGCCCCCATCGCCATCAATGGGACTACGTGGAGAGAGTCAGCAGCTTCAGGTTCCTCGGGGTCCACATCACTGAGGACCTGACTTAGACTGTTCACACCACCACCATCACCAAAAAATCTCGACAGCGGCTCTTCTTCCTCCGCAGGCTGAGGAGGTTCAACATGGACTCCAGGATACTCTGCAACTTCTACAGGTGCACCATAGAGAGTATCCTGACTGGCTGCATCACGGCCTGGTACGGCAGCTGCACCGCCCTTAATCGTAAGGTTTTACAGAGGGTGGTGAAAACTGCACAGAACATCACCAGGACGGAGCTACCATCCATGGAGGACCTTTACTCCCAGCGGCTCAGGAAGAAATCCCTCCAGATTGTAAAAGACCCCCATCACCCCAGCCACAAACTGTTCAGTCTGCTGCCGTCTGGCAGGCGGTACCGCAGCATCCGGACAAAAACCACCAGACTCAGGGACAGTTTCATCCCACAGGCAATAAGACTGTTAAACACTTGAACTGTTGAAACAACATCCATAACATTCATCTGCTACTTAGTAATTATTTATCTATTTATCATATATATCATTCCAATAGCGTGCATATAGACTCTTATTTCACTATTTCACTTTTTTAAACTATTTTTCTTTTTGTATTTACTTTTTAATATTTATTTGCACTATATGTTTCTGTTATTATTGTGTTGCACTGTTGGAGAAGCCTGTGACCTAAGATTTTCATCGACATAACTACTCTGTAGCTATCGTACGACAAATAAAGAACCTTGAACCTTAAAACATAGACAACCAATAATCTGTCCGCTTGCCAATCATAACATGTATAATCTAAAGTATCACTTCCCACCAAACTAACAGAGCTTTAGGATATGAGGAAAATAGACAATAACATTTAATAAAAGCAACATTACATGAGATAATTAAACTTAATACCAATACACAGCTTAGCTGAATACTTGATTCTCTTTGGTCAATTCCGTCATTTCAGAGGTTGATAATGTTCACTCCAGTGTTGTAGTCAAGTCACCAATTCACGAGTCCAAGTCACTCTCGAGTCACCACTCTTCGAGTCCGAGTCCAAGTCCGAGTCACCAAGGGAGAGTCATAGTCGAGTCCGAGTCCAAGTCCGAGTCACCCAAGGAGTATCCGAGTCGAGTCCGAGTCATCATTACCTGTGTTCGAGTCTGAGTCCAAGTCCGAGTCACCCAATGAGTGTCCGAGTCAAGTCCGAGTCCGAGTCATCATTACCTGTGTTCGAGTCCGAGTCCAAGTCCGAGTCACCTAAGGAGTGTCCGAGTCGAGTCCGAGTCCAAGTCCGAATCACCTAAGAAGAGTCCAAGTCAAGTCCAAGTCACAAGTCTTCATGTATTAACCTTCGTGGATATATGTGTTGAAATGTAGCTGCTCCTCTACATTGCTTTTATCCTGTCATGTTATACTATTCTGTCTATTGAACTGCTGTGAAGCGAGTTTGGCTACAATTCTTATAATAGGTGCTATACAAATATAAAGCTTATTTCTAATATTAATATTATTATTATTATTATTATTATTATTATTATTATTATTATTATTGTAAATGACCTTTAATATGTCTAACTATATTTAAAATGAGTTAAAGAGTTTTAGAGAAGTGATTATATTTGTATGCCAATATTTTCCTATGGTAAAGCTTTCGTTTTGCACTTTTATTTTGATAGTAACAAGATTGGGACTCTTATTTTGAAGAAACTTTTACCGGTTAAATCGGTTTACTAATAAAGATTTAGCTCCAGAAAGCACATGGCTACTTAGCATGCAAAATGACGTCATTATGCATGTTAAGTAGCCATGTGCTTTCGTGTTATCGGCTGAATCTTTATTTATTGATTAGATCACATTACTCTGATGATAGTGTTCAAGACAGCCTATATGTCTGAACTCGATCCTTAGAGTCATGTGTTACGGAGCCTTCTCTTCAATATTGTTTCCACATAAGGAGCATTTTGCGCTGCTCTTTTCCAATGTGGAAGCAGAATGTGTGAAAGCATACTGCACGATGCGGGGGTGTTTCTAGTCATCTCTAGACTGGAATAGCGGGGCCCAGTCTGGAACTCGCCTCACAGGTGCACATGCCAGGATAGAGGACATCAGACTCCAGAGAAAACTTGCTCGAGTCCGAGTCCGAGTCCAAGTCAGAGGTCAATGTACAAGTCGAGTCCGAGTCATTGTGGGGGGGGGAAATTCACGAGTCCAGGTCAGAGTGTCAATGTACAAGTCGAGTCCGAGTCATCGTGGGGGGAAAAATTCAGGAGTCCGAGTCCAAGTCAGCATAGGCGAGAATTCACGAGTCCAAGTCCGAGTCGCGTCAATCAGTGCATGAGAAAATCGGCACTCGATCCCGACTCGAGTCGGAGTCCAGGACTCGAGTACTCCATCTCTGGTTCACTCACAGAGAATATGTGCAGTCATATCAATCCGTAGGTTGCCATCACAAAACAAATACCTTTTGATAATCAATTTTTGACTGGGAATTGAACCACTGACATTTATACTTACTATACTCTCAGCTTGGTAAAAAAATCTGTTGAGCGTCTGCAACTGTGTTAAATGTTTTATGTTAGTTTAGTTATTTATGTTCCACTTCCTGTTTTATTTTTTATTCACCTTGTCTCGTTCCAGGTCCCTTTACTTCCTGCCTTGGTTGTTTCCCCGACATCTTCAGTGTCTGCCCCGCCCCTGATTGTTTCCACCTCTGCCCACTTACCTCTTGTATAAATTGTCCTGTCTCCCCTTGTCTTTTGCCAGATTGTCTTGTGTTTTATGCCGAGCTCTCCAGCGTTTACAGATCGCATCAAAGTTACCGTTATAGTCTTTGTCCACATATATAGATAAGGTAAGATCAGGTCGTTGTATTTTCTAGTTTATTGATTAGTGTAGATTATTTATTGTATGTATTTTTCTGGATCTGCTGATCCTTTGATTCTGGTATTCATCTTATTTTTGTACTGGATCTACATTTCAAGTAAAGATTATTTTCTACTTGAATCCTGTGTCTACCTCCGTGCTTTTGGGTCCACACCTAGCCCCTCCTCGACAAAATCTCTGTATGCATTATCGGAATCACATCTTACGAGATGTTCATTGTGTATTTGCAGATCCTTTTCATATTTGCAAAATAGTTTTGTGAGTTTGCAAATCCTTTTTGAGGAAGGTGTTTTACATTTACAGATTACACACTTACACACTTAATGATCTGTTCAAACAAATGACATTGAGACAAACCACCCCCATAAAAAACGATATATTCTGCAGCCCTATATAATAAACATTTGTGTACCAGGGGTGGACTGGGACTATAAAATGCATGATCTGTTTGGTATTTTGAAAAATAAAAAGTATAAATATGCCTTATATAGGTATGGTCCTACACTATATTATTCAAATATAGCATGATAGGTCCATTTTAATGCGCGGCATGTATCGGCCGGCCGGCGATGAAAGTATGTTACTTAACAAAAAACCCTATGCATTTTATGTTATTTTGGACCATTGTTCATATAGTAATCACATTACCTGAGCCCTTGAGTTGCCTAGAGCAAAAATAGTTACAGCATATATATTCAGTGATTTTAATGTTAACAGATCGATGCAATAACATTTGGACCCAATTTGCCTGACTTGACGCATGGAATAAAACATGGGCATAGGAAGCATCCTCAATGTGGGTGAGACTATTTAACAGGGGGTGTGGGCAGGTGGTGGACCTCACCTCCTCTAGGGGGGTCCGGGGGCATGCTCCCCCGGGAAGATTTATTTTATAATGTTGCAGTTAAATGCATCAATCTGGTGCACTTTGAGAGCAAAACTAGGGCCTAAATCTATATATACATCTCTCAACACCCATATGAAACAGAACTGTAAACAGATTTACTTTTTATTTCAACATTTATTTGAACAGCAAGTGGAGGCAAAAGTGACTGCACCCAAAACAACAAACCTGCTAGCTAACTAGCCTAAACTCAGTAACAGAATGTGGGCAACACGTTCTTCTCCACAGCCGTGCAACCTCTGAGTCAGACGTCACTTCCCCCTTTTCTATCCTACGGGTACAGCCACTCCCCCTTTGGTACAGAGTTAGTGAATTGTCCAGTGAACTCAGATCGACTCGAACCAATCCCTACTCTCAGTGTTTCCCTTGTGGACTGCTTCCATCGAACTGCTCAGTGTTCGATATGGGAGTTCAACTCTTCTGCGGTCGAGTTGTTCTGCTACTACTGTGTCCCAGCTGTTGATGCGTAACACAATGGGACAGGAGAACTATAGCATTTACTTGCATTGTCAATGGGATAGGAACAACCCTGAAGAGCAGAGCGGGTTATTAAAACTAGCAAAGACAAAGAAACGCACATGTAGTCCTGCAATGAGGACGGATAAAGGACGAGAGATGAGGGACAATGAAGCTGAAGGCCACATCTAAGGGATGAATATGAGTTTGGAAGGAAAGGGAAAATACAGATGTGCAAAGGCCGACACACACAAAGAGAGAACATAATTAAATATGTTCCCTTGCCTCTCATTCAATTCTAAAGATATACTTTTTTCCTATGAGGAACAATTGGATGTGAGCGGGGACAAAAGAAGGACTAGATTACTGATGTAATAAATTGATAAATATTGTAAAAAAAAGTCCCCGCATCATGAATGGTGAACTGAAGTAGATGTATAGAGAAGAGTAAAGGCACTCACACACACATACACATGCACACGCACACGCACACACACACACATCTTGTTTAACTGACAAAACAGGATACCCCCACATTCTGAGTGAGTTTGATCTGTTGTCCAGTGACGGTCAGATGATCTCACAAAGAATTGTGGGACATCTTTCTCCTTTCCTTTGGTAAAGGATGGTCTTTTGTACCCTATGCTAAATATACTAGATATGATAAGAAAGGAATAATTGAATAAGCTTTCCTTTGGAGGACTCCACCAGCACTTGGATGGCAGATTGACACTTTGAGGTCATTTCAGCCCAAATACAAATTGGAGGGCAGCCAAGAACTTCCTATACTTCATTTCAGCAAAGAGAAGATTAGTGTAACATTGCTGTTGATCTGAAATATAAGGCCATTTTTAAATGTGTAATGCAGTGCAAATACCATTGATTCAGGGTTATAAACAACCCGGTATCACGGCAAGACGTGAACATGTGACGATTTACCATGCTGGGAGACGTGAAGATTTCACAATTTCGTCCCTTCAAACGTGAAAGTTACACGGTATTGTTAACCCATGTTAACCAGTGGAGAAATACCCGGAAATGCCAAGCAAATGCTACCCCGATGTAATGATTTATTTTGTAATAGTCACACTCGATTACGCCGATTTTCTTGCTGCCGCAGCTGGTCGACACCTCTTTTAGCAGAAACAAAGGCTACATTAATGTATTAAATCGATGTTAATCCGCGCGTGTGGATGTGGAATTAACGGACGTGACGTTGTGCGATTGCGTTGCCAGGCAACAGCTTCGGTTCATGTTCATTTACAAACTCTTAAACTACAACCGTAGTTATATTTAAAAACATGTTAGAAGGCCTCACAAAATACTTTAAGGCAAATTCAAATGTAAATGTGAAGGAATGTGTGTATAACAAAATACATCCGTCATAAACTAACCCGGAAACAGACGTAGGCAAGATCCTCAGCTCGATGATTGGATGGTTTAGCCGCAATGCATGCTGGGATTTGGTGTTTATGTGATGTGGAATCTGAAAACGTTTTTTAAAAATAAAATAATACTTTATTCCGAGTGTGCTTGCTTTTCTCTTTGAAAGTCATCACATAACGGCATTGTAATACACGGTTCGGCTGCATTAAATATTACATATCTGCCGTAATTCCCTATTTATAGAGCCCTGATGAGAAGACTTCTAGACAAACAGGAGAACTGCCGCCATAACTGAAAACGTGACGTGGATCAGAAATATAATAGCAATAAATAGCAATAGCAATTAAACATCTTACATTTCTTTTCACACAATATGTCTCCCTGCAGTGTCAACACTAATTCGGCTGACTTTTATATTTGATCCAATTGGTAGATAGGCTGTATTTACACCATAACGGTGCAGAGCTGATAGAAAGGGACACCTGGTGGTTGAAGCAAGTTATTGAATTTTATTATTTTATTATTAGATATTAATAGGATCCCTATAAAGTATATTCATTACTCGTTATTCTCTACTAATAGTTAATTAAAGACTGTATATAATGACCAGTTTGCACATCCCTTTCAAGATTTTCTAAGGTTTATTGACATATCATAATTTGTACACAACTACGGTAATGCAATGAATGAAAAACTTGGGTCGCAGGTTCCTCAACAGTGCATTACAAGACATCTATCAATATGTGTGTATACCTCCACCATTAAACTGTCATTCTGCACATTTATTATACTATCTATATACATCTTTTAAGAGTATAATACATATGTATAATATCAGTTAAAATAAGTGCTTAAACATAGCTAACATTGCAAAAAAGCAATATGTTAGACGTTAAGTACTTTGTCAGGCTTAATATTTATCTGTAAATATAATGTGTGTTGTGTGCTCTGCATGTGTGACCATTAAATAGGGTTTCATCCCTCCATATTCTTCTTCTATACCCCCAAAGCTTTTTTCTTGTTCAAAAGAAGACCTTCACCTAAAGTACTCTTTAATGTTTAAATTAAGCCTTATTAGTTTGTCTGTTTTGCACATCCTCCTATTAATATCTAATAATAAAATAATACAATTCAATAACGTGCTTTAACCACCAGGTGTCCCTTTCTATCAGCTTTGCACCGTTATGGTGTAAATACAGCCTATCCACCAATTGGATCAAATATAAAAGTCAGCCGAATTAGTGTTGATACTGCGAGGAGACGTATTGTGTGAAAAGAAATTTAAGATGCTGTTTAATTGCTTATATATTTATGATCCACGTCACGTTTTCAGTTTTGGTGGCAGTTGTTCCTGTTTGTATAGAAGTCTTCTCAGCAGGGCTCTATAAATAGAGAACTACGGCAGATATGTAATATTTAATGCAGCCGAACCGTGTATTACAATGCTGTTATATGATGACTTTCAAAGAGAAAAGCAAGCAGACTCGGAATAAAGTATTATTTTATTTTAAAAAAACGTTTTTCAGGTTTCACATCACATAAACACCAAATCCCAGCATGCATAAACCATTCAATCAGCGGCTAAACCATCCAATCATCGAGCTGAGGATCTTGGCTACGTCTATTTCCGGTTTCTTTTATGACAGATCTATTTTGTTATACACACATTCCTTCACATTTACATTTGAATTTGCATTAAAGTATTTTGTGAGGCCTTCCAACATGTTTTTAAATATAACTACGGCTGCAGTTGAAGAGTTTGTAAATTAACATGAACTGAAGCTGTTGCCTGGCAACGCAATCGCACAACGTCACGTCCGTTAATTCCACATCCACACGCACGGATTAACATCGATTTAATACATTAATGTAGCCTTTGTTTCTGATAAAAGAGGTGTCGACCAGCTGCGGCAACAAGAAAATCGGCGTAATCGAGTGTGACTATTACAAAATAAATCATTATTATATTAATATTGACAATAACAACCGACCGTCGGGGTAGCATTTGCTTGGCATTTCCGGTTAATTCTCCACTTGTTAACATGGGTTAACAATAACGTGTAACTTTGACGTTTGAAGGGACGAAATCGTGACATCTTCACGTCTCCCAGCATGGTAAATCGTCACATGTTCACGTCTTGCCGTGATATCGGGTTGGTTATAAAGGTGTAAATCGGTAAACAGCTTAAATTGGATCATATTTACCCATAATAGAGAACCGCAGTGACGCATCCAAAAACCCGGAAGTAAGTTAGCATTTTTAGCACTACCGGTTCCTTCGTCAAAAAGCAATGCATTTTTTCCATAGGGTTTTGGAAAATAGCTCAAAATAAGGTCTGTGGTTGACACACATTTAAGAGATAAATCACGTTTTGTTCTACGACATTAAATACATCAGCAGTGACCCCACTGGTGATTTTTGAAGAGTTTACGTGTCTGAAAAACGATGGTTGTTACCGAGTGGCTGAATAGGACTACAGAAATTGTCGAGGCCGTTGTACGTCATTACGCCTAGCACGTAAACACTCCCGCTAAGTTTGTTTTCTCCTGTGTTCTGCTTGAAAGCAAGTACCTGCCTATCTTTAGTATCTGTATATCTATATCTGACCATTAGAATCTGTATTTTTGAAATTGTCGTTTTTAACACCCTAGTTTTACAAATTATAGAATAATTAATTACCAGTGTTTTCCAATTTTACTCGGCAGTTCGTTTCGTTAGCTAACGTTAGCTAAAGCTAGCGCTACTAGTTAGCTACGCAATGGTTTGTTGCTTTGCTCCGGGTTGCAGCCACAGGTCTTCGCATGAAACGTGCTTGTTCTATCGTTTCCCGGCCGATGTTTTCCAAAGGAGAGTCTGGATTCGTGCCATGAGGTAAGCTGACTTTACATTTTTGTCCATGTCACGGTGAAATGTAAATGATGGGTAGTGACTGTATCGCCGTTTTAGAGATGGCGCTGCTGAAAAGACCGCAACATAAGTAAAGATAATGAATAAATCCTATTAAAACCTGTGTGGCTTATATGATAAGTCTTATTAGTACAAGCAGCATAACGTTTCACCATGTAACTAAAGATTGTAGTCAGGGAAATCAGTTTGACATATTGAACTAATAACAAATCACCTCTGGCTGGCAGAGAACTCTCTGCTCCATAGCTTCTCTTGGACGTAAAATCACATGTACATTTTACATTTATATTCAATTTAATATCCCATCCCTCACATACTTTTGTATATCTAATAACTTATATTTTGTTTTTCTTGTTATGCTGCTGCAACACAAACATTTCCCAAATTGGGATCAATACAGTAATATCTTATCTTAATTAATTAAGATATAACTATTATAATTAGTGTAGCAGCTGACACCTATTTTCAATATGGATTAATCTACCATTTATTTCTTTAGTTCAATTTTGATCTATAAAAATGTCAAAATAGTGAAAATGTTCACTTGACTTATCAAAGTGCAAGGTTATATCTTTAGATGTTTTGTTTTAGCCTATGTCTTAATGCTCTTATATGTGACGGTGTGACTTCCATGAAACTAATATTTTATATCTTCCCAACAGACGAGCTGACAGGAAACCTAACACTCTAACAACCACAACATTGCAAAGGCGAGTAAATTAAAAACGATTCACAATTATTATTTTTTTCTTCTTCTTTCTTGCAGTGAGGTGAAGCTGACCTTGCACTTGGTGCCAGTAAGGATGTTCCTTACACAGGCTGAATGTGTCTCCTTCCTTACTGACAAAGAAGCCCTTGATTTGCAATGCTTCACTAATTGTCATTTCCCTGGCTCTGTACGGACACTTTACCTCCAGCACAGCGGAAGACCCTACCAGACCATCTGGAGATGCCCCCAACAATCCTGACTCATGGACCTGCATCTGGGTTGCAGTGGTGAATGCCCTGACGCCCTCACATTCATTCATAGTCCCCCACTGTACAGACAAAACACCATCAAGGGCCTGTTGTTGCCCTAGCACCCTGGCAATAAAGGAAGCAGTCACACGCTTTGACATCAGGACAGCTCCAAAGTTGCTGGCAGTCAACCTTCCTTTCCTGAACAAATGCCAGTTTGGGTTGGTTCGCTGACCAGTGGTAGCCACCTGAATTGCCCTCTGTTGCTCTTCAGACAATGCCATGCTTGCCACAATTGCCTCAGGTCCCTGATGTCCAACAGATTTGATCATTTCAGGAACAGTAAGTGTTTCCAAGCTGCAGTGTTCCTCTTCTGGCTCGGGGGAGAGAAGCCAAGAAATTCCTGAGAACCTGCCCCCGAGTCTGTCCCTCAGCCAGTCACGATCTTCGGAGGTGGGCTCTCTTGTCAGCGGGTTAAATTTGTTATTGGTTGGAGGAAATAGCTCCCCCACTGAATGCATACGTTTAGTTGCCTTTGGCTTCTTCCACTGACAGGGGGTGTCAGTGCAGCTGAAATTGTGGATGGCAAAGATGGCTCATGCAGCCGCATGACTGCATTTCCATTCTCCACATGGGCATTCACATTTTGTGGAGAGAATTCCCTCTTCTCCTGTAGTTACCTGTGGTGATGGGATTTTTTTATTATTTAAAATATATTTACATTTGTAATGCCTTCCCAATTATCCCTTTAATTGTTTATAGCCTACTGTATGTTTATTTCATGGATATTTCTGTGTTTTCTGGTGTGTAATATTTGTAATCTTGGGGCCTCTTCTCTTTAACGTCTAAATGCTACCACTGGCTCAGATAATGAAGAACAACAAAATAAGTTACCATAGCTATGCGGATGACACACAAATTTACGTAACCATTTCACCAGGAGACTATGCTCCAATTCAAACACTGAGTAAGTGCATTGAACAAATCAATGACTGGATGTGTCCGAACTTTCTCCAATTAAACAAAGATAAAACTGAGGTAAAGGTTTTTGGAGCCAAGGCAGGACTTTTAAAAGTTAGCGCTGAGCTTCAGTCTGCAATGTTCAAAACAACAGATAAAGCCAGAAATCTAGGTGTAGTCATGGACTCTGACCTGAATTTCAACAGTCACATTAAAACAGTTACTAAATCAGCCTACTATCACCTAAAGAACATATCTAGGATTAAAAGACTAATGTCACAGCAGGATTTGTAAAAACTTGTCCATGCTTTTATCTTCAGTAGACTGGACTACTGCAATGGTGTCTTCACAGGTCTCACTAAAACATCTATTAGAAAGCTTCAGCTGATTCAGAACGCTGCTGCTCGAGTCCTCACTAACACTAAGAAAGTGGATCACATCACTCCTGTTCTGAAGTCTTTACACTGGCTTCCTGTGTGTCAAAGAATAGATTTCAAAATACTGCAGCTGGTTTATAAAGCACTGAATGGTTTAGGCCCAAAATACATTTCTGACCTCCTGCTAAATTATGAACCATCCAAATCTCAGGTCTTCAGGGACTGGTCAGCTTTCTGTCCCCAGAGTCAGAACTAAACATGGAGAAGCAGCGTACAGTTATTATGCTCCAAATATCTGGAACAAACTCCCAGAAACCTGCAGGTCCGCTTCAACTCTTACTACTTTTAAATCCAGGCTGAAGACTTTTCTTTTTGTCGCTGCTTTTAATTGAACTATTCATATCTTAGACTGCACTGTAACTTTTATCCATGTATTTTTTCTATTAATGTTTATTTTATTAGCTTTTCTTTTTAATGACTGATTTTAAATGCCATTTTCTTAATGTCTTTCATTTTTTGCAAAGCACTTTGAATTGCCTTGTGTTGAAAAGTGCTATATAAATAAACTTGCCTTGCCTTGCCTAATAAAGATTTCATGTGACACATAAAATTGATTTGTTGATGGGAATTAATTTGAATAAATTAACTCTAGGTTACGGTACTCTTGCTATCAATACTCACTGACACTGTAAACCTTGTCCCTCATGCTAGCCCTGACAACACCGGTAAGCACAACTTCATCTAGGCTGCACTGTTTTACGTGTCCTGACTTGTAGTAGTTCTCTCCTATCTACACTCTTCTTGTCATCTTTGTAAAACGATATCAGACTGGTAATTGACACAGCCATGACTTCTAGTTAAATTCAGTGTGGCTAAAATGAAAAGCTTTGTTAAAATATGCAAGCGCGCAAAAGTCAAAGTCAGCTTTATTGTCAAAAATTCGACATGTGTTATACATCCAGAAATATTGTTTCCCACAGTGTGACATGTATACATAAAACAAAACAAAAAGGGCCTAGATAAACGTGGTATACATTAAACAAAACAAAAAGGGCCTAAATAACCTTGGTATACAGTTTAAAATGTTAATATATTTAAAGTGTTCAAAGTGTTTCAGAGCTAGTCAGTTGAAACGATCTTAAGTTGGCGTGACGTTGAAGTCGTGCGACCCTGCTGCTGTACTGGCTTCTAGTTCGTCTATAGCATAACGTTAGCATTTTGCTTCTGGCGACTAGATTTATCATTCAAAAATTATAAAAGTAGGGTTGACATGTGGAGATTATCCGGCTGAACAAAACGTGATCCGTCTCTTAAATGTGTGTCAACCAAAGACCTTATTTCGAGCTATTTTCCAAAATCCAATGGAGAAATTGCATTGGTTTTTGATGAACGAACCGGAAGAAGTTTACTTCCGGGTTGTATGACGCGTTACTGCGGTTCTCTATAAGAGGTACATAAACATTAGCAACAGGCGTGAAGAATAATAACAATATTTTCGTTATTAGTATAATAGTTTGGCAATATTTCATGCGCTGCAATTTTGTTGCAAACGGACAGGGGCAACATCCTCATAAAAACGTTATTTTCTCTTACACTTTCCATTACATGTTCAACTACATCACTCCTGTGTATGCACATTTCTCTGCCTGAATATTTGGTGACCAGTTAGGTGACCCTAACCCTAACTGTAAAGGCTGCTACACACCAACCTGAGACCAAAGAACGCGTACCGAAGGCGTCCCGACTTTTACATCCGCTACATCCCCTGCGTTGGCTACGCCGCCCGCCTACGAACACACCGCAAAGACTTCAGTTGACGAGTGGCAATAACTTTCCTTACCAGCAGGCAGCGGTAGTGTGTATTCGTCATTCAAAAGAGGCAACAACTGAAAGACAGACTATACTCCGAGAGAAGAAGAACAGGCTGTGTGATATAAACAAAAAGAAACTCTTGCGTCCAGGTGAGATGAAAATGAAAAAGATTAACCGTCTGTGTGTGCCTTCTTAATCGTTTGTTTTGGTCCCTCACTTCCGCTTTGCTTCTCATGCACTGACTCGCTAAGCTGAACAGTCAGTCAGAGTGATTTCTTTGTCCCAACTTTCTTTGGCCTCCCGCGGGAGGTGTGAAAAGTGCCGTAAAGAGACGACGGTGCGGGACACACCAACCTGAGTAGGGCGCCGCGAATGCCCGACTGCCTCTGACGGCCTCTGACTCCCAAAATCGGGTTGGTGTTTAGGGGCCTTAACCCTATCCACCTTTCCGGAGCTTTACTAAATAGGTGTAACTTCCTAAGTGTAACCCTAACCCTAACCCTAATTTGGTCACAATAAAAGTAAAATCTGATATCCTGAGATCCCATTTTCGAGAGAATGTATTTTTATTAATATATGCGGGCTCTGGCTTTTCTCATTTTGAATTCAGAACCAGTGTATACAACCCATCAATCCAGTCATTTAGATTAATGTCTGAACCAAATAGTATGTACAGTTTGAATCATCAAAATATAACTTCACTGAGAAAGAACCAGACTGGTATTATGGACTTCGCACTGATGATCTTTTTAGTGCCATAAAACCAACGGTTTATGATTCATAACCATCATAACCTCTGCAATAAAACAGCCGCTTGACATGCAGCCGCAGGTTTTCAGTTTTAGGAAAAAAGTAGTTTGTTACTCCGCTGAACTCTGAAGTTTTTCACCCAAAATTGCTCCTGTGGGGATTGTCCACAGTATTGAGTATGTAAGTCGCTTTGAATAAAAGCGTCTAACAAGTGACATGTAATGTAATGTCTTGGGCTGCATTTAATATGGTTGCAGAGAGTCAGATACTCTGAATCTTCTGAAATCAGCTGGCAAGTAATGATACCATCTCAGGAGTTTTTTCATTTTATTTAAGTATTATTGTTATAAAGAACTTTTTCTCTGGTGATGGAACTTCTTAAACCTTTTTGTAAGGCAGCAGAAGCAGACAACCCAACATTTTAATGTTTATATGGTGAAGCAGTGAGATTACCGTGGCCGGTTTACACCTCCACTAGACGTGGAGAAACATTAGCATTAATTTGGATTAAATCTCTACTCACCTGATGAAAATCGGATATCTACTCTTCATTTAAGTCTATTTTGGACGGTTCCAATGCATTATAGAAAAACCTGCTCCTTTATCTTCTTCAGCTAGTTGCCAACTCTTTCTGACGGTGCTCTATAGGTGATATAGAGAGAGGGCTTTTTCTTTTAAAATAGATGTCTGCTGCTGTTGGTACAAGGTTCATGACAGCAAAAAATATAAAATGACAGACGCTGGATATAAAACCAGAACAATATGCCAAAGCGCTCCATAGAATTGAAGGAACTATAGAGTTTGGTAATGACTCTCTGTGGGTAAAAGTGTACTACAATGTAATTATAACCAAAAAAAACACTAATGTGGTGGTGTTATTACCATGAACAATAATTATGTTGAACTCGGTCGCACTGTGTGGCTGGGAGTAGTTCAATTTTGAGGCAAATTGCAAAGCACTTTGGACTCTATAAACACAGCCATTTATTTAATATTAACCTTTTTGTTTGACCTTTGCTGAGTTTCTAGCAAAAGGGGAGAATATCTGTAATGAGCCTGTAAATGTATTAACATTTTCAGCTTACAATGCCAGACTTAATGTGAGCTATTCTCCAGCATGTACTCTCCTTTTGTCTACTAAAGCATATGGGATTTGGAATATGTGGTTTCAGTGTTGAAAATACAGCCATAGATTACTTTAAACACACCAGAAGGGGTTGAAAAGGCCCCCGCCTCATTTATGCATATACTGCAGTTTTAGTATCCATACCTGTCTGATAGCGCACAGAAGCTTCCCGTAGCAGAACACGATCACCACGAAGGGTGCGATGAGGCAGAACAGAAACAGGCAGATGATGTAAGATATGCTATTGGCCGTCTTGGCTGTCCAGTCCACAGAACAGGTGGTCCCGGGACCCTCGGGGCCATATTTGCTCCAGCCAAAGAGTGGCGGCAGAGTCCAGGCGAGGGAGTAGAGCCAGGACAGAAGGATGCCCTGGGATATCTTCCGGTAGTTGGAGGCGTCCGCCTCAGTGGGCGCCACCATGGTGCTGTAGCGCTCATAGGAGAGGACCGCCAGGGAGATCAGGGACACAATGCCTGGGAGGGGGGCACAAACATAGGTAAACCACATTGGGTATAGATTCAGTCGCATAGCGTGTAGAAAGATATGGCCTCAACAGAAGGAGCTCGATACAAGAAACAAGTTAATAGAGTTGCACCAATCCACTTTGTTCTGTTCCATTCCTTTACCTGAGTTGTGACATCTGCCAATACTAAAACCAGAGCTCTTTTCGTGTCAAATGTGCATGAGAAACTTGTTCAGAAGTATCTACACTATCCAAAAACCCTGTAAAAAAGTTTAAAATAAATCTGCTTTTTCATGAATTGCTGTGTAAAATATGTATTTGAAGCACTGGGAGTAAGCCCCCATTTTAAGAGCCAGAAGACCATAAATGTGATTTAACAACAGGCCTGCCATGTTTACCTGGTAGAAGGCTACAGGACTGTTGCGTGCAATGTGTTGTTGAGTAGACCTAGAGAGAAAAGACAGTTTTCGATCCGCAACTCTATTAATACATATTTATGTATAGGCAGGGTGGGGATGGTTACTTTAAAAATGTAATCCATTACAGTTACTGATTTCTGAAAACAGATTTAATCAGTAACCTAATATGAGTATAACAATAAAAGAAGCAATCCAAATAAATACAAGCGAATATAAATATCAATAAGATGTTTTTTACTTAGATGTCTTAAGACAGAAGAACATTGTGAACTTAGAAAAGAAGAAACCAAGATATTTAGGATAAAATATTTGTCCTTTCAAATGTAGGCTAGGCCTACAGAATAGTAGAGTTTACAAAAAGTGTTTAAGGTTAATATACAAGTTAAAAGCAAACAGTATTATTGTTTTAATAAATCAGGTGTCCACCTACTGCATTAAAAAGAAAAGAATGAAAGTAGCCTCAACGAAAACCCAAAAGAAAATGCAGGCAGAAGGTCTACAGTATATTATATATATTGGTCTTTATTGATACATTGTAATCCTGGAAGAAATCCCCCTTTTTTTTTTTAAATAAGGGGAGTCTGATTACATATTTTCTTAATGTAACTATAAGGGAATAGAGTTACTTATTTTTGTATCCCGATTACTTCATCCCGTTACATCTAATCTGTACTCCCCAATCCTGTGTATGGGTTACAATTATATCCGATACAGATATTGGAAGGAATCAGTCTCATCTCTTCAAGCTAACATAACACTGTAGACATCGTGTGAAGCTGTGTTCTTCTTTATATACCCTGATTACACAACCCAGTCTCATGGCATTTCGTGTTCACCAACACGATTTTTAATCTATTGATTCGTGTTCACCAACACGATTTTCCCCTTTTTTCGTGTTGCACAGCACAATTTTAAAAGCAATGTATTTCTACTGGTAATGTGTTTCGTGCCTGCAGCACGTCTTTTTCTCTGGTCAGGTCGTGGAAGACCGGAAGCTGTGTGGTTCATAAAAACATGTTCTTACTCAATATCAAGCCACAATTATTGCTTTTATTTTAAATCGTATAATTTCGGACTTTTGTTGCCGTCTGTGAGGAAAATAAATGGGGCTCAGAGCCTCAGAATACTGAAATCTGTATTTTTAAAATCTTTTTTGTTATTCTTTTCAAAATAACACACTGTTATTTACTCAACAATAACACACAATTATTGGTTTAATTCCATAATCTCTGGCTTTTTTTGGCGTCCGTCAGGAACTGAAAAAAAAAAAAAAAAAAAAACGGAAACAGACGTAGGCATTTTGAGCAATTACCCAAGATCCTCAGCTATGGTTTAAGCTCGCTGATTGGATGTTTTAGCCGCAATGCATGCTGGGATTTGGTGTTTATATGATATGAAATCCGGAAAACATTTTAAAAGAATCAAATAATACTTAATTCCGAGTGTTCTTGCTTTCCTCTTTGAAAGTATCACATAACGGCATACGGTTCGGCTGCATTACATATTACAGATCTGCCGTAGTTCTTTATTTATAGAGCCCTGATGAGAAGACCTTTGGAAAAACTGGAAGAAATGCTGCCGAAACTGAATACTTGACGTGGATCATAAATATGTCAACAATTAAACAACATCTTCAATTTCTCTTCACACAATACGTCTCCTCGCAGTATCAACACTAATTCGGCTGACTTTTACATTTGATCTAATTCGTAGATAGGTTATATTTACACCATAACGGTGCACAGCTGATATAAAAGGACTTGGAGTTTTTAAAGATATTACTGATTTTCTTTGAATATAAGAATATAAATACTAAGTCGTATAGCAATATGCTGTAAAATTATGTGAAAGCATGAATAAAACTACACATCTTCAGATGTTGTACATACATAAGTGTCCTACACTAATAATACAAAGTTATTATGGCTGTGTGTACCTTGTGTGCACCGCCTAGTCGTTAAAGCACGTTATTGAATTATTGTTTTTATGTGTTATATTTGATGAAAAATATATATATTATGGACATAAGCGATTTTCACCCATTTATTAATTATATGTTTTACATTTGATAACACCAATGTGTTTAATACTGGCAACTTCTAATTGTGGGAAAAATGAAAACGTTCAGTAGAGACGCCCCATAGAACATTTTGCGAAACACATTAGCCAGCATGTGTAGTTCTGGGGGGGCGTTCGATTCCAGTTTTGGATAGTCTGGCGTGGTTTCGTTCCATTTCAAACAGCTGTTTGACGCTCGGCGTAACCTTGGCGCACTCCCACTCCAACATCCAATCCCAGAGCTTGAAGATTAATCACGGGGACTGTAGTCCTAAACGATAGCTGGGGATTATGGGTAGTGTAGTGTCTTCGGCCATCCTAAACTCCTAGAGGCCTACGTCTGTTTCCGGTTATTTTTATTTTGAAATTCAGTTCCTGACGGACGCCAAAGAAGCCCGAGATTATGGAATTAAACCAATAAATAAAAGCAAGGATAATTTTGTGTTATTGTTGAGTAAATAACAGTGTGTTATTTTGAAAAGAATAACAATTTAAAAGGAAAAAAAGATTTAAAAAATACAGATTTCAGTATTCGGAGGCTCTGAGCCCCATTT
The DNA here is from genome assembly GCF_949606895.1 of Notothenia rossii. Lineage (NCBI taxonomy): Eukaryota > Metazoa > Chordata > Actinopteri > Perciformes > Nototheniidae > Notothenia > Notothenia rossii. The sequence goes on along the minus strand of NC_136907.1, from coordinate 53,813,807 downwards.
ATTTTCCTCACAGACGGCAACAAAAGTCCGAAATTATACGATTTAAAATAAAAGCAATAATTGTGGCTTGATATTGAGTAAGAACATATTTTTATGAACCACAAAGCTTCCAGTCTTCCACGACCCGACCGGAGAAAAAGACGTGCTGCAGGCACAAAACACATTACCAGTAGAAATACATTGCTTTTAAAATCGTTCTGTGCAACACGAAAAAAAGGAGAAAATCGTGTTGGTGAACACGAATCAATAGATTAAAAATCGTGTTGGTGAACACGAAGTGCCATGAGAGTGGGTTGGATTACTGTACACATTGAATGGGGCCAGAAGAATATGCACTGCCTGTACAAATGTGTATCTACTGTGATGAGGGAAACACTGCGATATAAATGTATTTCTAAGATCAAAAGAGCACCTACAAGCAGAAGCTCTATGATTTGCTACCTCAGAGTAAAGCTGCATTCACATTATACACGCTAAATTGGCCCGCCTACGTGGACGAGCTACCCTCGACGTAGCATACCACTCGAAATTGTGGCCGAGCGCTGCACTAAAAGTCAAAGTTGAATTATTTCAACTTTTACTAGTAAGCACTGTTAAATATGTTCTTTATTCTCGCGTCCAGGAGAGAAGCTTTAAAATGAGACTAAATGGAGTCTCTGAAAAGATTCAAATGGGATACTTTAATTTAATAAGGCGCGGTAGTGTTACAGACAGAATATTGTTCCGGCAGAAAACAGCTGTGATCTGGCTCTCCTGAGCAAGAAGAGAAGGCCCATCCCCCGTTCGGTGCCTTTATATATCCTCTGCTGGCTCCTCCCCATAGCCGGCTCGCCTCGCCTCGAATGTCCGTTGTTGCATTTAAACAGAGGATTGGTACTTTTTACCTTCAACATATGCTTAACACGCCTTTTCTCCTCATATTCTCTTTCATCACTTTTCATGTAACACATTCTAAACGCTGTAATCAATACTCTAAAACATACAAAAAATGCTTCACGGCTGGTTTGGTTTCCGGTCATTCCGGATGTTGTCACATGCTACTCTCGTCTGTAAACAATAGTGTATTCAAATAAACTGTACTTTCATTTAATATTCAGCATGGTAGTATCTCGACATCTATAGTTGTAGTGTTAAATCAGTAGGTTTCGGTTTTCACCACACCACGTCATTTCGCTACTTAATTCACCTCTTTAGGAAATCGTATTAGCCACATGCTAAATGCTAACCGTAGATGAAGGATTTTCAGAATAAAAGCTTAACTGCTTGTGCACAAGAATTTCTGATTTTTCAGTATAAAAGAGCGTTTAAACTGACGGTATGTTTAAGCTACATTATACCATCAAAACATTGATTTTAATTTCTAACAGCACTGACCTTTTGACGCGCAACCAATCAGATGATAGCTGTATGTAGCGACGCAATAGCAGGGGATGTAACCATAGAACCCAAACAGTTTTCAGCACATGGCAGATCGCGTATCACCACAATAGCAAACGTGGTTGTGCAATCATCAAATGTCTCAGTTCGTACTCCTGCAGCAGATACACAGTGCTGTGAATCAGAACCTGCGGCATTACCTGCAGTGTCTCTGCTGGACAGAAGCAACGCGGGGTAACACAACATTATGAGAAAGCTCTTATCTCTCTCTTTCTCTCTGTGCCCTTTCTCTATTTCATTGCAGTGGCACAGCAGCAGGAGCCTGCAGCTCAGTGTTCCCGCTGACCTCTCAGCCCTTTTATCCTGTTGACTATGTTTCTCAAAGCCCTTATGATCCATGGGGCTGTCCTTCATGCCCATTGATTTTCAGCTGCAATTGAGCAAAACTAAATTGGACGTTTTTTTAAGAAGGCGGCCCAGACCTTTCAGTGAATTGCCAACACAACGGCTTCTCTGAGTGATAAATAAATGAATGAAGGGAAAAGTAAGAAGGGAAGGTAGGAGGGGAGTTATAGCCAGTAAAACAAGACGGAAACAACATTAGTTCTGTGATTTACAGTGACTGTTCTTCAGAATTTGTTTGTGGCTGTGTGGAAATGAGTTGAACACACAGCATGCACCCCTGGCTGCAGTTTGTTTGGCTCAGCGTGTTGATGCCCACAGTTATTCCGCTCATGTTGCTTTTCCTGCAATGACTGCTTTGTTCCATTTTTTAATAGCTTTGTTAGCTAAATTCTCCAAAGTTTTTATAACATCACTCTAGTGTTTTTGTTTCATCTCAGCTGACATAGCAAGCAATTGCAATCAGATATTTAGCTGAAAGCCTTCTTTCATCAGCTCTGTCCTTTTCATCTGTTTTCTGTCTTTTACATGTAGCTTTCAAATCAGTACAGACGAACTGGCCTCTCACAACAGGTGGGCTGTTTGATATTGTTTCAGGCCTAAATCTTTGTTCTAGTGTTCATAACAACACGTGTTACCTTGAACCACAATCTGTTTGTTTACTCCAGTGTGTGGAAGACAGCATTTCATTCTGATCTTTTACTAGTTCTTCTTAGTTAATGAATATAATCAGATACTGGGGACACATAAATCTTTATTCTGATTAGCTAGAATCCTCAGTACAAACAGACACCTCCAATATAGAACCAGTCAACAATGCTTTCAAGTTGTAAAGTATATTAAGATGCAGGAGCATGGGCGTAGGCAGCATCCTGAATGTGGGGGGGACATTTTTAACGGGGGGTTTGGGGATCCCCCCCACGAAAAAAAAAAAATAGATTTCCTGTATTCTGGTCCATTTTAACAGGTGGTTTGATACTTTTATGTGGCTATACTAGCATGAGGGAAATGATGGGTACATTTTGTAATTTCATCCAGTCGTAAAGAAAGGAAACATATTTGATTATTAATTCAGAGCCGTCTTTGAATTAATAAAAAGCAGTTTCAATGCCAATTTTTTGTACATTTATATACAACAATAAATATTTGTGAGTGCATTGAGAGATATTGTTGTGGAGAGTCATTTATATATAAATCGCAAAATACATTTGTGAATCCTTCTGTGAGCATTTATTAGTATTGAGACTGATCTGACTCCATCCAGATGTTAAGTTCACCTAGGAATGGTATCATTGACTTAAATGTTCAAATAATTGTTGCTTTTCTGTCTATATTGGTCATATGATGCCCCTTGACTGAAATGTTTCCTGTTCAATATCCCCACTGATTTCCTCACAATTTACTCTAAACTGTCATTTCCCTTTCATCACTCACCTCAGCAATGAACCCCCCTCCACTGTCCCTGTGTTCTGCCTCTGGCTCACTCTCAAGCGCCTAGATGTCAAGAGAGGTGGTGAAGTGATCAACATTTATTGAGCCGTATACTCTTTCACATTGAATCATAACAAGTCATACTGAATGTAAATACAACTGACTCTAAAGTAAGTCCCGGTCTGTGACATTGGACATTTTGAAGACTCAAAGCCCCAAGCAGTAGGTAGAATATTAGCTAGTCTATGTAATGTTCACATAAAATAAATAGTTAACTGAATACTGAGATGGAAATTGCCTATAAGCACTCAGTAAAACATAAACACACATAAAAAGCTTCTGAATGATAAGAAGTATAATTCAAACATAATGTACATTAGCATTTTGAGAGAGAGTACCTTAAAGAACTCAGAAAATAATCTCTTATCGAACTGAGGCTCCAGTAAAACACACTGACACACTCTCTACATGGACATCATGGTGTTTACATGAGCACAGAGAGATCGGGTTATTCATGTTCCCTGTTTACATGATAAATACTAGTAACCTGGCATTTCGATGCCTTTTCTCATCTAAACTATTCAGTATTTGTATCTCTCTATCATGAAATAAAGACGAAACTCCTCTCAAGAAGTGAGACGCTTTTGCCGCCGCCATCACTGTTAACTGATTAACTGCTAACAGCTGACTTACTTTCGTCTTCTTTGAAAAAAATGTTCTTATGTCCATGTTGTCTGGGGGAGAAAACATATCAAACCAAGAGATCGTCAGCTTTGATTTTCGATGTATTAACAATGTCCTGAACACTTGGTGTGTGTGCCTTACCTCCGCTACCGGCATCGCTTCATACGAAAGATCTGAGCTGTCCAACTATGGCAGCACTCCTTGAACATGCGCGCACTATGGGAGAATCTGCCTTGGTACAAAGTAGCAGTGAAAACATGGTACGGAGTTTCATTGATTTGGGCATTCTCTCAATAAGCAAGTGGAATGGATTTGATAGTGAAGCACTGACACAGCGCTCTACAAAGTGTGGCGAGTGGATAGACCGATTCACGGACTTTCCACATGGTAAAAGTGGGGGGGTCTAAACTAATCATTTCAAAAAGTGGGGGGGGAATGAGACTTTCCTCACAATGGAAAAACAACTTTGTAAGTCGACAAAAGAGTCTGCACTCAAGGTACTTTATCTCTCGCTCTGAAGCTTTGACCATATCACATAATCTTCCTCTGCAAGAAGTTGGTTAAGGGAAAAGTCAATGCTGGCAAAAGCCAACATGCTCGGAATAATCTTGAGTTTCAACATCAACAGTTTTCCTGCATTTTATTCTCATTATTATATGAAACTTATTTTCTTGTAAGAGTCACATGAAGTTTAGGGTTAAAGTTTTCCTAAAAACATATATGAAGTTATATATATATATATATATATATAAAAAGGATATCTTTCTGCTGACATGAAGTCTCAGATGAAATTTCGAACATATCTTTTGTTTTTGGGGGCAATGGCAAATGTCAGTTTAGAAAACTTGAATCTTTGGATACAGTGGCCAACCTAATCCACTGATACATGCCATGAGAATCAATTTGATCCCTTTAATTACCTACATTTTCAAATCGAAATACCTCAATACGTTGGTATAAATATACAGTATACATGTACATGTTTTTACACTGGAAACTTCAATTTGAATATGACATCAACAGCAATCTTTATTTAGTGTGGATTGATCACCTCCTGTGTATTGGATCAGTTCACCCCTGCATAACAAACTCCTCAATGTTCTTCTTATATTAAAAATAGGATAACTGAAAAGCAAAGAGGGCTAAGACGAATGAAATTGATTCAAGTAAGTTCTGCGAGCATGTGGTGTAGCACATATTTGAGATGACAGACTGACAACGTAATCAGAGGCAAATCAAATCACACTGTCTCAAAACTGCTAAAGTTAATTAGCAGCTCTGCTCCAAGGAGAGGCATCCAAATGTAATACCATAGAAAACACTATGTGACTTCAACAATTGACAGCAATATGATGTATAACTTTTGATATGGAAATGTGATAAACACATCACATGTCCCTTCTCTTTTTCTCATTACACGGTGTACGGTGTGGGCGACAAGGGCAGCTTTGTCGAGGGCAATGTCATGTGAAGACAAGTGTACAAATGTGGATTTAACTTCATAGCATCCAAAATCAAACAGCCCTTCATCAGTCTTCTGGCCGGATCTAAGGGCAACAGCTGAATCTAATGTTTACTAATCTGTCAGGATTCGGGAATAGGTAGGACCCAAAAGAAGAATACAAAAAAAGGTAAAAAGGCCTAGAAACAAAAGCGAGCTTTATTTAAAAGCTGATGAACAAAACATGGCTGAATCGAAACGTAGCACAAGGAAAACAACAACACAAGAACTAACCGTGATCCACATGGAGGGAGACAGGAAAGACAAACAATGAACTGAGGTTACCTACTGTAACCCCAGCTTCTATGAGTAAATGCCGCAGCCCTCTAAGGCTATCGCTATTGGGTAATCCCCCTGCGCCCCCGCGCAGCACTGAAACACTTGTAGTCCACCTTCGGGCCTCCTTCCGGTATAAATAGGAAGGAAGCCCGGCAATCTGCTCCCATACAACATAACTTTTCTTCAGCTATTCGTAGAGCCAGTGGGGCCCAGCACTTAGAGGGCTGCGCCATTTACTCATAGAAGCTGGGGTTACAGTAGGTAACCTCAGTTCTATTTCGTATATGGCTTCGGCCTCTAAGGCTATCGCTATTGGGTTAAGGGCGAAGCATGATGTAGTCTGCGCCCCACTGGGTCCGCCCGGCACTAGAAGCACAGACTCACCTGCTAAATAACGCCCCATGCCTGTTGTGCCATGCGTAATGGCGCATCACCGTCCCTGGAACATAGCAAAACATGCCTATCTTCCCGACGGGGTGAAGGCTGGGAACAATACATACCGGCCGCTGTGAGAAAGTAGAGACGAAGGTCCCACCTTGCCCATCGATCATAGAGGGGGAACAGCAGCTCTCTGCGTGTCAGACAGGTAGGAGAGCGCACAGCTGGATCCCTGACGTCACTCACTCTGACCAGGCACTCCGTACAAAGTGTGTCAGAGGAAAAAGGAACATCCCTCCTATAAGAGGGGAAAAGGGCCGCTCTCCGCGTGCCGAGAGGCAGGAGAGAGGCGCACAGCTGGATCCCTGGCGTCACTCACTCCGACAGGACACCCAGTACAGGGTGTGTCAGAGAGGAATGGGAGACATCCCTCAAATAAAAATGAATAAACGAACAGGGGGAAGACCAAGATGCAGCCGTGCAAATATCTTCCACTGACATTCCTCCGTGCAAAGCCGTGGAGGAGGAAATTCCTCTGGTGGAGTGCGCATTGATGTTCTCTGGGGGCTCCACCCCAGAGGAGACATGCCTGTGACACAGCCTCACACAACTTGTGTGACAGCCGTTGTGCAGACAGAGGTTGCCCGATCGAGCGCTCTCTATAGTGCACAAACAGCCGCTGAGAATGGCGCAAGGCAGCCGTGCGCGCCACATAGCAGGACAGCGCGCGCACAGGACAGAGGAGATTTAGAAAAATAGCGGGGGTAAAAACCGCGCAAGACACTGTTCCTGGGATGACAGGAGTGTTTCTTGTATCCCATGGAACTGCTGGGGGGAGAGGCTTCTCTGTGAAGTGCCGTAATGGTCGTCATGGTGACGAGCCACGCCATCGCCGCCGCTGCCCGTGAGGCAAAAGGGCTGCCTGCGAGGGAGTTTCCACACGCTGCATTTCACTCCGTCTCTCATCATGAGGCGCGTACACGCCCAGGAGATGAGAGGTTTGTGCATGCTGTCCACACGAGGCGTTATAACGGTGTTCGTGGTTATTATGACCGTGTGTAGGAGGCATATCTGGGACAGAGGAATGCCGCGAGCTCTGCAGGTTATTAACCGAGGTTAAAACCGGCAGGCTTCTGCAGCGAGCCCTGCTGTCTACTTAATCAACAGATTAGTGGCAGCCAGCTTAATTAGCGAGCTCTGCAGGTTATTAACCGATAGGTTAAAACCAGCAGGCTTCTTGCAGCGAGCCCTGGCGCCGTGGCGCTGCGGGCGCTGCCGCTGGGGGCACTCAGCCTGGAATACTGCTCATTCCCCCATTCTTGCTTCTCTGTGATTTGCCCGTCCGGGCTGATTGATTTGCCCGTCCAGGCTGATTGGAGCGTCCAGTAGCACTTTTCTGGCCGTCTCCGTAACAGACGCCGCCGCACTGTGTCTCCCCCGTCCGGGGGAGAGGAGGGAGGGGAGAACCGTGGAGGGAGGCGGGGCAGGAGTTGCTTCGGACTCCTGCCCGACACGAGGCCCCAGGGACACGAGGCCCCGTCCGCGGGCTCGTAAGCCTGGACGGGCCAATCGTCCTCCTCGGCCACAGCAGCAAGAGTGTCCGCTCTCCGCTTCCTTTCGCCCGAGGGGAGACGAGCGCAGTGCATGCTACCTGCTGGTTTAGAGCCGCGTACACGTGCTTTGACCCCCGGCAGGATTCGCATACTGCTTTTATCTCTGCAGGTCATAACTCATTATGAACCCAGAGCCACATGAGGGACAATCACGGACGCAGTTGTTGCTCATGATGATTCTCAATTGCTGTGCTTCAGTAACTGTGCTGGTTTGCTGAAAAAAAGAGGGAGCAGATTGCCGGGCCTCCTTCCTATTTATACCGGAAGGAGGCCCGAGGGTGGGGCTCACCTTGCGGGTAGGCGTGGACTACAAGTGTTTCAGTGCTGCGCGGGGGCGCAGGGGGATTACCCAATAGCGATAGCCTTAGAGGGCGAAGCCATATACGAAATAGAACCGACATGGAGCACAGGGGAAGACAAGACTAAATACAAAGAAGGGTAATCACAGGACAAGACACAGCTGGGCAGGGGAGGCAGAAACACAAGGGCAACAGGTGAACACAATCAGACAATCAGACACAGGAGGGCAAACACAGAGGCCGTTTCTCAATCTCGAGGATTCTGGCTTCCAAGCCAATATTTCAAGGATGCTACGTCATCGAGTGCTGCCGAAGGACTTTTCCAATTTCCAGCATACTTTGAATTCCACCGAGGCCGCGTCCTTTGTTTGGGGGAAATTTCGAGGCTGCACATGGGTAGACTTCGCGTCCTTAAAATCCCCACAATGCTTTGCGCACGGACCAATTTCAAAAACCCTTGCAGAGAATTGCTGAACCGACGCAGCACACATTTAAATGTAAGTATGTAGTGGCGTAGAACATGTGTTGGTAAATACGTTACTTTGTTACATTTGTTTGTTATCACCAAAAATGTTTTCCGTAAAAGTAAAGCAAGTTCATAATTAGATAGATATCGTGAGGTATTTATTTCCGGTACAGTTTATGTTGAAACCGTTAGAGAGAGTGGCACACTTGTTAGCCTGTTCCATTCTTCTTCGTTTTCCAAAGCCGTGGCTTGGAAGCATAGTTGCTTTGTTTCTGAAGGAAGTGACTTGGAAGTACGTGACTACCGAGCCAGCATCCTCGCGATTGAGAAACACCCAGGGGGTGAACACTTTTCAAAATAAAAAAGGAAACCGGAGACAGACAAAACACAACACAGACAGACCGTGATGCAATCAGACATCTTATGATCTGATAAGACAGGGAATCAAATGAGCTTATTCCAGATATGGTGTTCCCTCATTCTTTCTGTTTTATTTGTCTTTATGAAAGCATCTAGTTTGTCTTTTACTACAAATCCAGGAGTAGGCAGTTTTAATAAAATACAAAGGATTAAAAATTTGTTTATAAGGGTTTGTGTTCACATAGCGTCTTGAGTTCGAGTCAACACCTGACAAGTTGTCAAGATATCGTTTTAAAATAGTAAATAGTAACCTCATGGAAACAATGATTATGTGCTGGTGAAGGCTTTGCACAGCGGTGCGACTCTCCCATCATCATCAATACAATATCTTGGCGGAATTAATGCAACTGGACAGAATGACATGTTGTGAAATTGCAGCAGCTTATCGACATGATGCCTTGACGAATGGGTGCCGTACACATAGCTAAAGGCGGTCCAATTAAATATTAGAGTGTGCAACCTTTTTTACATAGGACCTACATCTTCCCAGATCGTACTATGTGAAACAGAACTACTGTCACTCACACTAACAGGTAACTAGAAATCAGAATATAAATGTTGGCTTATTATAGTTGACGGATTTAAGTAATGCACAACGCGTGCAAAGACCATCATTCACATTAATGCCTGACTCCAACCCACTACATATCGTTGTCCCTGCTGCAGGATCTTCTACACTATTAATTACATGGGCTAATTATCCGGCTTCTTCTCTCTGACCTTTACCGCGGAGCATCATTATTCGGCTTTCTCGCTCCCTCGCTGAGATTTCTTCTTACGTCGCAACAAATTAACATCACGAGCCAGGTGTTGCTTGTGCCTGTGTGATGCACATCTATATCTGACCTACTTAATCAAAACCAGTCACGTGCTGTGTGTAGTTCCAAGGAAACGCAAACAAAACATACACCGCCTAATGCCAGCCATGAAGTTGCTCTGTGGGTTGTTGCAGTGGTGGAAAGTAAAAGTGAAAAGTATTGCACTGAGGTACATTTTGTAGGTACTTCACATTTGCTGCACATTATTGCATCAAATATTTTACTTTTTACTCCACTACATACATTTGACAACTTTACTGGCTCCTCTTTTAATTTAATTTGTTTGAATTAAATTAACTAAAACCTAGAGACCTGGCAGTGTAAAATATGTTAATGTTAGCTCTCCCTTTACCAGCTACACGTTTTAAATGAGAGACACACTAAAGCATCACCAATCAAACATGTGTGATATAATCAGTTTTGGGCAAGTTACTTCCGAAATGTAATACAGTCAGTGTCGACTGGTCATTAGGGGCACAGCCCCACCTAGTGTCAGCAGAAATATAAAGATTACAACTAAATGAAAAAAATAAACAAAAAAATATATAAAATATATTTTAAGATCATGTTTAATCATCTGATTCGTCTGTACATTGCTGTTTTAGTCTGTGTTCTTCTAATTAGTGTCTACAGCCTATTGAGCTGTTTAGAGCCATGTGGGACAAAACCCGATCATGCCCCTCCCTCCCACTGTCTAAGTGAACGGTGACTGTAAAAACTACACTGCGCATGCTCAGAATATTGTCCTATTTAATGTGTCTGGCAAAAAAATAATGACCATAGGGGAACTGAGCTGCCATCCCCACCATACGTCATCTCACATAATTCAGAGCTGATTGGCTGTAAGTACGTGTGCCGCGAAAAGTGTGGTGTGTGAAGAGGAGACGAGAGACGCGTCCTAAAACCCGGAAGTAAACTACGCATGGGTTCCCTCCACAAATAGCAATGAGATTTCTCCATAGGATTTTAGAAACCAGCTCAAAATAAGATCTGTGGGAAACGTACCTGTTAGATAAATGCACGTTTTGTTCAGCCGGATAATATCCACATGTCTACCCTACTTTTATAATTTTCTAATCGTAAATCTATCGATTAGATTTATGATAGACTTTTGAAACTACAAGAAGATAAGGAGGACTTTTACAAAAAAGTAATAGAGATTTTTGTCCAGAAGGAATGGTTAAATGGACTTCATCTTCAAGTCAAGGTAAGACCGCAATTTTATTGAAAATGGGATCTTACTAAGAGAGAACAATTCAATATTTAATTGATAAAATTACATTTGTTGGGTATCCTTTTGTTGAACTGTAAAGCTTTTGAAAATAATATTATATTTTGATTTAGGTCAAAATATAACTTTGACCCAGTTTTTGACCTCAGTGAGCTTAGGCACCTGTAGCATTGGCTGCTGTGCTCTCAGTGTTTTGTCTCTCTGTTCCTGCCTGTTGGCGTCAGCTGATAGAGGTGTTATTGTGCTTTGCCTGTTTTATCTTGTTATGCAGCATGTTGATTATTCTCTCAGAACCAGCTAAATACATGGGTCTGGGGTAGAGATCTTCAGAATTGGTTTGGCATCTCTAGCTGTGGTCAACTCGAGGCACAGCGCATGTCTTGTGAATTCTCCGGCCTAAGCTCCAAAAAACCGTCAGTGTTTGCCATCAAAGTTCCTGCTCTCCCCATGTCTCTCTGAGTCCTGTCTCCATTGCTTCAGAAGTTTCCATCACAAATACCTTTAGATTTGGAACTTGAGTATATTTTGCTGCATTTTCACCTTTCTTACTGTAAGTCATATTTTGAATGCAGGACGTTTACTTGTATTTCTACACTGTATTATTACCTTAATTTATGTGTAAGATCTGAGTACTTCTTTATAGTGGCCGACAAAACCTTTCCATAAGGAGAAACTCGCTGCAGTGTCAAAAACCATGCAAATATAAAAACACAGATGTGCCAAAACACATGCATCTTCACCAACGTCACGAAACATGCTGTGTTTAATTAAAAGGACTGCATAAACTAAACGCTTCAAAGGCAAAGGCTGCAAGAAGCTCAAAACACAAAGGAAACCAGGCAAGACTAGCTAGTTAGCTAGCTTACAGTAGATCTGTAATAATGTTGAAAGGAATCAGGAAACATTTTTTAAATAAGCCATTAAAACTTACATTTTAGGTTAGTTTTCAGCAAGAGTGACCTTTGGCCAACTTTATAATCCCCAAACGTCTACCTTTGCAGCGTTTCTTTATGTGTAGCGCTTCAGGTAAGCGGCACACATATTTCGTCAAGTTGGTATGTGTTTTCTGAATGTGTTGTTTTTTCAAGTCCGTGAAGATGTTTCTTTATGAAGCACCTTGAACTGCACTTATTGTATGAAAAGGGCTATACAAATAAATATTATTATTATTTGCATGTGTTTGTCAAATGTGTCTTTTTTATATATGCATTTTATTTTAAACATGCAGCACGTTTCTCCTTATGGAATTGTTTTGGTCGTTGTAGCGTGTTTGCACCTTTCAGCCACTATACTTCTTCTCCCTCTGGCAAGTCTAAAAGCTGTATTTAACGACTGAACACTGCGATAAGAGTTTCATATTAAAAAAGGCCAGGACCTGTTGGAAATCAACTGGAACCTCGCACTGACCCTAGCAGGAATTTTGTATGGAGCCAGTCCCACATGCATTTGCTCCCCTAGATGAGCGTGCATGCAGGAGGGGAATCTAACGTCAGAATGCATCTAGCAGCCCTGGCAAGGTTAGTACAGTGGCTGTGTGCAGAGTCCACTGGAGGCCGGATGAGGCGGCTAACAGTATGCAGGCTCACGCAGACCTGGTGAGAAACACAGACCCTCTCCTACCCCCCCCCCCCCCCCCCCCCCACTGTATTAAAGTTCAGCGACATGGAGAGGAAAATGCAAAGCGGCAGGTAGAAGAGGTGAAGCGGCTAAATGCTTCCACTGCCAAGAGAAGAAAGAGCAGGGTGTGAGTTGTGTTAGCGCGCACACACACACACACACACACACACACACACACACACACACACACACACACACACACACACACACACACACACACGTCTGCACGAATTGTCTTCATTTTTTTTGCTCTTGGCATAAAGTCTAAAAAATAAAGCGCTGTATCTTCAGTTGTTCAGTCTTTGAACAATCCTAGACGTTATGGGCTCAAAGCTGTGGCAAAAAGTAGAAATCAATGTCGGGAGGCAGAAGGAATACAATGTTCCAACAGAAAGCTAACAATGTCTTTGTCATTGAGAGTGATGCCCCCTAATTTGAAGCAACATCAATCACTCGGCAAAAGCTTCATAGAGATTTAGTGAAGACAGGCAGTCACTTTGTCAAAGCTGCACCCGGCGTTATTCATCTAAACAATCCATTTCACTTTTCCTTTTCAGACCCTCCCTTATACTCTTTCCTTTACTTTTTTTTAATAGCCTATTGAGGAATGACTTATCCAAAACAATAACGGCTCTAATGATGTCTTTGAGCCATCTCTCTTTCTCTTCTGTTTTAGCTCAAACACGCCAAGTTCCTGTCAGAAGGATTTGTATAAATTGGATGTCAGCGTTACACACCTCAGGTGGGGCCAAATCTCGACATAACACGAGGGTTTAGCGAGACAGCAGCTACAATCAGAGTACATCCTGATACTGACAAACGTCAAGGACTCGCTTTATTTCTCTGCGATACGACTGAAATTAAGTGATCCTGTGGAGGGAATTGGCTTGCCAACTCATCCCAGAGGAAGTGAAAGTAGTGCTTTTGAATCCGTTTTCAATTTTAAAAGTTTGACAGATCTACAGAAAGAGGCTTTTAAGTCAAATAAAATTCAATTTAGTTATGTTGAATATACTGGGTGGAAATAGTAGCACTAGATAAAAGGAGGCAACACGGTGGCCTGCTGAGAATAAGCCATGGAGGGACGTTTGTGCTGCATAAATCTCTCTCACTGAGTGTGAGGGCTGGAAGGCTGCAGCTCTTTCCTCTGCTGCAGGGAGGAGCTAACTGTCCTAACACCAGGTCATGTGGCTCCATGCACTTTGCTTGCAAAATGACATGAAAGGGGAGCAAGGTCATTGGACAGACAAATTACAAATTCATGTGGGTTGCTTGGTTACTTTGAAGACTGCGTGAACCGGTCAATGCCATTGGGGCACCAAAAGAAAAATATTAAAAAATAATATTTAAAATAATATATAAACATTTTTGTTTTATTTAGTTTTTTGCGTTGCACCGGCTGCACCGTTGATAGTTACGCCACTGGTTGCACGTCACATCACTACAAAAACAGAAGACAGGAAACTCAGTACCCCCAAGTCTGTTAACCAGTAACTAACCATCAGTTCTTCAATCAAAGTAACTCATTAACTAACCATCAATGAATCATTCATTAATACAGTGCCCCCCCCCCAGTCTGTTTACCAGTAACTAGCCATCAGTTCTTCAATCGCAGTCACTGAGGAACTCCTCATTAAATGGGGCGAAGCCTGCGAGCTAGTTCAGGCAGTCAACTCGAGCACTTATGCTGCATTCATACATAACGCCCCCTTGCCCTACAACCAACCAAACAGAGTCTCCTTAATATGCCGCTCTATTTAACCTGCCAGATATCTCTCTATGCATTGCTTGCTGCTGCTTTTGCTGCAGCTACCTCTACGTCGCTGCTGCTTGCTGCCCCACCGCCACCCCAGCTTCCACCCCAGCTTCCACCTGTAGGCTCGGGGGTGAGTTATTTGATCATCACTCATCTTGCTATGTATATCTAGGGAGTGATGATGCCCGAGCCTAGACGCCAAACTTAACTATATGCTGCTTCTAATAAACATGTTAAAGAAACACGTGAGTTGTCTGACTGAACTAACCATTAAGTATCTAGTCGTTCCTTATTCACTACTCAGTAACTAAGCACATGTGGTGTACTTTATTGTAAAGTGTAACCCAAAAGAGGTGCTGAACATACACAAAGAGACACAAAACTACCAAAAAGGAACACAAAACTATCAGAAAAAACTTCAAAATTATGAGTACTACCACAAATAGGCCAAACTACCATTAAAAGTCACAATAGTACCACAAGGATATGAAAAACATACAAAGAGCGAAAAACTAGGATAAAAGTTGCAGAACATACACAAATAGACACCAAATAACCATCAACAAAAGTTATTCAGAACAATCGCTTTACAATCATCTCTAAATAAAAAACTACCACTAACTCAGTATTATCTCAAAGAGATAAAACTACCGCAACAATTGTCCTCAGTCCGGGTGTTCTGCCCACAAGTGTGGGGTGGTGGACAGTTTTGTCTCACAATCCGTCCATGCTCAGAAACAGTCCGATGTGTCACAGGGTTACAGAAGCAACACATTTCTCCAAATTCAGCCTCCATCTTCTACTTCACATTTATCAACATGTTTGGTGGTTTAGAAGTGTGCATGGCGCTGCTTTACTTTAAGTAAGGCATCCTGCATTGATGGTTGTAAAGGGCAGCGGAGGTCTACACCTTTCAAAAAGCTCTTACTATTTCATCATCCTGTTAGAAGCCATTCACAAAGTAAACATGTTTGTCTCCCAATGTCATTTTGGAATTCATCTTAGAAAGAAGCTTACCATGAATACCATTGGCATTGATTCACTTAACATGGTTTGTATTGCTTGAACAAAGCAAAAAACATGACAGTTTATTAAAACATGCCACTCCTAATGACTTAAACTCAAGCATACTAATGAACAAGGCCAACCAAAACTTGTCCTGTGTATGCCAACTCTCTACTCATGTGTTTTTCTTGTAATTACTGACAAGTGGTGCCTCTCAAAATGTTGGTCTGCCAAACATTCTTTGAATGCACTTTGATATTTTAAAACACCTGAGTGCACATGTCCTGACATTGTGTGAATGTCACAGAGAGGATAAACGAGTGTTTTTCAAAGATCCGACAGGCTGCCTGGTCTTCAAAGCTTGTTTTGGATGCCTTGGAAAAAGCTTTTAAAGCAATTAGGGACTGATGACAAGAAAGCGCTGTTCATTAAATAACCTCAAATCAAGCATCAGGCCAATGACACCCGCTGATAGGAGAGCACTTTTATGCTTAAAGCATCCTGCAAATGATTTGTAGCATCAAACAAATGTCATTCCTAATCATGCATCTGAAGCTTTGATGGATTCTGGGCTCAAGCAAAATCAATATGATTTTAGTTTTTATGTTTCTTTGATACAAAACTCCCTTTTTGCAACTTTTACATAGCAGCCATGTCCTCTAGAAATAGCTTTTTTTCCCCACCCTGTGTCTTGTTCCAGGTGAGAAAGCAATTATTCTCAGTGTTATCACTGCACCCAATTTGCATCGCTATCAGCACCCTTGAGCAAAAGTAGACCCAGTGGTGGAAGAAGTACTCAGATTATATACTCTATTAAAAGTAGAAATATTCATTATCTTTAATGCTTTTTTCTAACAGATCCCGTGAGACCCAAAACAAGATTATTCACATATGTAAATTGTGAGTTGATGTAATATGATCCTATGTGCTCTTTATTATGCTGAAAGGTATCTTTTTGTGCTTCAGTTCAAAGCCAGATTAAAAAATGTGTCTCCCATTGATATCCATCTAAAGCCATATACAAGTGTTCTTGGATCAGACTCATATTATTCATTTTTGGAATTGCTTTGAATGCTGCATGCCTCACGATACTGCAGAAATGGAAGGATGAAGATCCCCCTGATATCTCATTATGGTTTAGAAAACGGATGTCCATCTTGCCATTGGAGAGATTATTACACGCTCTCTGAAGAACTGAGTGTGTTACGGACTGGTCCCCAATAGCATTATAGATGGAAGAGTAATGGTTAAGTGTCATAACTCTGGCCGTACATTTAGCAGAATAAGTCCTCACACATGGAAACCACAATCGGTTGTTACTGATGTTGCTTTTTGTTTTTATTTTCTCGGTTTTTATAGTTTTGGTTAATTTATATTTACATACTGTATATTTATTTACTTTAAGTGTAATGCACATTGGAAATGTTAGCCTATAATCAGAGGTGGAATGTAACATGTATTTTCACACTATGCAACGTTATACTTCTCTACATGTTGTAGGCAAATGTTGTACTTTTCACTCCACTTCATTTATTTTACAGATTGAGGTAACATTTTTGAGGATTTAGATAATACAAAAAATATAAATCAACGTATACATTAGCATATTAAAGGTTAAGCTACCCAGTTTTATCAAAAGTAATCCAAATAAATCCCACCTTTACCAAATTCAACAGTGAAGTGATGCATCAATGATTATTATACCACAATTATAAATAGATGGTGTTCAAATCTGCAAAATTACTTCAGTTCCTTTTCGTACTTAAAGCATAATTTGATGCCAATACTTTTGAACTTTTACTAAAGTGCAATTTTGAATGCATGACTTTTATTTGTAACCAATACGTTTACCTTCCCCCCTATATTGCTAAAAGTACTTCTTCCACCTCTGCCTATAATTAGATGTCAATGTAAGTTATTTTAGTTTATGTATATTGTCTATGAGCTAATAATCAGAATCCGTGAAGTGAACTAGGGACTACCAAAATGTGAGTATAAGTATAAATTAGCATAACATTAAAATACTAAAGTACCTTAAAATGGTATTGTATGCAATATTTGAGTACATTTACCTTATAACATTTCACCACTAAACCAGAGCCCCTTTTCTCATTGCACATTTCCTAATGGTGAATTGTTTCTGCAACAACTGCATTTCCCTACATCCCAGAGACCTTAATGAGCAATGATCTTCCCTTGCCTCAGGCAGTAACAAGAATTTAGCGGCCATTTGATACCTCTCTGTACATATCTTTATAGCCTACAGTACATCAGCCTAAATGCACTGACAGCTCTGTGTGACACATTTCCAGAGTTCCTAAGGACATTTGAACGAGTGAATGAGCGTCTGAGAGTTCAGCACATGCTTCCCAAAATGGCCCTGAAGCCATGAAACGAGCAGCTTTGGAAGAGGGCTTGAAGAGATTCAACAGTCACTCATGCAGCCCCAAATGGAGATAATGTCCTGTATTACACAAGATCTCCTCACCCGGACATAAACCAAGGCATCACCAGGGACCGCAAGGTTCGTCCATGCGTGAGATCCGAGACCCCGCTATACTGGGTTACCTCGTACGGCTTTTCCGCAAACACAACAGCCAATGAGACAAACTGCAGCCTTTAAAATCTGCATGATAATTACAAACACAATTAAGAAAAGGAAGCTTAAAAGGGAGACCATTTTCACAAGTATGTGGAGGACTGAAAAACAAATAAATCGACCAAACAATGGGTTCGATTTTTTTGAATTTGGCGTATAAAGCAACTCATTGTCTCAGTTCAATTCATATTGGCTACAAAGATTTCATACTTTTACTTGCAAGTTTGATACAACCAAAAAGACAAAGAGTTACGTGGAAAGATATGCTAAGGCATAATTTTTGTATCTTTAATTTCGAGCCCAAGAAATTAAATATTTTACTTGAATAAACGAGGTGCTCTTGCAGCTCCACAAATACGGCGTACTATCAGTCTCCTGTAACAACGTACAGTACAAATACAACCCACACGGTCATCGTATACGCATTTCTACTCACCAAACAGGGAGTTTGCGAAGCCATACCACATGCATCCTCCTTCCCCTATGAGCCACCTTCCCTGCGTGCTGGCGGCGAAGCTGAACGGAGTCCCCAGCACGCAAACCAGCAGGTCGCTGATGGAAATGTTAATCAGGAGCAGGTTGATGGGAGACCGCAGCATCTTGTAGCGGCAGAAGAGAATGAGCACCAGCAGGTTGTTGAGCAGTCCGAAAGTGCCGATGAAGCCCAGGAACACAGCCACCAACAGGTTCCCTGTCGGACTCAGGGTGGACCGGTAGGAGCCTCCCCCCTGGTGCCCGTCCCCAACCGCGGCACACAGCGCGCTGTTTGCCCCCGCGCAGCCGCTTAGGCTCACGTTGTACACGATCATCGCGGTCCAGTGTCCCGGCGGCGGCACACTGGGTGGCCACACTGCACCGAACGAAAGCTAATGTGTCGTTGGCATTTATTTGTTGTGAAGTTTGGGGAAAATAATTGTCTACAAGCTATCGCGAGCAACACTTGTGTCTTTAAGACATGGCAAATAGAGAAAGAAAATCCAAACAGAAATATGGGAGAATTGAGAAAAAGTGAGTTCGCTGGAGTTGCCAAACTTTGTGAAGATCAGGGGATTCTTCGGAAAAATCACCTTTTGGTTACCCACTGTATGCAAAGACGCTCCTGTCTCCTCTCTCTGTCCAACTTAAATCACTGTTGGCCGCTCTCCAGCAGCTAAAGGGGGGCGGAGTAGGGAAGAGAGCAGCAGACCAACCAGACGATCATCATGAGGCTCTCAGACAGATCTGTGTTTCAGCTCTGTCTCTCGAGAGTGAGAGAGAAAGTCCAATTTAAAACTTCCAGGAGCTGTTCTCTCTCTCTCTCCCGGTGCCGGTCCAATGAGCGCGAAATGATGCGCGGCGTTGTCCATGGTGCTGAACGCCTGCTGCACCGACAAACCGCTACAGTCCGTCTGCATCAGGGACGTGCACAGACATTATGGGGGCCGGGAGCTCAAGTGAGAAAAAGGGCACTTCCCATAATTATTTATAAAACAAAATTTAAAACAAAAAGTTAAATATAGTTGCACATCTCTGACTTACTGACCAATTTATTTGTAATACCCTCACACTCACGCAATTGTTTAATACTCAACAGAATTCTACAAAAGAATCAGCTGACACAGAGACAATAGTATTCTTGAGTAGGCTATTCACTACGCATAAGAGCAGACAACAAACTAGCACAATTAATAGTTATTAAATGAGCAGCCAACAATCAAAATTATGAAGTTACTGTTTAGCATTACAGGCAGTAGTCGAGTTGAGGGGGGATGGGGGGGATGGCATCCCCCTTAGGTATTAAAATGGTCAAAACCATCCCCCTTATGAAACGGCCATCCCCCCTTCCCATCCCCTGTTATTTGATCAATTAATGTGGAAATATTGCCAATGTTTAATTTTCAACATTCTACATTTTATATGTGCACGTCACGTGCCCCTCGTCCACATTATTTTAGCCGCTAAAATACTGTTGACGAGGGGCTCGTGCACATATCACGATCACGAAATTGATGTCAAGTCAGTCAGCGTCAACGATAGCAGCGCAGCCTGTGCAAGCATCATGGCCAGTAAGCGACAAGGACAGCTTGACCTGAGGGACTACTTCGGCTTTAAGAGGACAAAAAGTACCACTGAAGGTAAGTCAAGAATACTTTTGATATGTCACCAAATGTGTAATCTCTGGACAGAGGCGATAACAACAGAGTTATAGTTTGGGAGCTTACGTTTTTTTTCTTGTTAACTAGCCTAACGCCAGGCAGCTAGTACTAGCTGCTATAGTAACCAACGTCAGGTTAGACCTTTCTTATATTCACAAAGCTAATGTCAGATTTGATTTCTTTTTCACATGGAATATCTCGCAGGGTTTCCCACAGCTCTTTACTGCTTAGGCGACCGCATAAGCAACACACTTAACTAGCCTAGACATGTTCAGTCGGGGAAAAAAAAAAAATGTAATTTAGGATGAGGCAGAGCAAGCTAGTGTACAAGCAGAGACGACAGGGGCAGAAGAACACAGAGAAGAACAGGTGTCGTTGACGGTTCCTGAAACAGCCGGTGAAGTTCAGTTAAGGATGGTAGATAGTCCAAGTTTGGGATTCTTCAGTATGAAAACTGGTTCCGAAAGAACCCATTTGAATTAAGGTTCCTGGAGGATCTTTAGGCTGATTTTGTGTATCAATTCGATGATCATGTATCCACTAGTGATTTAAGCACTTTGTTTGATAAGCTTTCCATTCATTTTAGTGAGATCATATAATATAAATTAAGTGTGAAAATTGCACCTTTAGTCACTGTGAGCGACCAAAATGTATTACTTAAAAAGCTTTAAATGTGATGCATGCATCCGAATCGTGTGATAGCGGCTTCTGGTGGTTGAATGTCATCGCTCTTATTTTATATGAAAAAAAAACACAACTTGACAGTAGGCCTACTTCACTGTCTGCTCATTCTAACAAAACCATAATGCCGTTGTTTTCTTCATATAGAGGATAATCATGGCGAGGAAGCAGGAAGGAGAGCAGAGGAGACTAGAGCAGAGGAGACTAGAGCAGAGGAGACTAGAGCAGAGGAGACTAGAGCTAGAGAAGGAACAGGTTTGATATTTCTAAATAGACACTTTTCTTTTTCGAAGAGGGGGAAATGTAGCTAATCCCACCAAGGGGGGGTTTTAACAGATTTTATGTTTTTGTGGTAGAAAAAAGAAGAGAGGAGGAGGCAGAAGCAGAGGAGCCTAGAGCTGCAGAAGGAACAGGTTTGATCATTCTAAATATACACTTTTCTTTTTCGAAGAGGGGAAATGTATCTTACCAAGTGGGGTTTTAACATAGATTTTATGTTTTTGTGGTAGAAAAAAGAAGAGAGGAGGAGGCAGAAGCAGGGCGAGATAGTGTCGATGATTCTGACCAAAATAACCAGGGAGATAATGAGCAAGATATCCCTGAATGCTGGACATCTACCAAGTTCAGGGAGAAAAAAAAGTATTATCCATGGCTAATATGTCAAAGCAAAAAACTTGGCTGCCTAACCTGCCAGAAAATGAAAGTGGTTGGGCCAAGTACAGGTGGGAGCAGCCAGTTGCATATTGCTGAGGAGTGGTCCAACGTTAAGGTTACAGCCTATGGTACAAACCGAGCAGCACAGCTGCAGTCTCTTCGTAAGAAAATACACAAGCATAAAATGTCAGACTATCACCAAGCAGCTGAGAAAACCATGGAAAAAGCAAAAGAAAAGACATTGGAAACATTGACTTCTGAAATGCAAAGGGATCACTTCTTAACTACTGATAGGGTATTTCGTACAGTTTACAAGATTGTGAAATCTGGAAGGCCTTTCACAGATCTACCGTCCGATATTGATCTGCAAGTCTTGAATGGACTAGACATGGGAAGAACTTTACATTCAGACTATTCCTGTGCAACAATCAGCCAACACATAGCAAATGAAATGCGAAAGAGAGTAGTTGGAAAGGTCCTTCAAAGTGGAACAAAACTTTCTGTTATGATAGATGAAGCTACAACTGACAGTAAAAAATCAGTATTGATCATTTATATTAGAGCGAGCTTAGGGATGAGTGAAGAGCCCCTAACATTCTTCTTGGATCTAGTTGAGCTTTCTGCTACCAATGCAGGTGAAATCTATCAAGCTCTAATGAAAAATCTGTCACATCATGGCTTCTCTGAAGCTATTCTGAGTGAACGCTTTGTTTGCTTTGCATCAGATGGAGCTTCTGTAATGCTTGGAAGTAAAGCAGGTGTTGCAACCAAAATCGTAGAAAAGTTTCCAAACGTAATGGTGTGGCACTGCATGAACCACCGTCTTGAGCTGAGTGTTGGAGATGCTGTTGAAGAAACTGTAGGGATGAATGACTTCCAGTTTTTCTTTGACAAAGTGTACAGTCTCTATCATGCATCGGCCAAAAACCGCCGTGAGCTCACTGAATGTTGTGAGGAACTTGCTTTACAGTGTCTGAACATAGGGAGAATTCTCAGCACTAGATGGGTGGCATCCAGTTACAGGACCATTAAAGCTGTATGGCAGCAGTACCCTGCAATGCACAAGCACTTTTCCAATGCCTCAGTTGATCCTAAAAGAAGTTCAACAGAGAAATGCATGTTCAGTGGTTTAATAGATCGCCTTTCTAATGTCACCTTTGTGCACAATCTTGGAATCATGTATGATGCTTTAGAAGAGTTGTCTGAATTCTCTCTCTCTCTTCAAGACAGAAACATGACGCTCCCCAAGGCTGTAGCAATACTCAGTCGGCAGGTCCGTGTGTTGAAGTCCATGGCAGAGCAGCCTGGACCAGCGGCAGAAGTGGCTCAGACTGCAATCGGTTTGAAGCTATTCAAAGGGGTGCCACTAACAAATAATTTAAGACACAGCAGAGAAATAAACCACCAACATTTTTTTCATGCTTTTGCTGCTAAAATTGAGACAAGAATGGGATCACTGCCTGGAAAACAGAGAAGCAAAGAAGAGTACCAGAGCTTTCTTGACAATGTCAAAGTGCTGCAGCCATCAAACTGGCCAGATGTGTGTGGTGTTCGTTATGCCGAAAAGGAAATACAGGAACTCTGCTCCTTTTTCAAGCTTGATGATGGCAGACAAATTCAGAGAGGAATGAGGGAATATGTTGATATGGTGAAACTCAAAACTGTTGATGAAATGACACCACAAGCACCAGAAGAGCTAAAACCCCTCCTTCAAGCAGTGAACACACTGGTCATCTCCACAGCTGAGTGTGAGCGTGGGTTCAGTCAGATGAACATTTTAACCACAACTAGAAGCACGCTAGAGGTAAAAAGTATGTCAGCCTTGCTTTTCATCAAGTGTGTTGGCCCTCCACTACAAATGTTCAAACCAGAAGTTTATGTCAAGTCTTGGCTACAAAGTCATAGCTTGGCTAATGATCTGAGAGCAAGAGCCCGGAAAGTTGTCATTAAAAAACATGATTATGAAACTCTTTGGAAGATCCTATGAGATACTACAGTATAGGGGAGAATTGGGTTGGTAGCCATTGAATAAAACTGTTTATTTGTATTTGTATATCATATTATATGTATTATTTTCAGATTTTGTAAATAGTATATTTGTTTAATCCATGTTCTTGCACTTGAATTAAAATGGACTTGACTAGAGAGGATTCATGTTCAATGTTTTGTGAGGTTTTGTTTCAACATTTAATGGATGAATTCCCATTAGATTTATAGGTATTGTGAGTGTGAAGTTGAAGTTGAAGTTGCACTTGCACCCAGTGGGAAAATGTGTCCTCTGCATTTACCCTAACTATGTAGGAGCAGTGGTAGCCATGGGACCAACTCTAATTCTGAGGTGCCTTGGTCAAGATCAATGACAGGAGTATCTGACACGTAATATATCCATAGCATGCAAGTTGTTTTACAGTAATAGAATATAATAATTATCTTTGTGCTTAAACACTAATCAAAAGGGTACAACGTTGGTCTCCCACCAAATGCGCTGTCATCAGATCAAATTAAGGGCCCTTAAGGCAGTCAGCACCAAACATATATCCAGTCTACTCAACTACCCTGAATTGCAGGTTAGTTTTTGTTTTTAATCTCCGGGGGGGGGGGCATGCAGATCCACCATCCCCCCTGGCTTTTTTTACAACTTGACCACTGATTACAGAAAAAAAATATCGTTTTTTCATGTAGCCTACTTGTTATTTTGGTCTATTTTGCTTCCATGTTTTCTTTCACTCTAATGGAAATAAAACTTCCAAAAAAAATGGTGTTTGTTTTACTATGTCTGAATTCATCTATAGATTTAAAGCTAATCTGCATTTAAACATAACATTTCAGGGGAAAATACTGACTTGACGTATAACTATCTGGGGAAGTTGTGAGGTGATGTTTTTTTTTGTTTGATCCTTTTCACGTGCAGTGCCTTGGTAACTGCATGCAAATTAGCGCATTTTAATTAGGCCTAGTTAAAGCCTAATTTGCATATCAATGTAGCGATTGTGATGACGTTATTAGATACACATTTTACTGTATTCACCTTTAGTGTCCGTCTCCCCTTAAGTACAGTACATTAGCCTGTATGCCCGTGATAAATTGCCCTCGCTAAACCTTGAGCTAACTTATCCATTAGCTAGCCTACTATAGGTTAACTAGCTAGTTAACTATATTTGTTATTGTCTTTTAGCTAATTAGCTGTAAACTCGAGGCACTGGCAGTTTAGTCATTTGTACATCACCACTCAGCTTCAAAACAAGCCAAGAAAAGCCGGCATAACATGGGACAGTAAAGTGGGAGGTGCTGCTACCTGTCTGGCAAGTGACTGCCGATGTCCGCACCGCTGTGCAGGAGACGTGGAGGGAGGGAGGGTAGAGAGAGCATCGGAACTTCAAAGTCTAATCTCCCTATCTGATATTTTCATTTTTTATTCAATCAATATATTTTTGGAAAGGGAAACTGTGCGCAAACAGCAGTAGATATATATTCATATATTTAAAAAAATTAAAGCGGGGGAAAAGGGCACTTTCTCTGGAGGAAGAAAAAGGGCAGGGGCTCAAGCCCACTTTGATGTCTATGTGTGCACGTGCCTGGTCTGCATTTTAATTTAGGCTCTGAAATAACTCATATTGATTAATACAAAAAAAACAGAGCCCTTTGGTTATCTTAAATATTAAGATTATCATTAGTATTCTTACTTTTTTTGACCAATGCATTTATTTGGTATATTGTTTATATTATTATTATTTGTTTTATTATTGACGTGATTAATTTTTATCTTGCTCACTCTTTCTTCTACCCATACATAGAGAAACAAAACCCCGTAGTCTCACACACACACACACACACACACACACACACACACACACACACACACACACACACACACACACACACACACACACACAGCTCTATTGAATCCATATTCAATAGAGCTACAGTATAAGGACTCGTAGAGTAGATTGGAAATGTTTCAAGCCTTGTTTCACTCCGTCTGACTTTCCTCCAGGTGTTGGAAGTGAACTTACCTTATGGTCCACTGGGTCATGATGTGATGTGCCAAAAGGCCCTTTCACCAGTTGCCACCGAAACCCAGGA
Source organism: Notothenia rossii (assembly GCF_949606895.1). Classification (NCBI taxonomy): domain Eukaryota; kingdom Metazoa; phylum Chordata; class Actinopteri; order Perciformes; family Nototheniidae; genus Notothenia; species Notothenia rossii. The sequence continues at coordinate 53,788,378 of NC_136907.1, read as the reverse complement.
CAAAGAATTTAATTAGGAGGAGGAGGAGGAGGAGGAGGAGGAGGAGGAGGAAACTTTGTAAGGCCCTAGCCAGCATGTTGATCTTTTTGTTATTGTTCCTGTTTTCATTTTTGTTTCTCTTATTTCAGTTTCAGCTTTCCTGCCCTTGATTGAGCTCCATCTGCTTCCCATCCCTAATTAGCCTCACCTGTACCCCATTATCATCTTTCCCTCTGTCTACTTAATCTGCATCCACATTCCCTTCAGTGCCAGTTCGTCTTTGTTATTCCTAGCGTTTCAGCAGTGTTTATTCCTAGTGTCTTGATTCCACGTGTACCTGACCCAGCTTCGTGTCCTGACCCGGTCCCTGCCTAATCCTCGTCTGACCGAACCTTGGCTATAAAGACCCTTTTTGCATCCTAAGCCTCTGTCTCTGAGTCGTGCTATTGAGTCCTCTACTTGTGTTCATTCAGTCGTTACAAACATGGGATGAGAAAAGTGTGAGAGGGATCGAATATATGAATTTCCTTTCCTGACAGTACATATAACAAGACTGCCACAGGGACCATCACTACTGTACTACTACTACTACTACTACTACTACAACACACACACACGCACGCACGCACGCACGCACGCACGCACGCACGCACGCACGCACGCACGCACGCACGCACGCACGCACGCACGCACACACACACACACACACACACACACACACACACACACACACACACACACACACACACACACACACACACACAGACACACACACACACACATAACTATTTTGTCATTTGTGTGTATATTGTTTCGGTGAACATTTGTAAGTCTTTACTGTCATGTCTTGTAAACACCTAATTACTAAAAAAATTAATTAACAAAGTTACTAACCGTTTAATTAATGTAACTCTGGTCGTAATCGTAGCATTATAATTTGAGCTTGCGATTGACTTAACAAATAGGATGTCATAAATGAATAGTTACATGAATGTTAATGATTTTGTTATCGACTTTCACAGGACAACTAGAATGAGAAATGTTTGAGTCATAGCCTCCAGACCTGTTATTTTAGATGAAATATATTATTTATTATTTGGCAAAGAGGGTCTTATTGCTGTTCTCCTAAGTTAGACACAAGGAAATGATGCACTGACTCATTGCAGATTTAGCCCCACACTCAAGCTGAATCACCCTCCTTGTCAAAGATTAAATTTCCAGGAAAACTGAATGGGTGTTGTTTCAGACCGTGAGGTGGTGAGGGGGTCACTAAGGAGCACGGTGGAATAAATTCAGCCTCTTCACACAAATCTGGAAGTTGGAAAATGTGACATATAAGCTGCTTTTTTCCTCCACAGAAATCCATTATAGTAGATTTTCTGCTGTCCAATGAATTTTCCTATTTTCTGTTTTGGTTGATGCTATCTGTGAAATAGATTTATAATTCCTGCCATCTGCCAGAAGTGAATAAATATACCACAGGTATGGCAGTTTTGTGACGAGAATAATGAGGAGCAGGGAAATGCTAAAATATGACGAGTGTCAGGCTTTACCCTCATGCTGTCTATATAGAGTAGCACAGGCTGAGAGAAGCTGCACTCCTTGTTTTGTTGCTGAACTTTTGCTATCTTCCAAGTCCAACAAGCATTTTTGGGACAAACCATGGTCATCTGCAGATTTTAACCTGACCTCTTTTCTCTCATTACATTCTTAACAATAGTGTTTACCGCATGAACTTTATATTTTATTGGTAACATATTGTAGATCATATTAAAAAGATAAAAAAATAAAGCAAGTTTACCAAGTGCTTAAACTTACATTATTTCTAATATCCAACAAGGGATGACTCCTCTATTGCAAAAGAGATCTGATTGCATAGAAGTCTATGAGCAATTTACCATTGTGAATTGCATTGTAAACTCTGTGAACATTTTCCTATTGATTGTTTGTTCTGAATTGATAGTTTCAAGTATTTTCTGAAAAAAAAATGTGAACACTTAAAGGTCCCATGATATGGCCATTTCTACTCATCATAATTCCATTGTTGAGGTCTACTAGAATAGATTTACATTGTTCAATGTTCCACAATCACATCATACAGCATCTCTGTATAGTATGTGTATTAACTGTGTCCCCCCCCCCTCCCTATGAGCCCACTGTGCTCTGATTGGTCAGCTCGCCCACTCTGTTCTGATGAGACTACCACCGTTACAGCTGAACATCAGTGATTTTGTGTTACAATGGCGTTTGTTAGCAACCAGAAAATGACACCAGCAATGACAAACAGATGAGAATGCTGCGTGGGGTCTGGGTGCCGTGTTGGCGGGATGTTGCGGGGCTCGCTGATGGAGCGGACAGTGTGAGCTGGCTTACTGGTGCCGTTTCCTGGTTGCTGCGGTGTCCCTCTGGCACGGCACTTGGTCCATATCCAGCATCCAAGGAAACACAGCGGGAAATCCACCTCACACTGTCCGCTCCGGGAGCCTCGCGGGGCGGACTCCTGAGCTGCTCGGGAGTCCCCCCTGAGGGTGTGCTTATTGTTCTATAGCTGTGTGCCAATTGGTCCATACTTAGTGACGTCAATAGGCCCCAGAATCTCCAAAGAGGCGTCCTGGGGCAGCATAGACACGTATTTTCTGTGTTAGAGTTTTAATCGATACAGATCTCAGTGTTGCGTTTGATACTGTTGACCACAACATATTGCTAGACCGACTAGAAAACTTGTGGGAGTTTCGGCAACAGTTCTAAATTGTTTGGTTTCTACTTAAAGGACAGAAAAAACGTTGTCTCTATGGGAACTACACATCAGCTTTGACAAATATGACATGCGGGGTTCCTCAAGGCTCCATCTCAGGACCTTTGCTTTTTAATATCTATATGCTACCATTGGCTGAAATCATGAAAAACAACGACCTAAGTTATCATATCTATGCAGATCACACTAAGAAAAAAATTACACCAGGAGACTATTCTCCGATTACAACACTGAGCAAGTGTATTGAGCACGTCAATGACTGGATGAGTAGGAACTTTCTCCAATTGAACAAACAGAAAACTGAGATTATTGTTTTTGGAGCAAAGGAGGAATGATTAAAAGTCATCGCAGAGCTTCAGTCAGCAGACTACAAAACAACGGATAAAACTTGAAATCTAGGTGTAGTGATGGACTCAGACCTGCATTTTAAAAGCCACATTACAACAGTTATTAAGTCTGCATACTGTCACCTTAAGAACATATCTAGGATTAAAAGACTAATGTCACAACAGGATTAGAAAAACTTGTCCATGCTTTTATCTTCAGTAGACTGGACTACTGTAATAGTGTCTTCACAGGGCTAAAAAAAAATGCATCAGAAAGCTGCAGCTGATTCAGAACGCTGCTGCTCGAGTTCTCACAAATAATTCCAGTCTGCCAAATACTTGATTTTAAAATACTATTGCTGGTTTTTAAAGCACTAAATGGTTTGGGACCAAATTATATTAACGATCTCCTGCAAAAATATGAACCATCCAGGAGTCTCAGGTCTTCTGGGACGGGTCTGCTCTCTGCTACAAGAGTCAGGACTAAACATGGAGAAGCAGCATTTAGTTTTTATGCCCCGACAATCTGGAACAAACTGCCTCAATCCTTCAGGTCAGCTGCAACTCTTGATACTTTTAAATCAAGATTAAAAACGTATCTTTTTGACGCTGCATTTGGATGAGTTGTTCAAATTCAAATTGCAGTATGGTTTTTTATCCATGTATTTTATACCTGTTGTGTTGATTTTATTATCTTAGCTTTTTAAAGGCCTTTTCATAATGTGCTTCCACTGTATTTGTTCTTAAATGTCTTTTATTTCATTTTGTAAAGCACTTTGGGTTGCCGTGTGCTGAAAAGTGCTGTATAAATAAACTTGCCTTGCCTTCAATGGTTTAGCCCATTTGAAACTAATTCACCAGCCCTTACAACAGTTACACCCTAAATGTATTGCATGGACTTAATGTTGTCTAATTCACATGTAGACAAATACAATTAAAACATTATATTTAGTGCACAAGTGCTTATTTAACTTATTTACGTACATTATTTCTCATATCCTGCAGGGGGCGACTCCTCCGGTTGCAAAAGAGATCTGATTGTATCGAAGTCTATGAGAAATTAACCCCACTTCTAAATAGAATCTTTACCTCAGTGAAGCGATCCCTAATGACTTTTTTGAACCGGATATATCTGCATTTTTTTTGTTGATTTGAGTTTCCATTATGTCATGGTTGCATGCACTTATTGTAAGTGACTTTGGATAAAAGCATCACCTAAATTAAATGTGATGTATTGTTCATTCTGAAAATGTTGGAACCAATTTACCATTATAGGTACTGTACGCTTGAGGGCGGTGTTACCGGTTAGTGACAAACTGCAATGTCGTCTGATTAACTTGTTGTTCATGTGTTTTTGTCCTAAAACAGTTTAAAGAAAGCTAACTGTTACATTTTAGTCTCTTAAAAATGCCTTGTTCAAAGTTTAATTGTTTTAATCTTCACCTTCTGACTTTTGGTTCTGAAAACACAAGATTCCAAGTCCACAACCCTACTTTACATATCTGACGGATAAACTGCGACCAAATTTGCATATTTGTTATACTATGGAGAAGAACAGCAAGTCCTAGTTTTAATTGGCCACTCTAGTATTAAGAACAGTTTGCATCTGGCAGCAGGTTGCACAGAGGTCTCTGTTGGCTTCTGCGTTTGTTTCTTCCATCCTCGTACAATACAGCACAGGCAGTCCACAATAGGATCCGTTGAAAAAGTCAAGCACGGGTTCAAAGTGTCAGCAATAAGACGGCAATTAAATATAACTCATGGTCTGAAGTTACACTATCAGATGGGAGACTTATTATTTCACATCATGGTCCGTTCTAATCCCTCCCCACTAGATAGCCCCATTGTTACACTGAAACAATGTAATTACCCGTGAAAACCGTACGATGACATTTACTCTGACATCTACTCTGACATCTTCCTCGTATACAGTCCTACCTATAATTGGGCTGAATTAAGACACTTGGGTTCTATTGTGAATACCAACCCCATCTAATCCTCTCAGTGGGACCGGGCACTTGGTATTAAGTTGGATTTCTGGGTCAACTCGGTAGTGACGCTCTGGGGAGATGTTGAGGAACAAATGAGGTTAGAAGGGCAACGCAGAGAATCTATGTTTTGTGTAAATCAGAGAAAGGTTCCATCCAGAATGAAGACCAGGAAGGTTAGTGTTGCACAAAAAAGGGACTTTAAGAGGACATATGTTCATATTCAGGTTCATATCTGTATTTGGTGGCTCTACTGTGACATGTTTACATACTTTAATGTTTTAATCATCCACTTTTAATATTCAGCAATACATTACATATTTCTTCACAGTTATTTATCAAAAGTTATTGGTTTTCTTTTGTTGTATATTAATGTCTCCATTCCATATTCCATATTTTCTCATGACTTCTTAGTTTCTCTAACCATATTTCTGTATGATCATTACACAACAAAGCAGATTCCTCGTGTGTGAAAACCTATTTGGCAATAATCTAGATTCTGGTGCTGGTCAACTCAGAAAAAGATATTAACCTTCTTAGCAATAAAATAAAAAAATGTGTTTATGTTGCTAACATATTATTGCTTAGATCTCATGAACATACTTACACCAGAAGAAAGACTTCCCAACTCTTGAGATGGAATTATAATAGGAGGACTTGAATGATATTGTTTGGTGGGGACTGGCTTAATTTTGTTTAATATCTCCGTATAATTATATAAATATTGTGTACTTCCTCATCCTGACAGTCACTGCTTTTAGCCTGGACATCAGAGCACTTTGAATTGTTTATCCCGCCTTGCAGAAAGATTACGGAGCCCTAGGTGCTTTGTTTGTGTCCACATTATGCCGGCCCTGAAGGTTCCCAACTCAAGGATAAAGTGTCACCAGGTACCGCCGTCGTGCATTGAAATCACCCACAAGGACGCAATGTACAGCAGATGTTTGTATGCAAGTGCTGCAACCACTGCCATATTGTCAGAAACAGAAAACATGACGACAACTCGCTGTCAAGAAGAGGAAATGGATCAAGAACAAAAGTAGCGACGAAGTAGGCAGAAGAAGGTCAACACACATTGCCTGCTGTGTTGAAGGCTTTGCTTCAGCATGTTTATGGTACTACTCAACATTGAGAATATACTCCCCATGACATTTTGTTCTACCTTAATGCTGCCCTTCCCTCTTCGAATGACCTTAGGATAGTGTCCACTGCTGCTTGGCCACTTAATATGCTCGAGGCTTTGAGAAGAGATCAAATGAATTGTGGTGCCATGCTTCATATGAATTTATTGTCCGCAGATCTGATATGCAGGTCCGCCACAGCCCCTAGTTTATCCGGACACTCGTGTCACTAGAACCCTGAGCTTAAAATGGTCCGCACACACAGCCTGTCATGACATGTAGCAGAAGGAGAGAATATATCTTGCGTTGGTGAAGACATTTTTTCTGAGAATACATTTTGAGAGGCCGGTGAGTGGCAACTCATGATTCAACTCGACATCTTTTGGCAGACTGACAGGTGTCAACTCCAGTGAATGTCCCAGGGAAGAGAAATGTGTCTATAAAATTGACTTTATAGTGGAGTTTTTTCTTGACTAGTTTTTAAAAACAATCTTTAAACTTATATCACAACTGAGCAACTAAAGTCCAATAGAGGAAGACTGTGGGATTAGACTGTGAATTTGTGGACCTTAAAGGGGCCCTATGCTAATTAAGGCGAGACACAGCAGGCAAAAACATTGTTTTTCATGCACTGGTCAATTTTGAGATTTTGTACTATTTTGATTCCATAACATCTTTTCTTTCAGGCTTTTGGAAGGAAAACGTACAAAATACACATTTAAGTGTTTATTTTACTATAGTTTGCCTATTTGTGTCTGTATATTTCTCCTAAATTCACCAAAAGTTAGCATTCTAACGTAACATAAAGTACCGCGACCGCTGTTTGCACCATGTCATCAGAGATATCGTTGGAAAGCTCGGTTTCTCCTGCACAATCTCATCAGATCCAAATATGGTCATTTCCTTTGTATCAGAAACCAATCGTGAAAGTACAATGGGGTCTTAGACCAAGAAACCAAATCTCATTGGCTGGTGTCAATTTCTGACAACGTGATTCGTTCAGATGCGTCACGTGGTGTGCTAAAACCATTCCTGGTTAGCTTTCCGCTAGAAATTTAAATTTAAAAAGGCCAAAAGAAAGGTGAAAAAAACGTTCACAGAGAAGACGACAACAATTGTCACTTGCACGAAGCAAGGTTATACAAAAAACAAATGACCCCGAACATGAAATACCTTCAAGGAGTGCGTCGAGGCGCAAGCTATCATCCAAATAACAGGAGAGTTTAGCTAGCGCCTCACAGCAATCTTTAAAGGTCGTTTTTCTCAAAATGAGTTTTTTCTCCTACTCTGAGTTCGAAAATTCCTCTTCAGTAGCACGTAGATACACCAAACGTTCCAGTTATATTCCTAATAATATTATGAAGGCTTTTACAGAAGGGTTTGTTCATATATCATTCATAGCCTGAATTATACAACATTGTATACCTAAAAACATGGCGAAACTGGATATTATAGGGCTGTTGACAGTATTTTCGGATTTATGGAGTGATACAAAGAGATATCCATAATCCCTTCTGTAAAAGCCTTAGATACTAATATGACTACAAAATGAAACAAGAATTTTTAACCTGGCTTTATCCAAAGTTCAGATTTTGGTTCCTGAAATGTGTTCAAATATGCGCCTATTTAATGAGATAATGGATCATTTGCATATTTAAACATGCTATTTCAGAAAACTTGTAATACAAATTTTTTTTTCCTTATTGTCAGTAATTAACTGGAGACATTTCTAGCTGATATATTTAAGTTAAAAAAAATTACCCTATTCACCTGGGGTGTCTCGCCTTAAGGTTTCATAATTGTATTTTGTGCCTCTACTGTGACATGTTTTCATGCTTCATGTTCAAAAAGCTCTTGATTTTTCTCATACTGCCTGTGATGCAGCACCTCTTTTCACCCTCTGTCTGAAACCAGAGCCCAGTCTGCTCTGATTGGTTAGCTGGCAGGCTCTGTTGTGATTGGTCAACCGCTTAGAGATGTCCCGCCCCTTAGCATTATCACGTATAATGTGTTGGCGCGCTAGCACAATAGAAGCACTAGAATGTGAGAGAAACTCCCTCTGGAGGAACTTTTGGATTTTAGTCTTTGCAGACCATTTACATGCACAGAAACCTATAACACACTACAGGAAAGAGAAAACATCAAGAAGTGTAATAGGACCTCTTTAGTTCAAATGTCTTTCTTTATTCAATGTAATAATAAACATGTTTTTCATATACGAAATATATGGTGTTGTGTCTCAAGCCACTTGTTAAATATGCATCCAATTTCAACTATTTATTTTGTGTTGTTTTCAGTTTGCCCACCAAATCCTGAGCTACTAACTCCAAACACTGTCACTGGCACACCCTTCACTAAACTAAATATGATTTTCATTGTTGATTAATTGGCAGATTATTTTCTTAATAATCAATGTTTTTCACGTACCCTCGTGGGTACCACTTTACAATAAGACAACCCTTATAAATGGTTTACGAATAGTTTGTAATTCATTTATTAATTAGGTTGTGAACACCTTATAAATCATGAATAAGCTTTTACTGTATAAGACTTTATAAACAGGGCAACTGTGACTGGTTGTTTGCCAAATAGTGAGCCCGCATTTATCTGTACTGCTAAGCCTTATATTGGCTACTTAACTTGATTAATCTTCTTCATCAGCCAGCATCCTTGGTAGGGCTGCACGATATTGGAAAAAACTGACACAATTGCGATTTTTTTCCCCCCCTGCGATATATATTGCGATATGAAAACGTACAGGAATTGAAGAAAAGACCGTTTTTTTCCCGTAAACCATCCTTTCTTTATTTTTTTAGTCACGGACGTCTGGATCTTAATTTATCAGAGCAACAAGCTGAGCTAGCTCGGTTAGCAGCGCCGAACTGCCCAGGAGAAACACATGAAACGACTTTATTCAGTGTTTTTACCTTTAAAGTCCGTCTGTTTTGGAGATTTGATTGTGGTTTGCTGTGCATGCAGAGCCTGCATGTCACTCACTCAAGTACCCCTGAGATGAGAGCCGCGCAAGTTTTCCTTTTGTTGCAAGCAGCAAAATAATTGTAACATGACGTGTTTCAGCTAATTTGTCTACTTAATATCGCAAGTCCTAAAAAATATTTAAAAAAAAGGAAGATCTTTTTTTTTTTTAAATCTTCACGCCCTGCGATGTGAATCAACCCGATATCACGGCAAGACGTGAACATGTGACGATTTACCATGCTGGGAGACGTGAAGATGTCACGATTTTGTCCCTTCAAACGTGACAGTTACACGGTATTGTTAACCCATGTTAACCAGTGGAGAAATAACCGGAAATACCAAGCAAATGCTACCCCGACGTAATGATTTATTTTTTTGTTGCCCCAGCTGGTCGACACCTCTTTTAGCAGAAACAAAGGCTACATTAATGTATTAAATCGATGTTAATCCGTCCGTGTGGATGTGGAATTAACGGACGTGACGTTGTGCGATTGAGTTGCCAAGCAACAGCTTCGGTTCATGTTATTTACAAACTCTTCAACTACAACCGTAGTTATATTTAAAAACATGTTAGAAGGCCTCACAAAATACTTTAATGCAAATTAAAATGTAAATGTGAAGGAATGTGTGTATAACAAAATACATCGGTGATAAAAGAAACCGGAAACAGACTTAGGCAAGATCCTCAGCTCGATGATTGGATGGTTAGTCGCAATGCATGCTGGGATTTGGTGTTTATGTGATGTGAAATCTGAAAACGTTTTTTAAAAATACAATAATACTTAATTTAAGTATAATAACTTTTTAATACTTCAGATGGAAGGCTGACAGGCAGGTAGGCCATCCAGTTATTTTAGCCGGGCTGGCTCAGATGATTGGTCGTGCTTTTTACAGTACTACGGCTTCCACAGATGACATTTTTGTATGGATTTTTTGTCAAAGCACTTAAGATATTCATTGCAATCGGGATTTTAAGAGCATTCCATGGAATATAACAACAAGTGTATCTCGAGCCGGTTTCTCAAACTTACCTACCCCACCTTTAATATAACTTGAACAAATTATAAATGGTAGTAACTCATTAATAAATGGTGATTTGTTTAACACTTTACAAGGCTCCCTTTTGGCAGTTATAAATGTTAGTAACTCATAAATAAATAGTCATAAAGAAATGCCAAGAAACATCAAGATGGAAGGGGAAAATCAACTCAGTGAATAACACATACCAAGGATGCTGGCTGATGAAGAAGACAAAGTAAGCTAGGTAGCCAATATAAGGCTTTGTCATCTTGCCAAATAGTGAGCCTGTGTTGATGTATGAAAACTATGTTAGAACTGGTTTATAAATGGTTCTTAATGATTAATGAAGTGTTTACAACCTAATTAATAACCTAATTATAGACCCTTTATGAATCCTTTATAAGGGTAGTCTTATTGTAAAGTGGTACCCAATTGGGAAACATGTCCATCACAATTTATTAAAGTCCAATGTCATATCATCTTGAATGTAGTGCTTTGTCACTCCTAAACCGAAGATACTAGGTTTGATATCATACAACAAAAAAAACTGGAAATCCTTAAGATTTGAAAACAGCATTTTATGCAATTTTCTTGGACCACAAAGTGTTGGAAATAAATCTACATATCAGTGCAGCTCTAAACATAAACATGATCTCTAATTAGTTAGTGCAGCTTCAAGTGTGATTTATAGCTAATTTGTTTTTAAGGAAACTCTTTGCGTCTCTCCTATTTTGTTAATTTCAAAGGCTATTAAAACCCTTCCTATCATGACAACCTCACATGGCTCTCGGCAGTGTATCACTTTGGACACACAAGGACATGAAGCGTATCAGTTTCCACTCTATTGGATTTCTTTGTTGGTTCATTTATTTTTCAGGAGGGTTAGTCAACCCGCTCCACAGAGAGCTGAAAGAGATAATCCCGAGTGTGTGACATATAATACAAGAGAAATAAAAGTTAAACATGATGTTGACCCTGTCCTCTGACCATTAAAGTGCATCTCGCTCCCTGGAGTGAGAAGTGTCTAGACATGCCGGTCACTCCTGCCAGAGAGATAAACCCCAGAGAAGCAGCCTGCAGGCACAAGAGGAGCAAAAACATCCCAATGTTGTATATCAACACTCACTTCAAAAGCCGGTATGATTCCTCGAGAACAGACATTGACCTCAAATGCTCCCAATGATGAGGACAGAGCCTTGCTGTGTGAGTGGGAGAAAAATAAACACAGTCTAAACTTGAGCTAATTCAGTCAGACACAGTTGTTAATGAATTGAAAAGTTATTGCAAATGGTTACACAGTTCAATTGAGTGCTCTGCTTTCACAGAATCTGATCAGCCTAGAGGATTCTGCCAGGGAGACCTAAAACAAGCTCTGCATATAACTGAATAGAAGATGGCTTTAAATATTCATGAACATTAGCAATTGGCAAGTGAAGATGCCATTATATTACTGATGTTACATTGCTGATACAGTAGTGTTTACTGCCCTAATATTTTTTAATATAAACATTTTTACAATGTGATCCTTCTTAAACCAAAATTATTTCTAATATCCAGCAGGAGACGACTCTTCAGGTTGCCAAACAGATCTGATTGTATAGAAGTCTATGAGAAAATGACCCTACTTGACACTTAATTTATCAACTCAATACAAATATTTCTTATGATTTTAGTCACGATTCGCTCGCTACTATGGTGTTAATGAAGGGGAAATATGTGTTTATTTGTCTACACTTAACGGTTTCACAGTTAGTTTTAAGCTCATTCAAGTTTATTGTAACATATTGGTCTCCTATAAGAAAACATTTGTCCTCTCACTTCTGGTTCCAAAAAACAGACGCCATTTGCCCAAATGCCAAACTAAAGACTTCCAAACCTCAGTGTTCAAAACAACAGGCGAATTAACTGTGAATACATTTTTTTACTGGCACAGGGTCACTTTTACTGAGTCTGCCTTGACTCTATGAAAGATGAATCCTTTGGGCGAGTTCATCACAGGAATGGTGTCATGTTTTAATGACCCGGTGCAGCTGCTCCCTTAGCTTTAGGGACTATTTTCTTATTCTTGTCAATCTGTTTTGCTGTTGTTGTGCTGTCATGGTGCTTTTCCTTTTTTTTTAAACCTGGCAGGCAAAACCAAAGTATCTATTTGATTTATTTGAACTGTCTTTTCTACTCATTGTGAATTGGTTCCTTTCATTCTTAGAGTTTTTCAACATCATAATCAGACTAACTGATAGCTTTTGTGCATTGACTATTTGAAAGATTACTGCAAATTGTTATTTCTGTAAAATCAGCAAGCACTGTATCAATCCAATCCATTTTATTTCTATAGCACATTTAAAAACAACAGAGTTGAACAAGTGCTGGACATCAACAACTATATCAAAAACATAGCATAAATACATGAAAAACAGACAGGACATGAAACAAATGTAAAACACGAGACAATGAAAAACACTTCAGAGTAAGTGGTGTTAAGTTCCTTTTTACTCAATAACCTGATCTGATTATGCCATTCATTTTTTATTTGTTTATGCCTTCTTATTCTTAGTCTAGAAAATACCCTGAATATGCCCACTTACATTTATATTCATGATACCATTGTTGTGACGTGACTACAGAGCCATCCTGGGGACCTCATGTCAATGTAATAATGTGTACCATTAATCCTTACATTCCTAAGTTAATTTCCCAATAATTCTATTACACTTTATTACATTTAGAAAAATTAAGTCTTATTTGCCGTGGTTGTAAGACTGTAGCAAGCGTAAAAGGCTCTTAGCAAAGCAAACCATACTATAGGGCAGGCAGTTCCTTATTGACAAGCTCTTAACATGTTACATAAGCCTAGCTAAAGGGTAGAGTGCTTTATGTAACACATGGTTATTAAAACCTTGACAAAAACCTCTTCAGTATTCAAAAACAGTCACTTTGATAATTATTTCTACAAATGTAAGGACACAAACACAAGGAAGGAACTGTGGGATGTTATCCTTTGCAGACCATTCACATGCAAAACAACCTATATAACACACAACAGGAAAGGGAAATAATAGGGCCTCTTTAAAGATAAAAATAAATGTTGTTCAGAATAAAAAAAGGACCTGATGAATGAAGGTATACTGATGAGGGGTGTGTCATAGGCCATAAAGAGCTCTACAGTTTATAAATAACATTCATGGCTATTGATTGACCTTTTGTGTTTGCCTGTCCCATCATGGAGGTCAGAGGTCAGAGTGTGCAGAAGCCTTAAAGGTGGTCTGGAGAGATTGTCTCGCTGAGATTTATTTCAGTATCACTGCTGTAATATGTCACGTTATGGTTGGAGGTCTTTCAGGGACATGAACCTCAGGCACTGTTTAGACAGGCTCGAGTGACTATGTGAGTGAAAAATAAGTCAAATGACTTTAAGGAAATGTTTTTGGCGAAAGGAAATCCATTATTATTCTAAACTACCTCTGAAGCACTCGGAGAACACCACTTTCAATCCACTCCCATGCATTATGGGAAAGTCGGCTTGAGCTTTCAAACAGCACACATTATGCTTTTAAGCAATCAGAGCAAATTTGATGATACAAAACGTAAAAGTGCACCCTTTTTGCTTCTTTCACTTCCAGATATCTGTGCTTTCAGGTGTCGTAGTTATAGTCCTCTCACCATTTACCACACCTTTTATATTTTCTGTTATTAAAAGCTTTTAAGAGATAACCCTTATAAGCGTTGGATACATCTTTGTCAGCTGAACCAATCTTTCAGGTCAGCAACAACAAATAAAGAAGTCTTCTTGTTTGACAGCCTGAGATGCTCAAAGCACTAAGCACTGAGATCTGCCTCATGGAGTTGTAATTGTAGGTTAACCTCTTTGCATGCGACATCACAACAAGTTTTTCCAGTCCGTTTCTAGAGCTGCCATCATGTAACTCATGTATCATGTATGGCACCATGTCAAAACCAAAAAGTTCTTTAAGTATTAAAGGTCACATGTCATGGCCATTTCCACTGATCATAATTCCATTGTTGAGGTATACTAAAATAGAAAAATACTGTGCAATTTTCCAAACTCACATTGGTTTCGCATACAGCATCTCTGTAAAGTATGTGTATTCAGCAGTATTCACTTTCTCCACTAAACGGCTCGCTGCAGCTCCTTCCCCCCCGCCCCTCCGTGATTTCCTTGTTTAGCGATACACAGCCAAACACTGCCAAACTCAACCTGAACACACACAAAGTCACAGCCGAAATAAAAACAATAAGTGTGGGTTGATATTGAGTAAGAAAAAGGTTTATAGCTTGATAAACGCTATGAGAATGGGTCTGCGCACAGAATTTTGCGCGATCCCAACTGTCTTTTATCAGCCTGCAGCACGGAGCAGAAATCCGCAGGGCTGCCTTCACTGAGTGTGTGTGTGGATTGGTCAATTTGGACCAATCAGCGGGGGCTTAACGTAACGGCTCCACGGACGTAACATAACGGCTCCACGGATTGGCCCATTTAGTTCCGGGTACGTGCTTTCGTAAGCACGTACCCGGAAGAATCAAATGGATGATGACGTCATGATGACGTTTCATCAACGAGGCGTTTTGGGGAGGTATTTTCTGTTTTAGAGTTTTACTCGCTACAGGGTGTACTTTGAGGTTTTTGACTCTGCACACCGTTTACATGCAGAAAAACCTTCATAACACACAAGGGGACGGGTAATAACCGGAAAAGCATGACATGTGACCTTTAAGGGCATATTTAAACATCTGCGGGACCTTTTTTACAACAGCACTTTTTTCATCTGTTGGCGTCAAACGTCAAACGTTAGAACACTAAACATACACTATGATGTTTATGGAATGATTGTAGCCATTAGAAAACAATGACAGAACATTTACATTTACAATGCAGAAAGAAGGCAGGGACACACTCTTCCTTTCTCATACCATAATTAGCAACCATAAAAACACAATTATGAACCTGACCTATGAATTATTAGCACAATATGTCCTCTTTAAGACAGAGTTCCTAACATTATGTTGTTTCAAGTGTGAGCAAACAAACAGCTTTTCAGTATCTACAACAATTTAGTTCTAATCCTTTCAAAAAATGGGTGACTTGTTTAAATCCATTTAAGGAAACGTTTTCATAACAAGTTTTAGTGTATAAAGATTATTGCTGTGTTCATTTCCTTAACGAAAACTATGATTACAAATGTTGATATTTTTATTTATCTTTCCATTTCGAGGTCATGACGAGACGATAACGAGACGGCACCAGCGTAAATGAACCCTAACCCTAACTTAATATTAATGAAGACTACAATTGAATAAAAAGAAAATATATGTTTTGTTTTTACTTGAACCAACAAAAAAAAAGGAAGAAATATTAACAGTCTTTTGTCTGTGAAGGAATACATCATTTGTTATAATACACTGTCAGAACAAAATGACTTAGGGTGACTGCGAGTAACTTACTGAAGTTAAAGGTAATAATAAGACAAAAACCAGGCTCTGGAGACATATATTTTGCCTTTACTGAAATATTCAATATATTCTGATATCTTAAGAAAGACAAAATATCCACCTAAAATGTTACTGTTAAGTTGTATTTGACTCAGATAAGATATAAATGCCCAGACTTTAAGTCAACTAAAACTGGACTCAACTGCTACCTTATGGAAGGCAACGAATATTCTTCTGGGTCAACACATTCACTCACGTGTTGCTCAGCTCTGGGACCTTGCATTAATGCTCACTGCAGCTCCAATTCAGTCATGGTACAATGTTTTATGCTAAATAACAGTTTAGCATTTAATCTAAATCCATAATTGTTATGGGTTTCCAAAGTAAGGATGCTCCCTCGATGATTTGAATCATCAATCAGGAAAGCCCTGAGTCGGATCTCATTTTGTCGTCTAAATTCAATTTCAGCTGCTTCATTGTACATAGATTACCACGGATAACAGCAGCCAATGCTCTCAGTTTTGGGGATAAAAGTAAAAGCCCTTAATATTTTATTCAAATTCAATTGTCCTTTGTAAGAGGAAGAATGTGTAACTTCTTCTCACAAAATGTACATAGGCCCGCTTTACAATCCTTATAGTTTCTTGGCTAAAACACAAGGCTATTGTGTGGAATTCTCCTATTTACATATATTAATAAAACCAAGGGAAAGAGCAAGAGAGATAAAGTGTAAGAGAACATTTGCTTCTGTATACAAATAAAAAAAGGGTCCAGAATTATTTCTGTGTTTGTCTATTCAGTGTTTAATGAGTATCGTTGCATTCTTTGCAGTCTCATCGGTCCAACTTGTAAAGGTCTCTGCTTTTTACTTTTTAGAAAGAGTGGATATTCTCTCTGGGTAAAAGAAATAGTCCAGTGTCAGCCTTGATGGTGTCAATGACTCCACACTGGGGCTCCTGCATCTCTCTCTGCAGCAGTAGTACATCTACATGCTGACCTTGCTAACACCAGAGCTAGCTATAACCATATTAGCCATTCCCCCATCTTATCACATTTTAGTCACATGTGTTATTTTACACAAGGTTATATCTTATATATATTATGTGATCATTTCTTACGCCAACTGTCTGATAGAAATTGTTCACTGACTTAAATAAAGAAGAGTTTGAGAATTAATTATTGTTGTCCTCATAAAATGTGCTATTTTACAGGAAGACAATTCATGTTGACTGAATGTTTTTAAGGCCTTTCTTTAAAGAATAATATTCAGAATCATACTCTTAAAGAATATTTGTCGTTCATGTTGTTAGCACTTTCTTAGAGAAAGGAGTATTATTGAAAGGAATAAAGAGTCAAACTTAGCAGAAGAAGATGTTTTGTTTGGCGTACCCCAAAGAGCATAATGGGGCACCTTTAAGATAGAAATCTCTGCAAAAGGCCACAAAAGAAAATGTTTCAGCTTACAGTCAATTTTCAAATAAACCCTCAGCTGACACAGCCGAGTTAAAACTGAGTAATATGATCACAGGATATGCGTTTACTCCCCGTAAATAACCTGGCAGCAGGAGGGGGTGCACGCCTCTGCTAAGTCAGCACTACAGGAACCACAATTGCATGAGACAATCACATTTTCCATTTAAATGAAATGTTACCATTATGGAACCAGTGAATCGATGAAAATGCTGCACAGCTCTCAATTTCTCATCAGGGACTTGTTTGTGTGTGTGTGTGTGTGTGTGTGTGTGTGTGTGTGTGTGTGTGTGTGTGTGTGTGTGTGTGTGTGTGTGTGTGTGTGTGTGTGTGTGTGTGTGTGTGTGTGTGTGTGTGCGCCTTCTGGCACGCGGCGACACATGTTTCAGTTCCATTCTCACGAGAGCGACGCCCCGACTGAAGCATCATCTTTTCATTTGACAGTCATTAATCTGTTACAGTTCGTATCTGCAAAACATCAAAGATCAACAGCAATTATTAAAGCGACAAGCTTCCCAAGCACAAATCTGCGAGGCGTCAAAGTGATGGAATATTTATCATTTTACCTGAGGGAGCCGCTCTGCCTTTTAATGAACACAAGAGGGTTATTGGGGAGTGTGAAATTAAAGAGAGTGCTGTTCTGTTATTTGGTGGTGAAAGAAATGCACTGATTTGTCAGGGGAGATTTGAAGCCAGCTGGGTGCTGAGATCAATAGTCTTACGATAAGATAACAGAGTGGTATGAAACGCTTTGTTGTTAAAGGCCAAATCTGTCAAAGGGGCCTTTGTAATGAACCAAAGCGCAGCGAGCACCAATGAAAATACAGATAAACCTCGAAAACAAGTCGTCATTAAATGTGGAATACGCATGTCTTTTTCACACTTGAAAACAGTTTCATTTAACAGGATTTTTTCTTTGAATGGTTTTTATTTTTCTGCAGCCTGATGCACTAGCTAAAGGTAGAGTAAGTTATCTCTGAAGTGAGGGGGCCAATTCCACTTAAAGGAGCCCTATTTTGCTAATGTTCATGTTTGTATTCTCTTCCTCCACTCTGACATGTTTAAATGCTTTAATGTTCAAAACGCTCTTTATTTTTCTCACACTGTCTGTGCTGCAGCACCTCTTTTCACCCTCTGCCTGAAACCAGAACCCAGTCTGCTCCGATTGGTAAGCTGGCCGGCTCTGTTGTGATTGGTCAACCACTTAAAGATGTCCCGCCCCTTATCAAAATCACGTATAATGTGTTGGAGGGAAATTGACGTTTTCATTTAGCAAAAAAAGCTAACGGCTAAAAAAGCTAACGTCAATCACCAAACAACAACAATAAGGTGCCTACAATAAGAAACTAAGGTAAGGTGATGTTGATAACTGTAAAACTTTATAGTGAATATTGCAGAGTGAAACTGTGAACTATACAGTGGTGACTCATCGTTAGGGGCAGCCCCACCTAGTGTCAGCGGAAAGTAATTCAAATAATAATTAAAGAAATATGAAAAAAATATATACCTTAAAATATATTTTAAGATCATGTTTAATCATCTGATTCGTCTCTACATTGCTGTTTTAGTCTGCGTTCTTCTCATTAGTATCTACAGTGTGCATATTGAGCCATTTTGAGCGATGTGGGGCAATCCCCGATCTAGCCCCTCTCTCTGCTGTCAAAATGAATGGGTGCTGTAAAAGCTACACTGCGCATGCTCAGAGTCTTTTTGTATTCAATGTGTAAGGCAAAAAAAGTATCACCAGTGGGGCAAAGTGCTGTATTACGTGTGCTGCGAATAGTGTAGTTGTGAAGAGGAGATGAGAGAGAGCAGTTTATAGCGATTCAAATCAGTAAAACGGAAAGAAAATGAAGTTGACCATCTACTTCACCTTTGGTAAGTTCATTTTATGTCATATATTTTGTTGATCTTCTGTGTTTTGCCTATAGGCTATTGCTCTGCTGGATCGATTGATATTGTGACACGGCATTGTTAACATGGCCCACCAGTGCAGAAATACCCGGATGTTGACAAGCAATCCTCTATCTCATTTTTGTGGAGAATACGAAGATTTTTTCAGTTCTTGTCAAGCAAATGTATATGTACTACGTATGTTACTAAAGAGGTTTTAGATTGGCCAGTGTCCATGTGAAGTTATTGTCATCTCTTGGCGTGAAAACAGTATTTCCCGTGTCGGTGTTTTCATAGTAACGTGGTTGCTAGGGACGCAGCTCTCGCTGCCGGAAATGAGTATTCTCACTCCCAACTCGTCCTATATGTCAGGATCCCTTGGTGTCACTATCAACGTAGTGGGGGGTCCTTTAGCCTCGATTTTCAACTATCAGGGAGTCCCATTGACTTGCATAGAGCGAACCCCCCCCACTTTTGTACATATAAAAACGCCACTGGAACTATAGTACAAAGTAATACACAGTACCTCACAGATGAAATTGTTACGTAATCATGATAGAATAAACTGGCAAACTATTATAAATAAACATTTTTACTTATTACGCTTTTCTAACCCTACTTATTCGTTGTTTCATCTTTATGCTCTTTCATTTGCATGTTAACAGAGCACTATAATATAGTATTAACAAAAGTGCTGGACGACACACTTGTAAAGAAGGAATTTCTGTTTCTCTTTTTATTTAGCTAATCTGTTGCCAGCAGGTCATTTTATCTGTATCTTCGTTTGTGAAATACGGCCTGTATATTTCCATAACTTCAATAACTTTCAAACTAAGGGAAGACAGAAAGAAGACTGCCAACCATAAGTGTTTTGCATGTGTCTTAGATCACCTGATTGGATATTAAATTGACAATTCCCTAAACCCCTCCCCTGAATAGCAATTGTCTATTCTTTGCAACTGTAATCAGTATGTGTGCTGAAACAATGTAAATTAAAGTGCTATTATAAAATCTAGCATTAAACGTTTTTGCTGTAACATAATTCCATTCAGACCTTCAGACCTACATTAAAAACCCTATCAGCATCACTGTATACCTGTAAATACACCACTTAAAAAAGCAGTATGGGGATGGATGCAGCAGGAAAGCTATCAATTAGCTAATACTGACAGTGTTTAAATGTGTGTACACTAAAAAGTATAAGGTTATTAAATGTAACTGAACATAACACAGTATATGACACTAAATATGACTTACAGGCAAATGTTTCCAAGGCACAAACAGGAAAGAGAGGAAAGGGTAGCTGGAGATGCAGGTAACCACGTAACCAAAAGGCTTTCAAGCCATTTTAATAGTTTCCAAATTGTAGTTTACAACTTCCTAGTACATCATGTGATTCCATTGAGCCCAACATTTCTTTTCCCGTAGACTTACAGTATATTGGGAAAGGAACGTATGAAGATTGGCTGATATTTCCTTCAGGTAAAACCTTTAACTACCAGTACAACAACTTTATTGAAACTGTTGTTGAGTTCAAAGTTGTAAAATATACTAATAGCCAAATTGGGTATTGTTAACCTGCCACTTTTCATGTGTAAAAGCCAAAAAGTCAGGGTTAATTTGGGTTGAATTCTAACATACATGCATGTACACAACAACTTAAGCCTTTCCTGATTGCCATCTCTGAACTATGACCTGGCTATGTCACATGACTAAATCAACCAATGAAATCAAAAGTAGGAAATAAACAAGAAAATAAACAATGACTCCCAAATGACCACTAGGGGAAGAAAGTACTAAAAAAAGAACATGACTGTTATTTTTGTAAAATGCAAATGTAATGCAAAAGGATTGACATGCGTAGTTTCAAACAATTTAATTAAATGTATAACTCCACTGTACAATGTTTGACTACACACATACATATCACGTCCCTCACATTAACAATTTCACACTGTCTGTTGGCTATGCATTTTACCACCAATCCTTCTTCCAAACATCACCACCACCACCATAATAAAGGAGAGAGATTTTGACACATTTGTTGACTGACATTTTTCCAGCAATAAAAGCAGCTGTTTAGCATATTTTAATGAATCACGTGCTGTCTGCATCTGCTCCCTGCTTTGCAACTTTTAAATATGTGGCATACAATATGCTTCCAATGGAGAAACTCCTGGAGGGTAGAGTTGAAAGGATAAATCGCACAAAATCTGTATGTTTGTCTCTTTGCTTAACATGAGGCTATGGTTAAAGCTAGACATGTACATGGTTACTTACAAGAGAAAGCAGTTTCGTTAAAGAAGAAAAATATCCACAGAAATGTCCTATAAAAGTTATTTTCTTTTGCTCTCAATGTTCTTATACAATAAGTTACCAAATAATGGAAAAATGTAAAGTTTAGCTTATACCCACTTGGTAGAGCTGACGTTCCAGTTACCACGGTTCAAATCCGGCCTGGGACCATTTGCCACGTGTTGTCCCCCCTGTTTCCCCCGCAGTTCAATAAAGGCTGGAAAAAAACTTTAAAAACGTATTAAAATAGTTATAGTTAAGCTTTACATTAGGTCTGAATGCAACCAAGTATGTAGTGCTGTCAATTGATACAAATGTAATTGCGTTAATCACAATAATTAAAGGTGGGGTAGGTAATTTTGGAGAAACCGGCTCGAGTGAGTTAGAATTTGAAAATACACAACCGGAAAAAATCTGCCACTTCCTTACAGAGCCCCTCTTCCAACACACACGAACGTGCACATGACCAATGAGGACACGGGATAAGTTTGTGCACAGATGGAAGGCAGGTATGCCATCCAGTTATTTTAGCTGGGCCGGCTAAAATGATTGGTCGTGCTTTTTACAGTGCCACGGCTTCCACAGATGAAATGTTTTTATGTATTTATTGTCAAAGCATTTAATATATTCATTTCTATCGGGATGTTAAGAGCATTCCATGAAATATAACAAAAAGTGTTTCTGAAATAAATTACATACCCCACCTGTAAGCACAAGTTTGAAATACTAGTTTGAAATACTAGTATTTACTTATTATTTAGTATTTTGGTAGGATTTAAAACCAAAACACATGTGATGTTAATGATACGTGACAACATAATTTCTGGATTATTCCAACACCAAGCTAAAGCATAGACACAGCTGCTGTCAGGAAGACTGTGATGACACAGTGACCACCAACTGGCGGCCCGTGGGCCACATCCGGCCGCCAGACATTCTCATCCGGCCCGCACGACGGGGGTGACATTCAAGCCCCCAGGAAGTGCGCCGGAGTCTGATGAGAATATTCGTTGTGGCCAAATGGCGGTGCTACACTTCCGTTTGGTTGCTGGTCCCGGAAACACCTTTTCCCATTGACTTACATTGGGAAAGAGTGGTCTGTAACTCGTTGGATAATTTTTAAACTAAATAAACTACCCAGTATGAACTTTTGTATAGCCCTTATTAAAAACATTCGTTCCTCAAGTTGTAAAAATGTGCTAATAACGTTATTCTGAGAGTTATATCCCTCTGCATTATGAACGTGCATCTAACCCACGGGACAGCGCCGCCCGGCACGTTCATGTTACGTGTTCAGCAGGTTCAGCACTACATGCGTTTATCTTTACCCATGGATGCACAATAACAACGGACCCATATCGTCTCACTGCCATCCCACGGAGCTGTAATAATGGATATATTGCACATGTTTGCTTTAATTCATCATTTGTAAAATATTATACTACATGAGCTGTATGATTAAATCTTGTACCGTAAATGTTGTATTAAATAAAGTTAATATAACCGACGTTAGATTAACGTCCCTGTAGCTTCTTATTTCACTAAGAAGCTTATTGCACTGTATTTATATATTTATATATATATATATGCAGTGCAATAATTCTTTCATGCTAAATGAAGCTCTGTTGCTTGGATATCACTCCTATTACAGCGTAATATAAGTACATAACGATTGATGTTACATTAGCATAATTACTAGCTAGCCGCTAGCTGCTAACTGCCGCCTCGTTAATATCAAATCCATCATAAAAGCAAGCCATTACCATGCTGTCATGAACGTGCGGTGCTGTTACGTGTATGCAAATTGACGTGCTTGATGTGAAAGAGCATTTTGGTTAAAGTTGCGCATGCGCTATGAGCGCACATACGGGTACTTCTCAGACATGCCGGGTAATCTGTGACGTTTCGCTCTCTCAAAGATTGGGCCATTTTATCATCATGCGCCGCAACTCTCATAGGAATGAATGAGGCCCCGCCTCCCACGCTGTATCCAGTTCTTATTATACATCCATGCTCCGCACCACAGCAGTAGCCCCGCTGCGTCCAACAGAGAGGTAGCAGCTGCGGGACAGTAGCATAGAAGCAGGGTTGGGTTGTAACGGAATACATGTAACGGCGTTACGTAATCAGAATACAAAAATCAATTATACAGTATGAACTGTATTCAGCTGGCGTTACATTTGAAAAACGAGTAACCTGATAACAGTTACTTTCGTAAACCTGAAGTGAATACATTTTGGAATACTTATTGGAATTATTGGTGGAAAAGATTCCTCACAAAAAGTAATATTCATTACCGGCAGAACTGTGTGCACACTGCACAGCGCTGCAGCATGTCTGTGAGCAAGAGAGAGATGCAGCGTGTCTGTGAGGCCCCGCCCCCGCACGCAGATGATAGATATGGAATGCCATTTAAGCCAAAATTAAATAAATAAATAAATACATCAATAATTAAATAAATACATATATATATAAATATGCCTATGAAATAAATTATGAAATAAATAAATGAGGCAATAAATATGTATACATGTACATTTAAATACACATGTATTTATTTCATGGGACTTTTATTTCATAATGAGACATTTATTTCAAGAGACTTTTATTTCATAATGACACATTTATTTATTTCAAGAGACTTGTATATCATAATGACACATTTATTTATTTCAAGAGAATCGTATTTCATAATGACACATTTATTTATTTCAGGTGACTTGTATTTCATGATGAGACATTTCATGATGAGACATTTCCATTCCTTATATGCAAATGACGGGGCGTGGTTAGCTCACAGATCCAGAGACCCAGACCAAAGCAACAGCACCACAACATTGACACTAACTGGTTCTTATCTGGTCCGCCCAATGCTGCTCTTCTGAGAGCAACCGCTCTGACAGCTCTCTCTAGTCTCTACTGGGAAACAGCTAAAAGTCCTTCTGGAGGTAAGCAATGCAACACAATTACACCCAGTCTGAGAGTAAAATATTTCTCGAAGGTTCGTTTTGCTTTCTTACAACGTTAAGTTCATTTTAACGTAACCTTAAGTTTGCTAGGAGGCTATTGTTACGAGCTAGCTGTCTTAGCTAACAACAGTTAGCAGCTAACGTTTTCTGCAGTTTGTGTTGTTCTGAAAAACGTGATGTAGTTATTTAAGGGTATGTTAAATTAACGTTATTTTACAAGTTGAAAGAGTTAAGTTGTGTTTAAAATCGTCAATGTAATGCACGTTAGAGGTTTTTAGTTTGACATGAAGTTAGCTAACGTTAGCTAACTCTACCAGGTTAGCATATTAAGCTGTACTTTCTGTGGCAGCTAGCTTAATACAAAGAGGGGTTTTGTGCTTCATTGCAAACTTTCCTTTTTAATCTACCTGAAACTCTAGCGACAGTTTGTTTCTACTCAACTATACAGACCATTGTTGAGGAGATGCAAAACATACTGTACATGAGTTGGGTCCAACATATACCTTGAGTAATGTTACTTTGCTGCTAAAAATGAAACATCATTATCAGATGAGGACATCACCAAAGTGTGTGAGCCTGTCAGGGGATTTGATCTGTTCTCTGCATGTTGTACACACTGCTCTGGTATTACTTATCTTGTAAAATGTAAGTCTCGCTCTTGTCATCGTTCAGGCTTTGCATTTGAACTCCTATGACTGGTTACGGACTTGAAGGGAACGCCTTCCTGACATCCAGGAAAAAGGTGAGATTCTAATACATTTGAATGCCAAAAACAAGTTATTGTTTTCACTTTTTAAATATGATTGTTTTGGGGCATTTCAGTTGTATTGGACAGAGGCAGTCTCTACTGGAAACAGTGGAGAGGGAGGAGATGATATGCAGCAAAAGGCCCAGCCGGATGGTTGCTGCTCCGTGTGGAACGTGTTCTATCAGGTAAAGCACTTTGGTACCCAGTTCTTTATGGTATTGAGTTTGAATTTAGCCTTTGGAATGTAATTTCCAACAGTGCATTGTAAAGACTGAAAGATGTAAAGCTTGACATGATTTCGTCTTTTACTTAAGAGGATGTTTGTCCTCCTGTGTTGTCTTATTTCCTTATCTTTCTTTCAGGTGTAACATCTACCAATGGTACATGACAGAGACCTCCTCCACCTCTTTGCTGTCTTACTAGTCAATCCTTCTGATCAGGTCGTTTCCTAAATAGTGGTAAGTTTTACAGTTCAGTGTACGTTAATTTAGCAACTTAATGCTTTACCGCTGTTGAATAAACCCTATAATGCTAGTCATTTTATTAAAACTACGATTTTAAACTTTTTGATTCCAATTACAATAAGTTATAATTGTAAAACATATCTTAACATCCATCAGCAATCAATACAACAAATCATCCAACACTAAATAGAAGAAATCTGGACCTATTT
The DNA here is from genome assembly GCF_949606895.1 of Notothenia rossii. Classification (NCBI taxonomy): domain Eukaryota; kingdom Metazoa; phylum Chordata; class Actinopteri; order Perciformes; family Nototheniidae; genus Notothenia; species Notothenia rossii. Next base: position 53,762,714 of record NC_136907.1, on the reverse strand, counting down.
CTTTTTATACAGCAGCATGTTTTGGGACTGCTCATTGATGTCATCAAGAGCCATTGAGTCTACCTTTTTGTAGTCGGCCTCTCAGAATGTTTATCATTTCTTTGTCTCTTAACATTCCTATAATTTTTTTTTTTTTTATTGTTGACATTGTTTTGTTCTTTATTTTTGTTGTGAGAATCACTTTGCAATTATTGTGTAAGTGCTATATAAATAGTTATACTAATATTATTGTTGTTACCATCATTACTATTATTAATAAGGTCTTCTTTGTTTTCTTTATTTATCGCTACAGAAAGGATCATGCCAGCCCACATCAAACACCTGATAAAGAGCTTGTGAACCTCACTGCTGCGGACACCTGTGTGATATTCGACTCTGACTGGAACCCTCAAAATGACCTGCAGGTACGATATATATATCTGCTCTGTCTGTCCTAAAGATAGTTCAATAGGGCTACAACAACAACAGTCTTTCCGTTTATTCCCTCGGTTCTTTAAGTGTATATTTTCCCATTTAATGCTTAAAAACTTTGCTCTTTTGACCCCTCTTTTAATTTTTTATTTCAGGCTCAAGCTCGGTGTCATCGTTTTGGCCAGTCTAAGGCGGTGGAGGTGTACCGTCTGATCACTAGAAACTATGAGAGGGAAAAGCTGGATAAAGCTAGTCTGAAGCTCGGGCTGGACCGTGCTGTCCTGCGGAGCATGAGTGGGAACAAAGAAGGCAACAACAACGGGGTGAGAAAAAAAAAATCTGTCATATTTCTAGATGCCAAGTCATTTTTGGGTCAGTCGCTGTTGCAGTACGCTTAGTTTAATTTCAAAAAGAGTTTTCTAAATCCACTTGTGTAAATGTCTCTCTGCGTCGCCTTTAGCCGGTCCAGCAGTTCTCCAAGAAGGAGATCGAGGACCTCCTGAGGAAAGGAGCCTACGCCGCCATCATGGACGAGAACGACGAAGGCAATCGCTTCTGTTAGGAGGACATCGACCAGATCCTGCAGCGAAGAGCCACCATCACCAGGTATGTTCTTAGCAGCACTAGCCACTTGCGCTTTGTGAGATACCAAGTACTTGGTTATTTGAAATGTAATATTGATGATGTAATAATTAAAACTAGGGATGGGTACCGAGCCCCAGTATTAACGGGGCCCGGGGCTGAATTATTAAAGACCGTGGTACCGTTAACGTCCAACGTTATCGATCTTTTTATCGGTACTGGAGACATTCAAAAAATAGATGTCATATGTATTATATCTACACAAACATTATATCGCAGTCTTACTGTCGCCAACTCCGTTTCTAATATGCAAAAAGACTACGAAGTGCGTCTATGATTTATTTTCGATCTTTCCAATCCAGACGAGAGATCTCTCTCCCCTGTCGGTGTGCGAGGGGGTGGGGCAGTTTACACACAGAACCTGCTACATGCATGCAACACACACACACACACACACACACACACACACACACACACACACACACACGCACACGCACACGCACTCAAACAAACACATGGCGGAGAGAACTAAGCCCCCCGAGGGTAGTTATGTTACCCGTCTTGAGCATGGATGTATAATAAGAACTGGATACAGCGTGGGAGGCGGGGTCTCGTTCTTTCCTATGAGAGCTGCTCATTGGCGCATGAAGTCAAAATGGCCCAACTTTTGAGAGAGCGAAACGTCACAGATTACCCAGCATGCCTGGCTGTCAGAGCAGAAGAACCCATTTGTGCGCTCACAGAGCATGCGGCCCTTAAGCCCCGCCCCCCCGAGCACACACTCTCGGCTCACTAGAATGAATGGAGAGAGAGAATAAATCTAGATTCGGCTTTTAGTGCATTTTACAACTTTAAGGACTTAATGATTCTAGGGCTATACAATAGTTCATACTGGGTAGTTTATTTAGTTTCAAAAAAATTATCCACGATTTACAGACGTCTCTTTCCCAATGTTACTCAAGGGGAAAAAGTATTTCTGGGCCGGTGGACGTCACAGACTGATAAGGAAATTGTAGTACCGCCGTTTGGACACAACGAATATTTTCCTCAGAGTCCGGCGCACTTCCTGGGAGCTTGGTCTTGAGGTGGAAAATGCTTGTTGCCAAAAGTGCAATAAGAGTTTAGCATGTATGTATGTATGTATGTTAACTCAATGATACAAACATGGGTTAATGATTAGAGGTAACTGAGTTATTTATTTAGTTAAAGTTACAGCTATTCTGTTTGCAGTTCTATCATCACATAATTTAATACGATTTGTTAAAACATTGTTGTTTCTTATTTTCAGTTTGCTTCAAGCAGTGGCTGTACGAGAAAGACGTGGAGGACCAAGAAATGCGGTCCAGATTGGCAAAGACCGGAAGATACATAACAGAGAAGATAATGGATATTAACAAGAAAAATAATGTTTATAATTTCTTTGTTGCTGTTTACATTTTGAATTATATTTGTTATTTTTAAATCAAACGCATCTATTTTAGATGATATTTATTTAGATGTACGTTTTTTTTGTAATATTATTGTATTAGTTATAATTTATTAAATAAAAATACTGTTATGAACACTATACAATGTCTTTATTTTGATAGTTACCAGAGTACATTGTATATTTAATACTAACATAAGCTGGTGATAGATAAATGCTGGTCTGCTGGTCTGCCAGCAGACACATATTTATAAAGAAAGAAACAGAAGGGAGGAAATGATGATAGCTAGACTCAGAATAAATCACACAGCATTGAATGGTACGCTGCATGTCATGGGGAAAAGTAACAGTGACAAGTGTAGGAACTGTGGAGTTAAAGAAAATGTGGAACATCTATAAAGCTGCAAGAGAAAAACTAAAGGATAACGTTTTAGAGGCAGAGAGGGAATGGAGTGTGGTTGGTATTTTGGGAACAAAAGGTTTGCTGCTAAAGATCTGTACAACAAAAGATCTGTAGGACTGAAGGATTAATGGTCATCCACCTTTATGATTTCCCTTCAGCGTCACCACACAACCATCTCTCTGTTCCCTGCTCTCGGCTTCCTTCCATCGTGTCGATCTTCAATCCTTCATTTTCATATCCTTCAGTATGTGCATGCAAGTGTGCTTTTGCATGTAAAAGAAGGAGTAGAGAGGAATACACAGCTAAAGGAATGAGAGCAGCTCCAACAGTAACATGCTGCATCAGAATTTATTATTATTTACATTTTATTGCACAACATGTACTTTTACTGCTGATACTTAAAGTACATTTTTGTTGATAGTATGTCTGTACTTTGACTTGTAATTTACATTGTTGTATTGGTACTTTTGCGTAAGTAATGGTTTTAAGTACTTCTTCCACCACTGCTGAAATCGTGCGAAGAAAATGTTGCCTGACCTAAGGTTCTGGGTTCAACATAACTCTGAGGGTTTGAACAGTTTCAAGATAAACTGCCAATGCCTGACTGAAAGGAACATGGGGGTTTGGTAGGGCCACAAGATCTTGTTCACTCAATGGGCGCAGGAGCTGGATCTCAGGAACAAAGACATTAGATGCACAGGGGGTATGTGGTCCTTCCCAGTCCACACCATAATCATCACCAACCTGACATACGAAAGGAATAAAGCCGTTCAGAATGTGTAATCAATTACAATGTGGGTCATTTTGCATGTATTTTAAATAAATAATTGAGCCAGGGAATAAGATGGCATACATTACATCATCTAAAAAACGTTGTTTACCTGTGAGAAATCTTGTCCCTCTCTGTTGTTTAGTAACCACAACTGTAAAGGTGAACGGTGGCTTGCAGTCCTCAGCCCATGGTGATTCCATGCCTCCTTGAAACACTGAAGATGATGCTGAATATGTGGCATGAAGCACCTGTGTAGTGCATACAGGTCAATCTCTTGGTCAGGATTGAGTAATCCTTGGGCCTCCAGCTGGATGAATATTGTGTAGAACAGATCAAGAACATTTTCATACACATCTCTCCAAAGGCGCTCAATTCTGTAAAAGAAAGAATGAAATACAGCCTTTATATTGTATTTTTGGCAGGTCACATTATTCAACAGTTAGCAGGATGGAAAAGTTGTACAAGGTTCTACTAGTAATGGCTGATTGACACTTATGTTCAGACTGGAGTGTGAACACAATGATGAGCGAAGTGAGAGCTGGATTTTAGGTAGTGACCAATGAACTTGTTATGAACTGCCAGTAAAACGCCCCGCTATCACCCCCTGCCCCGCTTGAATGTAAGTATTGTTTTGTGAGGGTGGACAGACATGCTTCTTCTCTCGGTTTCATTGTACTTTAATAATTTATATTTTTTAAATCCTCCATACCTTTGGTTATGAACACTCCGTCCAGTAATATGAGAGCTCCTTTTCTCCCCTTGTGTTTGGACCATGAAGTGAGCAACCCTAACATTCTCACCCCCCTTGTCAGATCTGTAAGGGTAAAAAAGTACATTTATCTGAAGATGACAATCCAACATAATTGTACCTTCAAAAGAAAGGTCTTCTCTCGGAAAGCCTTCTTCAGGGTCTAAGCATACCCTGAAGAAGGCTGTTTGTGCCGTTCTGCGTGGGTTGTAACCCAGCTCTGTTTTAAGATTACCGAAGAGCACCTTCATTACACTTGTTTGAAATTCCGAACACTCATTTTCTTTTTGATAATTGTACCTGTGTTACAAATGCTATTAAAATACATTTTAGTCAAATAAGTCTCATTGTACTTCATTTATTAGACATTTGTAGGACATTACATACCGAATTTGAGATGGCACGCCATATTGGCCAGCAGCAGACAAGAAGCCTTCAAGAACAGTTGTAGCTCTGTTGTTGGTGGCACTACTTAAGTACACAATTAGCTTGGAGAATCCATCAATGCCACCATGAACAACAATCCTCCATCTGTGTGAAATATAACAGGATTAATTGGTTATTGAATTGGGGCCTCATGTCCAAATCACAGTTGATAAAGGCACATCTTGTTCATTAAGCTATGTTAGGAATAGGGTTGGAGGGGTATGGTTGTGGCAGGTTGGGTGATAACGTTGGATATTGCAATAGCAACATGTCCTGCAATATCACAAAACATTATTGCCATTGCAATATCCAACATTATCGTACATTGCATGTTAACCTTCTTTAAGTTAAAAAAAGTTGTACATAAATAAGCAAATTCAATGGCTTAATTTACTTTACCAAGGCAAGCAGATTTGTCAGCTGGGTGAACAACATTTATATTTTAAAGTACCTTTTTCCAACATCTAACCTCTCATCTCTACTAAAGATGGAATCACACAAGGTGCTAAAATGTTGGTTTCCGGTAGGCTAATCTCCGTAAAAGGACTTTGCCAATGGGTCCTGAGATTGTTAGTAGGCTAAAACTGATTTGACCACCTCAGGTGCTAATACAGTGCCCTAACAGAGTAAATATGAAGAGGAAACATGTGATTTCATGTGAACATGTGAACATATGATTTCATGGTACTGTTTGGAATTGAGACATATTCTGGATCATGTTCATACCTTTGAAAATGCTTATAAATAATTTTGTATGTCAAAGCTTACACACATTTGTTAAAATACATCATGGATGTCCCAACTAAGGGTCAGTGTGGGTGCATTTCAACCAAGCAGAGAAACACCCGATTCCAGTGCACCAACTAGTTGTGAGTTCATGTGTCACTGCTTTGTTGGAACACATTCACACCAACCCTTTGCGGATAAAATTGGACACCACTGACATTATGGTACTATCAGAAGAGCTCATATTTAGCTAGGATGTATGTGGTAGAGGGCTTGCCCCCATGCAAGGACTGTACCTTTAGTAGCATCTAATTGTGTTTTTGTTTGAAATTCAAACTCAATTATTATCTAATGAGTAGACAAGGAGTTCAATTAATATCCTCAACTAACTAACATACAGAACCCTCATTGTTATATTTTGTATTAAAAAAGGATAAAGGCATCTTTAAGTATTAATGACCTGGCCGTATATCTTTTAATGTTACTTTTTCCTCAGCCTTCAAATTGGTCTCACACTCAATACTTCCAAGGGTGCAATGTCTGTAGATAGGCCTACTTATTTCAGCAATCACACCTTCACCTCTGTTTTCTCACATGATGTTACTATTTAGTGATTTCAGGTGGTGTGGTACAGGCTTGGAACAAAGAACTGCAGGACTGCAGCACTTGAGTACAGGAGTTCAAGAGCAGTGGCCTACTAGATTATGATGGACACAGCTCAAAAAGCAGCAGGAAAAACTGACCTGATCAGCTTGTGATTACCATCTATATGCCATAGACTATTTGGTGCAGGAACATTGTACTGACGACGCCTTGTAGTCTGGAGGGTTAACCTTCGCATCAAGATTGCTCCTGGATCCACTCTCTGCATTGACGCCCTTACTCGATGCCCTGATTGAAAAAGGAGATTTATTTGTTTATTCAAATTGGCGACTGGCTAAACCCACGTCATTTGGAATTGGGTTGAACATTGAGGTTAAACAAAAACTGTTAATTTTTACTTTGAATGTGTATGCCTCTGGACCGTAGATGTCCCAGCATCATTTTATATCCAGCATTCGGATTAGTGCGCTGAATCTCCATCACCAAGGCATCTACATCGTCATCGTTAATTGAAGAGTATAGGTCAGATTTTCTACAGTAGAAAAACATAAAACGTATATATGTGTAATGTCACTTCAATTATATATTTATTACATAAGCGACAGCAACGTTAGTTAGGTGTAACAGTTAGCATGAACACAACTCCAGTTATCTTAACATTAATTTATACAGTGGCTGCAACTTCACGTGTATCAGGAAACATCTCTGACTTTAGTCATTTTTGATGAATAAACAAAAACCGCAATTTCACGATACAAACAGATTTTGGTGTAACAATAGTCATATCTGACAGAGCAGCTGTTAATAATAACTGACCTAACTTGTGTGCAACGTCAACATAAACGTTTTGGCTAACGTTGACGAACATCCACCAGTCTAACATCTATACTCCATTTCAAACATCTCTTCGTATCATATTGCTACACAATACTAAATAATTGTTTGTCAATCATGTTTTAATTTTGTTAACTGTATTATACACGTTTTTGCCCACCAGTGTCGTCCATAGAAATAAAATAGGAGTAGAACGGACATTCCCATTCAAATAAACGTAGCAGGATAATGGATGTATTATATTTTAAGATAATGCAGGATGGTCAGAGCGGCGGCCATTTGTATGTGTACCATTGCCATAGTGACAGTTGTAGCGGGCTGACCATATAAATAGAATATGAGTATAGTAGTATACTCGTATTCTATTTCTATGGGCTCGTTATTTGTATGACGTTAGCTAGATAGAGCAATAATTTGATTTTACGTTAGCTCAAGTAATTCACCTTAGGCCTTCTTCGACCGATCTCCTCTGAATTGTGCGGGATGACACACCAAACAGATCCGCGATTTCTCGGGTTGATAGACCGGACAGCACATAGGTAGCGAGCATATCGCATGGAATATCCAGAGGCGGGCGTCCTGCACCTATGCTTGAACCAACTTCTTGGACATCTTCCACACGAACACGGTGCTCAATCAGTGTCAAAGTATTTACAACTTCGTCATCCGTGTCGATATCTCGAAGAGCGCTTATCCGCCCGAGTACTTCGATAAAGTCTTCAATATGGGCCAACACAGTATCTGTTGGTAAACCGTGTTGATCAATTTGATCTGCTAAGGATAGCATAGCATCTTGGAGCCCACCGACGTCTTCCATGTTGTCTGCCCCGCCTTATTTTCATTTAGTAGTTATTATATAGTTTATAATTTTTTTAAGTCCTTCTCCATTTTCTTCCTCTTCTCGAGTAGTCAGTGTTGTGGTGCTGTTGCTTTGGTCTGGGTCTCTGGATCTGTGAGCTAACCACGCCCCGTTCATTTGCATATAAGGAATGGAAATGTCTCATCATGAAATGTCTCATCATGAAATACAAGTCACCTGAAATAAATAAATGCATCATTATGAAATACAAGTCATCTGAAATAAATAAATGTGTCATTATGAAATACAAGTCTCTTGAAATAAATAAATGTGTCATTATGAAATAAAAGTCTCTTGAAATAAATGTCTCATTATGAAATAAAAGTCCCATGAAATAAATAAATGTGTATTTAAATGTACATGTATACATATTTATTGCCTCATTTATTTATTTCATAATTTATTTCATAGGCATATTTATATATATATGTATTTATTTAATTATTGATGTATTTATTTATTTATTTAATTTTGGCTTAAATGGCATTCCATAGTTAGAGAGAGATCTCTTTTAAAATATATTGAAAGTTAGAAACGGAGATGGATGGATAAAATGCGCAAGATAACTAGGCCTGTGACAAACAGCCAAAAAGGGCTTTAGTTTTCGAGATACCGCTCCCGGAGTTAGGACAAAACACAACTTACTTTTTCCTCATCTCTAAGGCCTCCCATACATGAAATGGATTGTTGTATAAAAATATTTTACTGCAAAAGTGTTGAAATTGATATATAAAGTTAGACACCCCAAACAAAAAAGAAAGCCTGGCCGTCTGGGGGTTGAGGCATATAAACTCATGTAGATTCACAATGGAAGGTTTGATAGGTTTAAAACTTGGCATACCTGAGGTCAGGACATCCCTCTGCATTATAGAAAAGACTGAATGTCAATATCTTAATGTAAATTGGAGATACAGTCATTTGAACACATACCTACAATAGGCGGAAATGTAAATCTATGTAGAATGTTCTCTTTACTTTGCAGTGACTCTGACATGGATTGCCATAGCAACACATATGAGGGCTTGTTGGAAAGGTGTGGTTCTACTGAATCCAGCAATAATAATTGTGTAAAGGTAGCTTACATACTCATGGAGTTATGTCACTAAACGTATAAGGTGTCCCAAATGGGGAAAATATGAAATAGTCCTAATTAAATCTATAGTATCACCAATTAGTTTTATTTTGACTTCACTTATCAGGGGTGGAAAATATTAACAAATTATCTTGAGCAGAAGTCCCTAAAAGGTATGACAACTTGAGAATTGTTATTTTTTAAAGTAAAATATTGCAACTTCAACATTAGTGCAGAGAAAATGCAGGCCTAAAATGCAATAGAACTACTAACGAAGTAGTAGTTGGACATCAGCTCGTCGCGGGCGATGTTGGCAGTCACAAACTGATCCACTAACAACTGCAACACCTTGATTTTACTCTCAAGAGGCTCATAAGGATACTCATCCACTTCCTGATAGGGCAGAACGTGATGGTACTCCCGGTCGCTCTCGCAGTACGCGCGCAAAACCTCCGGCCACGTCATGCCGTCGATAAAATACAGAGTGGAGTTGACGCTGTCTTTGAGGTCGGCGGGGGCAAACGTGGTGTTGGAGGTGTCTTCTTCACGTAGGATGACCTTCAAGAGGGCAATATGTGTCTCTGCTCACATTGTTTATCGACGGCCCAGCAACTCAAGCTTATGCTCCTCATAACAGCAAGTCATTCAGCTCTGTAGAGAATCAAGAAGTTATACTACAGTATTTGACTCCACCTGCTTTATCTGCATCTCATTGCCTACGTGGGTTTCTTCACAAACTGACAGGTAAATCATTGCAAATATTTTTGGACTGTGAAAAGATGGGACCTTGTCAAATAAAATGGCTAATTAGCTAACTGGAAAGTGACCTAGCTTAATGTTTCATTAATGTAACAGCCTGTCCAGTAGACTATATTCACAATAGACTCTGTGTCTCCTGGCTTAATTAGTATCACTGGTAACAATACTGTAAATAGAGCCTAACAAAAACAGTTTAAGTACAACATAGATACTGTACAAATTCTGAAGTGTATCTTTTTTTCTCTTTTTTTCAATTTTACCAGAATGGAGAGTGATGTACAAACAGTGGATCCAAATCGTTGTATCATCTGTGGTAAACATTTTTGAAAAAGGGAAGAAACAAGATCCATATGTCAAAAATCCTACAGCAGAAGGCCTCCAACGTATACTAAATGTTGCTCAACAGAGAGATGAGGATGTTCATAAAACTCTCTCTCCATATACAGATGATATACTTTCGTTTAAAATAAAGGTATCATATCATCGATCATGTAGAGCAGGGGTCGGCAACCCCTGGCACACGTGCCAGCATTGGCACGCGACACCGTAACCAGTGGCACACTAGGAATAAGTGGAATAAGTGTGCACAAATATTTAAATTGTATTTTCGGATCCTGAACGAGACCGCCGCCAGAGCGCGTCTCCCCGTTACCTGCAGAAGTATATGGAAAGCCAAAAGTGCCATAATACGGGGGTGAAAAAACGCGCGAACATACGGGGAGGTCCGTTTTTTCGCGCGAAAAAACGCGCGAACATACGGGGAGGTCCGTTTTTTCGCGCGAAAAAACGGGCCAATATACGTGCGAATGTTCGTGCGGTTTTTTATATGATAATGAGCCCCTCCTTCTGATTTCCTTAGCCAATAAGTTCAAAGTGTCTGTAACCAATCAGTGAAGGGTAAAGCCAGACCAAAACAATCTGTAGATGAAAAGTTCCTGACATGGTGAGGCTGTGCTGTAAATTGTGCATTATTCCAGATTCAGGGGACTAAGTATTAATTTGCCTTTGAATATAATAAATATATCAATCAATATATCAATATAACCTGCCTTCATTGTTTTTTTTAAATAAAATGGCATTACCCTTTTCCTTAAACCTCTGGAGTGTGAAGTGAAGGTATTTTCTCAATTTTTAGATGTCTCCTTAAATCCACTTTTAAATGTACTTCTTATAACATGGCATGGTGTTACATGTCAAAATGTTCAGTAGTCTCTGGTGTTGCTAGAAATGCAAATTCACTCACCTTAGAGCACTGTCTTATGAGAAACCTAGCTTAGAAATCCGATTTTTGGAAAACTTCAAAACTGTTGTGAAACACATATGTACTCATGTCATCAATTTTTTTTGGTGTTTCAGATTTTGTTCACCAAAGTCTTTGGTTCACAAAAGTAGTGAAATATATCAATTACACCATAAGCCTATATAAAAGTGTTGTTCATGTCTAAAATGAAAATGTGTAAATTATAATTTAGAGTAAAATATTTCCATCCCTCTACTTTCACCACAGAAAAGTTACATCAGGACTGAATAATGACTTCATATTCCATACCAAGGTTTATGTGATGTGTACAAATACAAATTCAGCATTTCAACTTTATTTTTCAACCAACTATTTATGTTAACATATGAAACTAAAATCTCAATATTTCCAATATCAGAACTTTTTCAACCAACTATTCATTATAAATGTAAAGACAGGGGGTCTTTGTCCATGGTCTTTGTCTGTCTTCCAAGACAGTGGGTTTGGCTGCTGTGTAGGTGGGGCTGATGGTGCATGGCCTGCTGGTGGCTGTGTCGGAGGGAGGTAGGTGGGATTGTCCCGGGTTGATGCTGGGATTGTCCCGGGTTGATGCTGGTGGCTGGATGGGAGGTACGTGTGCTAGGCGAGACTTCTTTGCCGTCTTGGTGTGTGGTGCGCGACGGGAGATGTAGGTCATTGACTGGTTTCAGGCAAAAAAAAAGTGTTACTTCACAGTTTTACGACACATTTCTATTTTTTTGACTTGCAAAATTATCTTTTAAATTGACAAAAATCATATGTGTAATTTGTGGTTCAATTCAAACGGGATCGAAAGATAATCTTTCTCTCTCCATTGACTTCAATACATACCTTTTCCGAAATAAGGTCCCATGGAGCTCAACCGGAAAGGGAGGGACTTCGCCTCTCTATAAGCATGCAGCAGCAGTAGCAGCAGGCGGAAAAATGTCCACGAGAAACTTCATCTTGCGTTGCAAAAGGACAATAAATGACTGCACAAGACTTCTCCAAACAGATGATGCCGGTCATGCCGTGTTACAATCCACAGTAACGAGGTAAGGGCCAAGCCTATCGCTACTACCAACACAAAGGAATGTAGTTTGTTTTTGCATGTAACCTAAACTGAGGTTGTGTGAGATCTTTCACACTTACAAATTCTGTCTTCTCCCCTATTTCACCAAACCGTTTACTGGCAGGTTAGAAACTATGGAAAGGAGCCTCGAGTGGTCACGGGGCAGGCTAATTAACGTCCCTACAGCTGATCTTTTACTTCAGGACCTTCGGGAATATATACTTGAAGTCCGGAGATCTTGGCCTACCACACCCGCACAACAAGGTAGGTCGATGTGATAATTGTTCACTTTAGCATAGGCTTTCGTTGATAAACCAGTGCTAGTATTGTTGAGTACTAAGTGTCCAACAGGCCAATACATTTTAAAGTAATTATTTGTTTTAAATATGGGTAATACCAATATAAACACCTTTTTTAATCTGTAGTTGCCAGCTATTAATTACAACATTCTGGTGAGACGCTCTGAGTCTCGAGTTGTCCACTTAAAACTGTACTCCAAATTCCACCTTTATATCCTGCCACAGTAGAGGAGACGCTATTCCCCCTCCCCCGTCGAGGGCAGTCTGGCCATCTGTAGTACACCACGTATCATCAAACGTGTGAATGAGGACATTGAAAGGGTGCCAGAGGGGGAGTCTCTGTCTTCAGGGTTGGAAGACACAGACTGCAACTATGTATCTCTATGCCCATACACATTTATGCTTTTGTTCTTACTGTATACTACAACTATAGTGTATTGCATGTCCACTGGTTTAATGCCAAACTGCATTTCATTTTTTTTAAAAGTATCTTTAGGCTGGGCAATGACAATAAAATAGACGCATTGTGTGCGTTTCTGGCACAACGGCATAAATGCGTTGCTTTTACAACAATGACAATAAATGTAATCTAATGTTTTGCTGTTGTTGCAGGTCATTCTGGCTACCATGCCCCACTCATTTTGTTGGGTGGTCGAGGTCCCCCACAATTCAGCATTTCCAGAGAGCAACTCTCTTTTTTGAGGAGCTGTGGTTTTACAGCAACAAAGATGGCACAGATATTAAAAGTATCTCTGCGCACAGTGAGATGGCGATTGAGGTATGTAGCAATGTCTTCAACATTGGAAGTGCCATCTTGTCTCAATTTATTGTAAACATCCCAAGGAGGGGTTGTAGCCATGTTACACTATGCATGTTGTAAAGTAAATCTGAATACCGTAGGTCTCATATATTTAAAACATGTTTATTTTTCAGGCAGTTCCACATGCTGCGCTCTGGGACATACTCCACCATCTCAGATGCTACACTAGACGACCTCATCAAGGAGATAGTGGCTGGGAATAACCAGATTGGCCCTGAATCTGTCAGGGCACAGCTGCAGGCCCAGCAGATGTGGATACAGAGACGCAGAGTGCGGGACAGCATGAGGCGGATAGACCCAGAAGCAGCTTCACTGGACATGTCCTCTCAAGCTACAGAAGACAACTCCAAAACAGTGGAGGATCTGCAGAAGCAACTGCAGGAGTTAAGAGTCCAGCGAGAGTTTTGCTAACAGAGGTTTGCTGGCTCCGACGACAACATCCGATTCTATACAAGGTAATGTTTTGGCTAAATTCTATCCAAGTTTTTGAGATGGGTTAGCTTATAAAGAATCCTGTTTACCTGCCGTGTGACCGCTGACTATATGCATGCAGTGTTGGAATAAGTACTCAACTTAACTGAAGTATAAGTACAAATACTATGGTTTTAAAATACTCCTGAACTGAACATGTAGAATCATAAATCCTGTGTTTTCATATATAAAAAGTAACTAGAAACTATGAAGGTTAACTAAATGTGGTGGAGTAAAACATATTAATACTAACAACATACTGATAATATTTTACTACAAGTGGAAATCTTCAAAACCTTACCAAAGTAAAAGTATGTCAATATCCACTGCGTTTCCCCCAGTTGCACACGTAAGAATGAAGAGTAAACGTAGTCATTGTGTGTAAAATGTTCCCTGTATGTTTTAGATTATTATTACTGCTGCTAATGTAGTTGCTACATTTTACTGCTGTAGATTACTATACCTGCACCTAGTGCCTTCTTACTCAGTCTATTTGAATTGTAATGTATTATAGCAAACAAGAGGAAAGCATTAGCCCATGTGTTACAGTTAACACGATTGTATTTACTGTCAATTAATGACTGACATGTGTCTTTTGTGTACAGATTCCCGAGCTATAACCACCTGATGGCCTTCTGGTTTTTAATTGAGCCTTCAATTCATTAAATGGTTTGTGTTACTAGAGCGATATCAACTGCCAAGAGTAATGAAGAAGTGGTTACAAACGCACGTCCATCAACGGTAGGTTACGTTTCTTTTAACACACAATCTAAACATAAACTGAAGGGGAAATGTCTCTCCGACATTTCATTGCTTTTGTGTAGGCTAAAAGGCTAAAGTACTCAATCCTTTTTGAATACATCAGAGAACTAAAACAACTTAATGTTTTTCCCATAGTGTGCTACACTCATGACATTAATATAGTAACCTTTTTTTGTTTTTATCTTCCAGAGACAGCTGCTTCAGCCAATTGACGAGTTCTTCCTTTTTCTATGCTTCCTGTCGGTGGGTTTGAAAGAGAGGGACCTTGCAAACCGCTTCAACGTACACCAGTCCACTGTGAGCCGCATCATTGCAACATGGACAAGTTTTCTTACAACTTTATTGGGGTCACAGTGCATCTGGCTTACACCTGCAGAAGTTCAAGCCCACCTCCCAGAGGCATTCAAAGATTTCCCAGACACACAGGTGATCCTGGATTGCACAGAGCTGAGGTGTCAAACACCATCCTCACTCCTCCTCCAAAGTGAAATGTATTCTACATAGAAATCTCACTGCACCATGAAAGCCCTGGTTGGCATAGCCCCACATGGCGCAGTGACATTTGTTTCCAGTCTGTATGGTGGTTCTGTCAGCGACAAGGAGATTTTCAAACAATCTGGAATAGCTGCGTTGTTGACTGAAAACATAGCAGTGATGGTAGATAAGAGCTTCCTGATCAGCGATTGCTGCAAATGCAAGGTGTACTGCCCACCTTTTCTGTCAAAGCAGAAGCAAATGCCAGCCTATGAGGTGAGGGAGACACAGGCCATTGCCAGACTGAGGGTTCATGTAGAGCGTGTCATTAGGAGGATAAAAGAGAACAAACTTTTTGATGGTGAATCCCACATAGGTATTGTTTGTATTCTTATCGATAGTCATGAACTTTCTCTTGTGACAAAATAGACTCTCCGTTAGTAAACGTTTACTCTGTGTAAAAGTGATTTCTGTGTGTAAAAGTGAGGTAACATGTGTAGATGAATAACATCAACTTGTATTCGTCCCACACATACACACCTATAGATGTAGTTATATTTGTGTCTGTGACTTTATACTGAATGGGAAATAACTGGAAAATACCTGTGTAAGAGAGAGACTCCTGTCCCGCCTCTCCATTTTATTTTTAGTTGTGCATTGTTATTTGTGCTTTAGAAACATTCCACTTGAACTTTATTTGAATGGACTTAGTAGTAATTATTGTCCTATATTTCTTTCAGATTTCACAGCTGCCTGGGCCTAGGAGAAAGAACCTCCATCTGTGCCTGCACCAAGGTCAAGATCTACCGTTGCTCAAGGGCCTTCACCAGAGCCATCACCACCGAGGACCAAAGGACCAGCATCACTACAGCGGCCTCCATCTGTCCCTGCCACAAGATTAAGATACACCTCGGTACAAAGGCCTCCACCACAGCCATCGCGATCAACCCAGCCAGCAAAGAAGTCTCGCCTAGCAGACGTACCTCCAATCCAGCCACCAGCATCAACCCGGGACAATCACACCTACCTCCCTCCCACACAGCCACCAGCAGCCCATGCACCATCACCCCCACCTACACAGCAGCCAGACCCACTGTCTTGGAAGACAGACAAAGACCATGGACAAAGACCCCCTGTCTTTACATTTATAATGAATAGTTGGTTGAAAAAGTTCTGATATTGGAAATATTGAGATTTTACAGTTTCATATGTTAACATAAATAGTTGGTTGAAAAATAAAGTTGAAATGCTGAATTTGTATTTGTAAACATCACATAAACCTTGGTATGGAATATGAAGTCATTATTCAGTCCTGATGTAACTTTTCTGTGGTGAAAGTAGAGGGATGGAAATATTTTACTCTAAATTATAATTTACACATTTTCATTTTAGACATGAACAACACATTTATATAGGCTTATAGTGTAATTGATATATTTCACTACTTTTGTGAACCAAAGACTTTGGTGAACAAAATCTGAAACACCAAAAAAAATGGATGACATGAGTACATATGTGTTTCACAACAGTTTTGAAGTTTTCCAAAAATCGGATTTCTAAGCTAGGTTTCTCATAAGACAGTGCTCTAAGGTGAGTGAATTTGCATTTCTAGCAACACCAGAGACTACTGAACATTTTGACATGTAACACCATGCCATGTTATAAGAAGTACATTTAAAAGTGGATTTAAGGAGACATCTAAAAATTGAGAAAATACCTTCACTTCACACTCCAGAGGTTTAAGGAAAAGGGTAATGCCATTTTATTTAAAAAAACAATGAAGGCAGGTTATATTGATATATTGATTGATATATTTATTATATTCAAAGGCAAATTAATACTTAGTCCCCTGAATCTGGAATAATGCACAATTTACAGCACAGCCTCACCATGTCAGGAACTTTTCATCTACAGATTGTTTTGGTCTGGCTTTACCCTTCACTGATTGGTTACAGACACTTTGAACTTATTGGCTAAGGAAATCAGAAGAAGGGCCTCATTATCATATAAAAAACCGCGCGAACATTCGCACGTATATTGGCCCGTTTTTTCGCGCGAACATACGGACCTCCCCGTTTTTTCGCGCGTTTTTTCGCGCGAAAAAACGGACCTCCCCGTATGTTCGCGCGTTTTTTCACCCCCGTATTATGGCACTTTTGGCTTTCCATAGCAGGAAGGCATGCACGCAACGCAGCCCCGCTCTCTTTATCTCCAGATGACATTCTGCCGCTTTCCTCCGTGGTGCAGTGCTGATGGTTTCACCACGGAGGAAAGCACTTCACTAATTGCAGTACCCATAAGGAGCTGTACAAATGCCGCAGTTTTTGCGTGGCTGTGTATTTAGTTGAAAGCCCAGTGGCGATCTGCTCATCTCTCATCGACATAATATGCTACAAAGGGGCGGACTGTGTGTTGAACTTTCCTGTCGGCTCCCAGACCGTAGTCGAGGAGGGCAGAAGCAACAAGCTTCAGGTTCAATAACCCACTTTAGAGAGAGGCGAGCTCTTCTTGGGAGGCCGTTGCATTTATTTAGCTGTTCTTCTGTTTCACAAAAGACCTCTGTTTTTCTGCTTCCTCGTTTCACTTCCAGAAACATACACACGTTCTCTCCATAGGTTCTCTCACTGTCGCTCTACCATCCACACCACAAGCACAAGCCACACCCCTCTTTCTCTCTCTCTCTTAAAGGGACAGCGATCTCATCTCACTCTGCATGACCCTAATATCATAACATGTGTGCTCTGGAGAATCACAGAACGGACGATCGTCCTTATTATTATGCCGTTTAAACCAATTATTTAAATGTGTTTGTTAAATTCGGCATCATGTGAGTTGCGCTGACACGCTGCTTCCCCGCAGCTAGGCTCCCCCGCCCTCCTGCTGATAGTTGACGAGCGTCAAGCTCCTCACCCCCCCCCCCCCCCCTTGATAATTCTCGATCGTTGGCACGCTGATAACAATTATTTTTTTAAATGGCACTTCATATCATAAAGGTTGCCGACCCCTGATGTAGAGCAAACTACTCCAGTAAGACCAATATCAGTGAGCAACAAGTTGCAAATGTTGAAAGTGAGAGCATACCTGCATCAGTCTCTTCAAGAAGACTGAGTAGGGTTGATACATTATCGTTTGACATACGAAGAGATTGTTTCATTTGTGGGAGGGCCAGATCAAGACCAGAACCTCTGACAGCCATTATGACTGGTACAGGTAAGAGTACCCGAGACAAGGTCCTTCATGCAGCATCAGAAAGGCTTGATGAAGTTGTACATCTTCGGCTGCTCTCATATCTGGATCTCTTTGCATATGATGCCAAATATCATAGAAGCTGCCTTAAACACTATATCTCTAAACTAAATATAGCAGCTGCCAGACGAAAAAAAGAATCAGAACAGCAGACCAGTATCTATGAAAAAGCTTTTATTAAGCTCACTGAACTCATTGACAAAACTGTTTTCTCAAAATAAATGAAAGTGACGACCCTCAACTCCTTGGCTGGGAGGTTTGATGGCATACTGAAGACACTGAGGTCTGGGGAAGAAGATGAGACGGTCCAACGCACTAAATACAGCTCCTGGAAACTGAAGGAAAAGCTCTTACTGCATTACAAGCACAGGCTGGTATTTGTAGAACGAGCTGGAAAGTCTGATTTGGTATGCTCTGAAAGTGTGCCCATGGGATTGGCAATGAGAGCTGTACAACTCGAAGACAAGCTAGAAGAGACAACAGCTTCTACAGCAGACTGTGAGACACAACAGCAAAGTCAAGGTCTCTCTGACAGGCAAATACTACATAGAGCTGCAGACATATTGAGAAAGAGCATGGAGCAGGTTGACCATGACCATAAATCATATGTCAGCATTGATCGACTATCACGTCTACATTGCAGCAACTATGTACCAAACAATGTTTATGACTTTGTGAACTGGTGTGTTGATTCAAATGCTCACAGAAATTGCGAGACCTGTGATGAGGAACCAGCTTTGAAGGACAATCTGCGTGTCATTGCAATCTGCCATGATCTCATTGCACAGTGCCGTCACATCCATACGCCAATCACACTGGGACTTGCCATTTTGATTCATCATCAATTTGGCAGTAAGTCACTCATCAATGAACTCAGTGCAATCGGGCAATGTGTTTCCTATACAGAGGTTCGACAGTTCCTCACATCTGTGGCAGCAGACCAGATATCAAGGACAGAGAGTGGTGTCTACATCCCAACTGGCCTCAATGGAGTCACTGAACATGCAATTGTT
Source organism: Notothenia rossii (assembly GCF_949606895.1). Taxonomy (NCBI): domain Eukaryota; kingdom Metazoa; phylum Chordata; class Actinopteri; order Perciformes; family Nototheniidae; genus Notothenia; species Notothenia rossii. The sequence continues at coordinate 53,743,678 of NC_136907.1, read as the reverse complement.
GATGCAGCCATCGATAACTTTGATCAGAATGAGGATATACCATGTACCAAAGAGGCCATGTCTCCACTGCATATGAATGTCTAGCACGAGTCCCAGAGAGGTCTCTCTCAACCTTGAACACAGCTGACTTGAATGGAGAGAAACTTCACAGGTATGTTTGGATTATTTGAATTTGTATTCATTCCGTTTTCATGTGTATAGTCACAGTACAAATTAATTAGTGGGGGTGTTCAATATGAATACTTGGTGAGGTTTAGTGTTCTGAGTTGATATTTAATGCATATGATAACAGGCTTATCTTATTATTTCTGGTTACAGATATATCAAACCTCCAAAGCGACCAGAACCGCCCGAACTTCCCAAACCTGAGATACTACACATAAACACAGCAGTCTCCAAAGCAGCAGAAGGCAGAGACCTGGTATGTAAGCTGGCCCGAAACCAGAGCGAGAATCAACAGCATATTCCTGCGTGGTCTGCATTCAATGCCTTCACATCAGACACACCTTGTCCAGTAGTCAGTGTACTATACATGCCCTTCATAAGAGAATCGCCCTCAGATTTGTCCACCATCTATACAGCTATGATACAGCTTGTACAGCTAGCTGAAGAACTGGGACAACACCATGTGCTTGTGACTGCAGACCTTGCAATTTATAGCAAAGCGCAACAGATATTGTGGAACAAACCAGAGCTCTTAAAACGGAAGATCACAATGAGACTAGGAGGTATGCATATAACAATGGCTTACCTTGCAAGCATTGGAAAGCTCTATGGTGATGGCGGACTGTTTGACATACTCACTGAGTCAGACGTGTATGCAGAGGGCACAGCCCGACAGTTGCTTCAGGGGAAGCAGCTGGCAAGAGGAATAAGGAGCATAAAGCTAGCCTCTGAGGCTCTGTTCAGGCTCTTCTGGAAAGCCATGCAATCATGGCTTGAAAAGAAAGGCAAATGTGCAATAACTAGAGCACAAGAGCAACTCCTACAAGATGTACAGCATGCATTTCATGGTAATGACAAGGCCACTGCTCAACAGCTTATCGGTGAGGTGGAGACGGAACTAACTGGGATCCAGAACATTATCCAGACTTTCATAGTTGAAGGGGCTAAGCAATCAGCAACTTTTGGATATTGGTTAATGTTCCTCAAGGGTGCTGATCTGTTGCTAAGGATCCTTCGTTCAGAACGTGAAGCAGACTTTCAACTTCACCTGAATAGCATGTGTGAAGTCATCCCTTGGTTAAGAGCTGCTGGAAGAACCAATTATGCCAAGTACATGCCGGTCTACGTTGCAGAAATGAAAGCTCTTGAACATGAACAACCAGAAGCATACACATTCATGCAAGAAGGTGGATTTGTTGTCCGCCGATCAGAGGATCACAGCTTCAACTGTGTGGCGACTGATCAGGCACTGGAGCAAACCATTAACCGAGAAGGCAAGAGTCAGGGTGAAGTTGTTGACTTCACATTGCGAAAGGCAGCTCTCACAAGATGGTTGATGACAAGGCATGTGACCACAGCATACGTGGATGCCATGAAAGACCTTTGTGACACTGATGCAAAGGGCCCAAAAGCACACAAAGAACATGGAGCCTCTAGAATGGAGAGAGATTAGGGAGACATACAAAAGATAATGGAAGCTGTGGAGTAGAAGCAGAACCCCTTTGACCTTGATAGTATCCCTGAGGAACTGATCAATATTGCAAGTGGTCAGGTTGCATCTGAGAAAGTTGCAAAAGAGCTGTCAAGTTTCCTCCAAGATGGTGCTGAGCAGAATGCCATCTTTATTGAACAACGCCTGGCAAAATCCAAAAAAACTAAGAGCTTCTGGGATCCTGAGAAAAGAAAACAGTGTGCAACCTTCAAAGACATGAAAACATCAGGTGGAGTCAGTACTAGAAAGGTTCACATGGACTCAGATGTGCTCTTTCGAAGATTACTTGCTGTATCCAAGCAAAGAGAGGTATCCATGGAGACTGTGATGTCTCATGAACTTGCTGCTGTCCCCCCCTCTTTGTTTTATGATGATGGAAGCATGAGAAAGACAACAAAAGCCGACCTTGCTAAAAAATTGGAGTCAGTAGTTGAAGAGACACAGCAGTTGCCTAATGTTGCTGAACCATCTGCATACATCATCGATGGCATGGCTCTTCTACAGAGTCTCCCTGACTCAGGCTTTCAGACATTCAATGACCTGGGTGAGTGTGTCTGGAAGAAGATCACAACACTAATGGAAAAGGAAAACAACAACTGTGTTGCTCTAGTGTTTGATAGATATGATCATCCACACTCAATCAAAGACCTGGAAAGGCAAAGAAGAGGCACCATCCAAGCAAGCAGATCTACACATGTCATCACAGGCAAAGCCAAAGTTCCTAACTACAGGAAATACCTCAAGGTCAGTGGTAACAAGGCTGCTTTATGCAGCTTTGTAAGCAACGACATAGCCAATACAGGGCCCAAGAGAATCTCCTCAGAGAACACAGTCATTTTGGCAGGTGGCTTTGAAAATGGTGAGGAGGTCAAAGTGGTCAGCAAGTCAGGTGTTGACAACTTGACAGATCTGTATAGTGACCAGGAGGAGGCTGACACCAGATTGGTATTAAATGCAATACATCTAGCAGAGTCTCATTCTCGGGTCATCATCAGATGTGATGATACCGACGTACTGGTTTTGCTTGTGTATTATTCCAGCAAAGGAATGTTTGGATCCTCAACGGTGTTCATGCACTCTGGACATGGCCCAAGGGAGAGGTTTGTCCCAGTCTGTGCCATCGCAAAGAAGCTTGGTGCAGCATTTTGTGCATGTCTACCCGCATGCCACGCCCTCACAGGTTGTGATACCACAAGCAGCGTGTACAGAATTGGGAAGGCTACTGTGTTTACAAGACTTAAGACCCATCTGAGTGACTTAAATGAGATGGCCAGTTTTGGACTTTCTGGAAGTCTGGAGGAGGCTATTCCTGTGTCAAGAAAGTATGCCCTCCTTCTGTATGGCCAAAAGAAAAGGGAGCATGGCCGTCCTTGCACCACCTTGGATGAGCTGAGGTACACACTAGCATCTACAACAGATTCATCAGCTGCAAATCTAGCCCCAACAGAAGATGCCTTCCAGCAACATGTATTAAGAGCCATGTACCAGACCGCAGTGTGGTGTCACAGCCATGTGGCCAAGCCTCATCTCTGGAACCCAGTTGGTAGAGGGTGGAGGCTCAGAGAAGATGGGTCTATTGAACCAGTGATGTTCGTCAAAGAACCTGCAACTAAAGAAGTCAGAGACATCACCCAACTATACTGTAAGGACGGAAAGTGCAATGATAGGCTTTCCCCACTATATAGTTAGTTTGATAGGTTTATTTTTCCGCTACTTGCTTGCCCCCCCCCCCCCCCCCCCTAACCTGTCTGCCTCTTTTCCCCTACTCCCCCCCCTACCCGACTTGTAAAGCGACCTTGGGTTTCGTGAAAGGCGCTATATAAATATTATGTATTATTATTACTATTATTATTAATGATAGCAGCAAATGCCAATGTCTTTCAGTAGGCTTGACCTGCACAGAGTTTTGCTCTTGCTCTGACTGCCCAAATGTGAGCCATGTTGTTTTTGATGACAATGTGGATGAGTGATAGAGATGTGTTTATATGCATGTATCCCCCGGCCCCCACTAGCTTAAGTTTACTTAAGTTTAGATAAGAACATTTAATTTGAATACTAAAGTTTGTTAATCCAAAAACCTGTTTCCTTGTCTCTGTGTCTCACCTTCTAGTCCCTGGCACATTTTGGCTGCAGCTGGGCATAACATTGTATAAAGACACCATAAACGTTTAGTGACATAACTCCATGAGTATGTAAGCTACCTTTACACAATTAGTATTGCTGGATTCAGTAGAACCACACCTTTTCAACAAGCCCTTGTGTGTGTTGCTATGGCAATCCATGTCAGGGTCACTACAAAGTAAAGAGATCATTCTACATAGATTTACATTTCCGCCTATTGTAGGTATGTGTTCAAATGACTGTATCTCCAATTTACATTAAGATATTGACATTCAGTCTTTTCTATAATGCAGAGGGATGTCCTGACCTCAGGTATGCCAAGTTTTAAACCTATCAAACCTTCCATTGGCAATCTACATGAGTTGTTATGCCTCAACCCCCAGACGGCCAGGCTTTATTTTTAGTTTGGGGTGTCTAACTTTATATATCAATTTCACCACTTTTGCAGTAAAATATTTTTATACAACAATCCATTTCATGTATGGGAGGCCTTAGAGATGAGGAAAAAGTAAGTTGTGTTTTGTCCTAACTCCGGAAGGGGTAACTCAAAATGTTGGGGCCATTTTCATTAGCCTAAACGTTTATGTAGCATTACTTTATTTTCGAAATTATGACATTTCATAACGGGATAAAATCAAAGTGAAGGGCCTGCTGCTGCTGCTGAATGCATGGGGCTGGAAAAAGTTTTAATAGTTATTACATCGTTTCAGATAATACATAATAATGATAATTCATTCTATTTAGGGGCGCCTTTCAAAGCACCCAAGGACACCTTACAATTCATAACATATTCCAAGGAAAGGTTTTAAGACAGTACAAAGAATGCAGTCCGGGTGATGTTTTTTATGTCGGGTGCAGATGAGAGGGAGCTGTCCAGAATGACACCAAGATGTTGTGTTTGAGTTCTTGATAAGCCATTAAAACAGTAAAATAAGTGTCTCCTGTTCACCAAAACATACCCATCTGTTATGGAAAAATAAAGTATTCTAAAAGTAATCTGAATATGTTACTTTTTTAAGACACGTAACTGTAACTGTATTCTGATTACTTTCAGAGCATGTATTCAGTCAACAACTTCAAAATTCTGGGCTATATAAAAATCGCTGGCCCGCGATAGTGTCTATTGGATACATTTTGGCCCTTGGACAAATGTAGTTGGTGATCCCTGACATAGAGCATACAGTATGCTCGAATACTAGAATTATTGGTGCCACTATCTTGTTGCGTGCACTATAGGTGGTGACCCTGTCCACCATCTCTACCTGAAAGTGGAGCAAGTTTCAACAAGATTCCTTTTCCGTCATTTTCACCACAGCTTAGCGCGAATGCAGTTGCCATCTGTCATGGATTAGATGTGCAGTAACAGAGAGGTTACAGCAAATGGTGTTCAGTGGTCTCCAGTCAGCACAATACATGTAGCTTTTGCCATTTACTCCCGTTTTCTTTGCCTTTTCACAGTGGGGTGAAATTGTGAGAGGAAGAGAGATTTGTCTTAATTTAAAGCTCTATGGAAGAATTAATCGCGAGCGTTAACGCGTCCACATATTATGACTTACTTGAAAATATAAAGTGACCGAAGTTGCACCAATGACAATACAAACTGTAAATGGCAAATAGGCAGTGGTATTGCAACTCTTTTTTTTTAATCAAAGACAGGGTTTTCACGCTTCAGTGATATTACAGTCTTTTTTTGTATGGTGGTCTACCAGGGGCCAGATTGGTTTAAGTCTGGTAGGACGAAAAGACTTATCCACTTAACATGTGTTCTTCTTTGTCTCGTTATTTTCTTCTTCTGCAATGTTCCTCTTTTGCTTATGTTCAAGCTTCCACCTCATTCTCCATTCTCTTATTTCTCCCTCTTACTTTGGTCTCCCCCCCTGTCTCCCTCCATCTCCCATATCCTTTTTTTTCTTCCATTTCCCCTCTCCTCAAGTCCGCCCCCCTTCTTGGCTGTGCACCTCGTTCCGCCCTTCACTCTCATGTCCCTTCTTCTTTTGCTCTCGCTTCTCATCTATCTCCTTCCCCTTTATTTTTCTTTGTTCATCTTGTCTTTACCATAGGGTCCGGCCAGCTCAGCGGAGTAATTTAGCAGCCAGTGAGTTCTGCGCCAAATCACTTACTATAGACATACCAGCGGCAACATGAGCGATTTCCCACCGGGACAGCAGACATTCTAATCACATCCTCAGGGACTCCTCAGGGCAGCGAGAGGAATAACAGACAGGTGGTGAAAAAGAGGTAGAAGAAGCCAATTAGGTAAATAGGTAGGGACAAAGAAAACCCTGATGTAGCTTTATTCGGCCAAGAAGGAAGCGGGACATCCACAGTTGACGTTTGAGTGGTTGAAAGGGTTTCTTCAGATATTCCTCTTTGCCAATTTTAGTACTGGCACACAAATTATACAGTTACTCAATATTTAACATGTGTATTCGAATTGGATTGTATTTCAAAATGAAAAACTAGGACACTTACTGTATTGGAAGAAATCTTGGTCTTTGCCAGTTAAAGAGTCCGGACCACCTCCCCAACACTTTAAACTTTGTAATCTTTCTTGGAGCCGTGTAATTCAGATTCGGAAGAAGTCGCTGGATGCAAAATAACTTAATTTCGTCAATGATAAAAAACAATGTCTGAGCAGACTCCGGAATCGGAATTTGCCTTTTTATAGTTAAAGAATCCTTTTTTCTCATTGTTTGACCTTGGCAAAAGACAATGTTCCAACTCCAATTACAATTAATTTATAAAAACATGTTTTCTTCCACACTCGCCAAAACCTCCATATCAATAAACACACTTTCCACAAACTTTCCACTGTCATTCCTTTCTTTATTCTGAATTTGTTTTTCATTTAAAATCCAAAGCCTAATTTATGTCAGATAAAACATGGTGAAATGTATCTTCCTTTTATGGCTGTTGACAGTAACAGTATTTTCTGATGTATGGAGTGATACAAAGAGATATCCATCAGTCCCTCTGCAAAAACATTTGACACTTACGTTTCACAAAATGAAACAAGAATTGTGAACTTGGCTTTATTAAGCTTTCAGATTTCTGCTCCTCCACCTGTGTCCTCCTCGTACTCATGCAAATGAACATACAGCATATATAAGCGGTCCTGCAGGGGGTTGGGGGGTACTGAAAATGGATGTCCACCAAGCAGAGGGTCGGTGATTTTATCCCAGGCCCTTGCAGTCACATCGAAGATGGCAAGATATTTGACACCATATTGCTTCCATAGGTATTTCTACGATATTGTAGTGTTTCTAAGTTGCTTTAATAAAAGCTTAATTTAAATTTAATGTGAATTTATATATTGTACGTGGTTTGATTTCCCTTGATGGAAGGCAAAGGTAATCACCTCAGTCAGCGCTGTCTGCCGCGTTAGGAGAAAATACTTATGTCCCCTTTTTTCCCCCAGGTACCTGCCTGATTTTAGCGTCATGAATACAAGGACTGAGAGCTATCAGAGGGCCCCTTGTTCAAAATGATTCTGGATTTAGCTGTGACAGCTCGGGTGACTGATAGGAGGACACTATTAAGAGGTGAGGAGCTGTGTAAATACTCTGCTCATTATAAAACGCTAAGCTGCAGACCCGCCGTGTTTTGACCATACAAAACAGCAACCCAGTCTCACGGCCTTTCGTGTTATGGAAAATCGTGTTCACAAACACGATTTCCCCCTTTTTTTCGTGTCACACAGAACGATTTTAAAATGTTAGTATGTTTCGTGCCTGCAGCACGTCTTTTTGTCCGTTCGGGACTTGGAAGACCGGAAGCTGTGGGGTTCATAAAAACATGTTCTTACTCAATATCAAGCCACGATAACATTTTTTGTTTTAAATCGCATAATGTCGGACTTTTTTTGTCGTCTGTGAGGAAAAGAAATGGGGCTCAGAGCCTCAGGATACTGAAATCTGTTATTCTTTTCTAAATAACACACTGTTATTTACTCACCAATAACACACAATTATCCTTGTTTTTGTTTATTTGTTTGATTCCATAATCTCTGTCTTTTTTGGCGCCCGTCAGGAACTGAATTTCAAAATAAAAATAACCGGAAACAGCCGTATAGAGTGGCGAAGTCACGCCCACTTACTTCCGCATCATGGGACCTTATTCCGAAAAAATAATACATTGAAGTCAATGGAGAGAGGAAACTTATCTTTTGATCCCGTTTGAATTGTGCCATGAATTACACATATGTTGTTTGTCAATCTTAAAAAATCATTTCCATGTCAAAAAATTCAAAGTTTGTCTTAAAACTGTTGAAATATAAGACTATGAAAAATACGCAACAAGAAAGATTACAAATCCCAGAGTCGCGTAAGTGCTGTCATAACTGATGTATTCCCTCCAGATAGCTAAAAATACATTTACTTTACTTTACTTACTTAGACAAGATGCCTATGTGCTTTGTACCAGGTTGTTATCATACCAGTAATAGTACCTCTTGCTCGTTCTCGAAGAGCAACTAAAACAAAACACGAGAGTGTACCTTGTTAGCTAATGTTAGTTAGCTCACATTAACGTTACACATTACACTCGTGTTATTCACCAAAACCTTGTAAAGCCGGTCCCGCATGCTGGCTCTTACGGAACCGACTAACTCCCCTTTTTCGTATGTACAGCTCTCAACATGCCCAGACTTGTAGTGATTTTCACCTCTTTTAATACTTTTCGCCTCATTCTGAAAGAAAGAGGTGAAATGTACCAACGTGACGGCCATCTTGGTGTTGGTGACATGTGCAAGACCAGAGTTGTAGTTCATTGAGCGCAGGGCTCGACATTAAGGACTGCCCGATGGCCCGGGGCCATCTAGTATTTAGCTCGGGAAATGAAGCCTCACCTGCTGGTTGCCCGATCGGGCAGTCTATTATGCCAGTATCATGCAGCTCGCGGATCAGTAATGAGTGACCTGACAGTAAAACTAAACATATCTATAACTAGTTTCGGTAGTTTGAGAGGTAATTAAAATAGCTACGTGTGATATTCTAACCTGAAGTGTGTGTTTTGTCCGCTCACCGCTGCATGTGATCATGCAGAGCTGCGTGGCGACTCGTCAGCAGCAGCTGATCTCTCTCTCCAGTCAGATTAGACTTCACTCGCGTTTATGTCCATATCGATCAGATCCAGCTAGTTCTAGATAATGATATGACTACCTGCTTATTAAAAGACACCTAAACAATAAGTGTCGCTATGCAACTGGGTGAGGCCTGTTAGAAATTAAAATCAATGTTTTAATGGGGAAATGTAGTTTAAACATGCCGTCACTTTTAATGCAGTTTTACACTGAAAAACCAGAAATTCTTGTGCACAACCAGCTGTTAAGCTTTATTCTGAAACTCTTTCATCTCCGGTTGGCAGTTAGCATGTGGTAAATTGACAATTTCCTAAAGAGGTGAATTTAGTAGCGAAATGATATGGAGTGGTGCAAACCGAAGCCTACTGATTTAACACTACAACTATAGATGTCGAGATACTACCATGCTGAATATTAAATGAAGGTACAGTTTATTTGAATACATTATTGTTTACAGACGAGAGTAGCATGTGACAACATCCGGAATGACCGGAAACCAAACGAGCCGAGAAGTATTTTTTAGAGTATTGATTACAGCGTTTAGAATGTGTTACATGAAAAGTGATGAAAGAGAATATGAGGAGAAAAGGCGTGTTAAGCATATATTGAATGTGAAAAGAACCAATCCTCTGTTTAAATGCAACAACGGACATTGGAGACGAGGCGAGCCGGCTGGCGGGGAGGAGCCAGCAGAGGATATATAACAGCACTGGAGGAGAGATCGGCCTCTTCTCTTCCCTAACGAGGAGCGGATCACAGCTGTTTGTCTGACTGAACAATATCATGCTTGTGACAAACCCGCGCCTTTTTTAATTAAAGTACCCAATTGAACTTTCACAGAGACTCCATTTAGTCTCCTTTTAAAGCTTCTCACCTGGACGGGAGAATAACGAACACAGTTTACAATTTGGTGGGCTCCCCGACGTGATCCCGCTGACCGAGGAGAGAAAACCAACCGGCTGTTTCCTGGAGACGCTTGCAGCCATTCGACACACAAGAGCTCAAATCAATCGGTACGAAGATGCCTGTTATGACAAAGATTCTTCACTAGTTAAACTAGGCAATGTTAGATTTGTGTGTTTGACGGCAGCCGGCGGATCCTGAAAATAGCTGTGCATTTTAATGTTAAAACAACCCAAATTGATAAAATAATCACTCTAAAACCACGAGGCGTTGTTTTGTCACAAGCAGGGTGAGTTCACACTTTCTTTTGTTCCATTAACCCTGCATGCTATTAACCATGTGTGGGTGTTGAATTTTAAATATAAATGTGTGTGGACATTGTACTTCGGATAGGTGCCTTGCTGTTTTCACGTAGGTGTCTCTTGTTACGCTCGTAGTTAGTTAGCCTATGACGTAAGGGTATATAGCCCATTTGACGATTTTTGTTAAGATCTGGAGACATAGCGAATCGGTTAAGGGCCGAGTAAGTGAAAACCAGCAGGGCATAGCGAATTAACTCAGGGTTAAGTAACCGAAGTCAGTGCTTTAAAGAAAGTCCTTTTCAAGAAAAGGCTTGGTTAAGGTCTAAGCCTTTATCAGTGGTTAAAACTGTTCTGTTTTTAAACAAGATATTGCAGGTGGGTTACGGTAATCGGAATTACAACAGCAGTGCAGTAATAAGACGACGGTCTATTATTAGTTGCTGATAGGTCTCCATATTGGTCCCGGTTTGGCGTGTCCAAATAGCAACAGTTAACCAATAGTCGACTATAAAGTCAAATATTACGTGAACAGGTTTATAGCTAGTGCGTAAGGGTTCCTAACTTAAAGCCCATTTTTTTCATAGTAAACTCGATAGAAATGTTGTTATTTTAAACTAAGTGTTGTTTTGGTTTGGATTTCAGGGTTTATAATACCACACGAGTGGTTTACTTTGTTACGGTTCGTTTAAAGATCACCTCGCCATTGTTTAAACTCCCACCTGAGAGCCACATGGACAAATCTCTTTGTCTACAGGTCAGAGTGCGAAATAATCGGGTGCCATCTTGTTTACACCCCACATGTGGAAAAACAAAGACAGGGCAATCGCCATTTCGTGAAATGCAAATTCAAAGCACTCCTTTCTTTGTTCTTATACAGCTGGTTTCACTCCAATCAGGCATTTTCCTGACCTCCATCTTGTGAAGAACAAATAATACTTCTTGTCACAGTTGGAACTAGAAGGCTGAATCAATTTTGGGATATTAAAGGGAAGGATTGTTGTATTTTCAAAGTTTTGAAGTATTGCTGCTGGCAAAAGTGTATTGGCGGATTATTGATGTAATTCTGCTGGCAAATGTGTTTTGGCGGTTTTTGAAATATTCCTGGTTGCAAATGTGTTTTGGCGGTTATGTGCTGTGTTGTTTAACCATAGTGTAATGTTCTTCCTATTTTAAAGATATTTTTAAGGAAAATAAGTTTCTCCTTGTTAAAAACAAGTCAGTTTTGCAACAGCTATTCCCTAGTGGATTAAGCTAGGAAATTAAAATAGAGCACTCTGGTGGTAGTACAGAATTATTACACAAATAGAAGAAACACCATAACATTGTGAAGTATAATTTTAAGTGTTATAAGTAAACATAAGCTTGATCGCCAGAATAGAATTGCAAAGTGGTTTCTAATTATAAGATGAGAAACTTCACATAATAACATAACCTAGACTGTAGAATATTCAAACACCACTTTATTGAAGCTAACACAAGTTGAGACATTTGCATAATTTCATACATTTCGGTATGCACTGTACACAGGAGATTTGGATTTGAACCATATTCATATTTCAAAGTCAAAATCATACACGGTACAACTTTATTTTAACATTTCATATTTTAATTTTGCATAATTTTTATATATTAATTAACTTTATTAATATTTTACCTAAAACTTAAAAAAAAAAAAATCTCTAACTTTAAAAATAAATAAATAATAATAATAAAACCTTGAGCAACTACAAAGAAAAGATTTAAAGTTTGGACGAACAGCAACGAAGGTGCTAGTCAGAAGATTAGTGCTACATCTTTGATAAGTTAATAAATAATTAGAGAACATGTCACCAAAACAAACTAAGTTGAGACTAGACGCAGAGCCAGGTTCAACAGCAGATATCAAGGGAAGGATAAAAATCAGATCAGATGCTATAACAGTTCCAAATCTTAGACAAAACACATGGAACCACATAGAGAAACTGTTGGAACAGTGGCAAACGAGAGGACTGTTTCCAGCAGATGATCAGCCTGGACCAACGAAAGCCCATAGAAAAGCTGTAGTTGAACATGAGAATGCTGAATACCTACAACAGGAAAAAGCATGGATCAAAGCCGGACAACCCCCTTGGTATGGACCTGCTAAAAGCGCTATAAACAGAGCTGAAAAAGGAATATCTACAGTTACAAGTCTGGTACTCCATCTAAAATATGTCAGCCAAGAATCAACGAACAGCATGTATGTGGCTCAAGGAGCAGAGCTCACAGCAAAGGAAGATAAGAAAGAAAAGACAGAAGAAGCTCCAGTAATTCAACCTTCAAAGCTCCTTCCAAGCCAGACAGATGCGCTTCCTCCCTACATGACAGAAGAATACAGTTTCTTTCAACCCCCAATACAAGCTCCAACTCTAGGTGTTTTAGGAGGAGTATTGGAGTTGGACGGTCTCCCCACAGCTACACGTGTCAAAGACTTGGAGTATGAGGTAAGACTACTATCTGGTGAGCTCAACAGAAGATTGGAAGAACTAGGCATAAGAATGGAAGAGGAGCTCAACAGAAAGATGGAAGAACTCGGCAGAAGAATGGAAGAGGAGCTCAACAGAAAGATGGAAGACCTCAGCAAAAGGATGGAAGCACAACTCAAGAGAAGAGAAGGCGAAGGTTCTCCAGACACCACAACCGTAACTGAAGCTGGAAGACTCAAGAACTGCTCAACACTCATGCTACCGCTGATAGCGGCTGGAGAAGGAGGATTGAAATACCAATCATGGACTCACAGAGACATGGAAGCATTAGCGGCAAAACTACCTCCACTTACAGAAGGAGGTCAGAAGTGGGTGAATGATCTGGAGAAATACACAGTCCAAGACCACCTGTGCTTGGGAGACATGAGGGCACTGCTTGGACGGATAGAAGGAAGACTAGAGGCAAGAGCAGTGGATTCCAAGGCCAAATGCAACAACTCTCCAGATTACATTTTCTTCAACAAAGTCAGGTCGAGGTATTGGGCTGCCATTCGTCAAATCTACCCCTACAACACAGAGTTTACATGCCCTCAACAGCCCGAGAAAAGAACTGGGGGAAGACATGTATGCCTTCCTGAAGAGATGTGAAGGAGTGTGGGAGGACTGCACTGGAGAACGACATGACGTTTCACCGTCTGTCGTAATGCTGTGGAAGAACGCGGTCATTAACGCCCTTCCCCAATCAGTGCAGGCAAGCCTGGGAGATGTGGTGGCATTAGACGCTATACCCATTGAAGAATGGAGACAACATCTCATTTACCACAATATGAAATACCAAGCAACCCAGAGGGAAAAAGACGAAGACATTAAAACATTACAACTAAGACTCTTGAAGATACAAATGGCTGAGAAAGATACCGAAGCTAATAAAAAAAAGAAAGCGACAAGGCAAATGGCAGCTACATCAGAGAAGGCAGGGCAGATTCCTCCAACAATTCAAGCTCAGGAAGAACCAGAGAATGCAGTGCAGACATCTCAAACAGTTGAATCTCAGATAGTGCCAGAGAATCAGATGGAGAACCAACAACCAGGAGGTTTCCGAGGAGGCAGAGTCAGAGGAAAAGTTCTCCGGTTCGAGGGATGATACATATGCAATCAGCTGGGCCATTGGGCTAGAGATTGTCCACAACAACAAATGAAATACCCACCACATGCACCAAACAACGGCCCACCATGCAGTTTCCATGATGACGACGGAGGCAGGGGGTCCCAGAGATGTCAAAGACGTACAGGATTTCCAAACATGAACCAAATGCCACTGACAGCCTGGTATCATCCACAACAATGAGGAAGCTTAGAGGACCGGACCATCTGGTGATGCATCTTCAGCACTAGAGTATTTTGAAATCCAGCTACATAGAGCCACATATGTCACCACAGGAGGGAGAGGTTGAATGTTATTTAAAAGATAGTGAGTAGAATATTGCATTTACACAGAGCATCCACCAATTAGAAGTAGCAGAGTAGAACATTTAGCAGACTATTTTTGTAATTATGAGAAGGAAAATACATTACGAGTGATGTTGTTCCCCCACACAGAAAACTATTGTGTCCACACAACTAGTGAGGTCAAGAAGACGGGCTTCCACCCAAAATATGCAAGGGGCGGCGATACACCTGACGTGAAGCTGTCCAGACCTGAAAACAGAAACTCGATTCTGCTGTGGTGAAGTCTGGCTACAAAGGGAGGTGTCTGATAGGGTCGCTTGTCTCAAACCAGTGAAGAAGTCAACAAGAACCCAGCTGAACTAGAGAGTGACTGTTAGCGGGAGAACAGTGACGGAGCGACAGAGACTGGCCCAACATTTTCCAGCCAGTACATAGATAGACCCTGTCAGAAGACCGGGGCTGTGTTTAAAGGGGAACTTCATTTATTGTTAGCCAGAAGTGCAGTTTTTAATCAAACAATTATGTGATTTATGGAGTCAGATTACATTTTTCTCATAATCACAATTTTATAATCGGTCTGAAGTGTCTGTTTTAAGGCATGAGCCGCAGATTAAATAACATAACACTGATGAAGAAGTTGTAGGGTTTTTACAACAGTTTCAAGAATCAGCCTTTATTTATTTATTCTTGAGTAACTTTACTGATTTATAGTGTAGTGCGTAAGGCAATATCTCATTTGAGTGAGGGGCACAAGCCCTTCATGCAGGTCACTCTCTGTGAGAATAGTTCATATTTTCCCTCCAGTTTGGAGAATGATTATTTTATCATATGTTAGTTCAGCAGTGTCAACCAATCCTCTAATCCTAGAATTATTGAGACGCATTAGCGACACCAGGGGTATTGATTTTCTCAGCAACGATGATGCATAATACCATGACAAAAGCCATTATTGTAAACTATTAGAAGTGCTAATGGAATTTTTTTTTTAAATATGCATTTATGCCATCAGAAAGCCATACATCATATGATATTTTTGTACGCCTTGTGGGTACACGGAGAATTTATATTTATTTAATGCAACGTTATGGGTTTTACATGTCCTGTTCATAATACGGTAATCATTGCAATATTAATTGAGCATTTTATGCTCAAAGGAGGGAGTGTCATGACTATACAGATATGTTGATTCGGTGACGTTGTAGTTAATAAATAATAAAATGTAGTCAACAATGGTTCTCATAACAACAAGAGGTATGCTGAAGCTTGGGCCTTCTCCAAGGAGGGAGTGGTCCAGTTTTAGATATTAGACAAATAGAAGTGCATGAATATGTCAGAACTCTGAGTAATATTATCCAAGTTTTGTCAACACAGCAGGCTAGGAAAACTACAGAGATACCAGACGAGACACCAGAAGAGACTCCTGTTCGGCCAGGTGATTGGGTGAGGGTGAAAGTTCACAAAAGACAGTGGGCTCATCCCCGGTGGACGGAAGTGTGAAAAGTTGTAACAAACTTCACACGCGCTCCGGTTTAAAGGTAAAGAAAAAGGAGCAAATTGACACCACCTCACACATTGTCACCCGTCACTGGCAACTTCCAGAACATTATTGGGAGTTAGGACTGATTTGGCAGAGCTGGAACAAAACAATAAATAGAAATAAGATAAAGATAGAAACAGCTCAAAAGACAAATTGTCTATAGATTGTACATTAATGTGAACAAATTTGTTTTTGTTTTACATCTGAAAAAGAGTCAAATTTTTTGTATATGTTATTTTTGTACTCATTATTTAAATTCTGTAAAGGACACAACCAGGGATAAAATAGAGATGATGACAAGAACAAAGCCAAACCAATTGTGGGGTCCCCTAGGGATAAGAGGCAGAATAGCATTGTTGATTGTGCTCATTACACTTGGAAACTTTCTGGTTGGAAGGGGAGTACAATATCAAGTAAAACATGGAACCATTAGTTCACTCATAGAGAATGCCCACATCACTAACAAGACTCCAGCTGTGTTTCACAGACTTTCACTTATCCCCAGAGCCAAAAGATCAGCTGAGCAACAAGAGGAGGAGTTAGAAATACTCGGTCCCAAACAAGAGGCGGTTATAATCAAGATGATTCACCCCCCTATATGCAGTTCTTGTATCAAATGATGAGATGGGTTTAAGTGATCGGGATATGTAAGTGATAGGGATTAACAGATTAGGGGAATCTCTAAATACACTGGATCCATGTTTTAGTCTGTACCAGAAACACCCCCTGTTAAGTTTATGAACAACCGACCGGTGACCTGAGTAGAATTATTGAAAATGATTACAGTTGAAACAGGCTACTAACCCACAAGTACAGCTTTGTACGTACAAACTCTATGAACAAAATTTCCCAGCAGATAGTGGCGACATTGCAGATATGTCCAGTCACAAAAGTTACTTATGTTCTAAATAACAGTGAGATTTAAAGTGATGGAGAAAATATGGAGACGTTCTTTTATAGTGTGTGAAATATGTGGTGCTTGAAACATCTAGGTATTTAAATTTATGGAAGAAAGTGGTTTCCTGAAAGAGTTAATTGGAGTAAACATGTTACAGTGGGTGAAAACAATGTTTAGGGATTTGGTACAATTATTAGAAGACATTAACTGGGCTTAGATGACATTTAACATCAAAGATAGTATGGTTAGGAAAATAGAGTGGGAAAGATTGGATTTATTTTACCTCAGTTTGTTAGAATTAACTATAGATAATGCGTCCCGAGATCTCTCGATCTTTCTCTCTCTCTCTCTCTCTCTCTCTCTCTCTCTCCGCCTGTCAGAACGCTACGACCCCAACTTCCAAGCAGACAAAAGACCTCACCACGGAAGACTCCTCCTTCTCCATCGAACAGACAGGGCGAACCAGAGCTGAACCAACAATGACAAGACTTTATCCAGAACCATCTCCACCTGAGGAATCCAGAACTACAGGTGACATAAAAAGGCACACTCTCATCGGTCCCCCACAGGACATGAACTTCCAAGCTGAGCCACAAGATTTGGACACAAGAGCAGAGTGTGGGACATGAGAGCAGAATACGCCCTCCATGCAACAAAGTAGAGACTGTAAAGGAGGAGATGAAATGCAAAGCAGATGGGTCACTGAAGAGAGTTACAGCGGAAGGATCCAAGAGCGGATAGACTGAGGAGAAGGTGGACGGAGGAGAGGAAAGGACGGAGGAGTTGGCATGGTCCGGCAGAACGTGAGGGGGTCGTGGCTTGACAACCAGAGGGGGAGAGAAGGAAAACGGGAGTGAGTGAGTTTACACATAAACACAATTATTCACCAGCGAGAAATACGTAAAGAAAAAGATTTATTAGCCATGAATTAATCAATTGGTGAATTTATAAAGAAAGAAAGAGGAAACTATTAAATAACCCTAAAAACACACTGAGGGTAGAACATATTATTCAATCTTTTCATCATATGAACAAATTATTCTTTAAGAGTTTTTTTTTTCATGTGTGAATTTGGGTAAGATTTAATTTGTTACAGTATAGACCTACAGTTTAAAGGGATGGTTTTAGTAACCACTCTATAAAACCAGACAAATCTTTATTTGTATGGAAAATGTTAAAGGTAGAGCTAGTACCAAGCCAAAGATAGTATTCCAATCTAGAGTATTGATTTCTCCATTGTAGCATGGTTATTACCTCAGGAGGGAAGATTAAGATGGAAATAACATTTGTTTTCCGTCCAAGATGTAGAGTTTAAAAAGACACTGGGCAAAGAGAGATTGCACATTTTAATTTAAAAAAAACTAATATAATTGGGAGCAATACATGCGGGGCCTTGGATCACTCATTGTGATGGTGCATATTTGTTACAACAAATATCGTTCAGGGAGAAGGGGTCGCTCGACCCACCCTGCAGATGTTTTAAATCTTACTTGCAGCTTCAGAGGGAGCGCACGGCACCAGAATATGAGTTTTAAAAGACAAGTGTCACCAGCTCCTAAAGGTCATCCATTCAATCAGTTATGACCTGACATTTAGAGATGTTATTTAAAGGAGAAACATATCTGCCATAGGTGTAAATTCCTGAATTGAACTGCAAACCATTAATGAAATGACTTCTGTTTTAAAGTCCTTGTTAAAGGAGGGAGTAATTATCACATGCTCGGGCACCCAAGGTTCCACACACTGTTAAAGGGGTTAGCATAGCTATTTAAGTAGACAATAATTGAAAATAAATTAGTATAATGAGTTATTGATATTCCACCGGTTCTCACACCATTTCAGGGACTTTATCACTGCATTAGAACAGACCACCCAAAGGTACTGAGTAGGAACTTTTAAGTGATGAAACTCTACAACTGTTGTAACTGACCAAAATCTTCTCCCAGAAATGACTGTCTAGAATGCCGTACCCCAGAGTAGAACGCACAACGGCCCCTTCTAGAGAACATATTACTTTCATACCTTAAATGGTATGAAAGGAGGGAGGGTAAATTTCTCATGAGGAGACAATTACAAATGCTAGCAGAACAAGACGACCAACCCCCGTATACAGATGTTGATGACAATGATGAGTTAGTTTAAATGATATGGATGTTCGGAGATGAGATTGATCAATGAATGTCCAGCTGATGTGATTCTTTACATTATGAAATCATGTGAAGAAGTGAGCAAAATAAAATGCTAAAATGGAGTGAATCCATTTCAATTTACTTTATACTATTCCAAGATAGTTTATTTTATTTTTTTTATTTACTTTGCCAATCCAATATATTTTATTTTATTCTTTATTACTTTATACTATTCTAATATGGTGGATCTCATGTTGTAAAAATCATTGCTATTCTAAAATGGTTTGTTTCTTTTCACTTTGTAAAAACAAGTGCCTTAACATTGAGCGTGGTATGAGAACGGTTTATGTGAAAGGAGGGAGGAAGAAATGTTCTGATACCAAGCCATTGCTGCTATTTTGAAGAATGATATTGAATGTAAACACTAGAGGTTATGCACAAGGGAAAACTTTTATGTTTGTACACAGACAAGAATTTATTTTGTATTTTTGTAAAGTTAAGCCTATTGAACCATTCCATTTTGATTGTATGTTTGTTAATATGAGATATGTAATATGCAAAGTTCAGATGAAGAACTCATTGATTTCAATATTATACACATCTTTTAGGTTTGTAAGGAGGGACTGTTAGAAATTAAAATCAATGTTTTAATGGGGAAATGTAGTTTAAACATGCCGTCACTTTTAATGCAGTTTTACACTGAAAAACCAGAAATTCTTGTGCACAACCAGCTGTTAAGCTTTATTCTGAAACTCTTTCATCTCCGGTTGGCAGTTAGCATGTGGTAAATTTACAATTTCCTAAAGAGGTGAATTTAGTAGCGAAGTGATATGGAGTGGTGCAAACCGAAGCCTACTGATTTAACACTACAACTATAGATGTCGAGATACTACCATGCTGAATATTAAATGAAGGTACAGTTTATTTGAATACATTATTGTTTACAGACGAGAGTAGCATGTGACAACATCCGGAATGACCGGAAACCAAACGAGCCGAGAAGTATTTTTTAGAGTATTGATTACAGCGTTTAGAATGTGTTACATGAAAAGTGATGAAAGAGAATATGAGGAGAAAAGGCGTGTTAAGCATATATTGAATGTGAAAAGAACCAATCCTCTGTTTAAATGCAACAACGGACATTGGAGACGAGGCGAGCCGGCTGGTGGGGAGGAGCCAGCAGAGGATATATAACAGCACCGGAGGAGAGATCGGCCTCTTCTCTTCCCTAACGAGGAGCGGATCACAGCTGTTTGTCTGACTGAACAATATCATGCTTGTGACCAACCCGCGCCTTTTTTAATTAAAGTACCCAATTGAACTTTCACAGAGACTCCATTTAGTCTCCTTTTAAAGCTTCTCTCCTGGACGGGAGAATAACGAACACAGTTTACAGGCCACAAAGTATAGCGCAGCATTATGCATTTGTTTACATGCCCACCGGAACCCCGAGGCATTACCAACAGATCAACGCACAATCAACCCATACATGACATCTCTTTCTCCACATTAAGTGTTAGACATTAGAATTGACTATTCTTGTCTGTCACATACTCTTCTTGTCTGTCACAGAAGTGGTGCAACAGAAGCGTTATTGCGCTAAAGGGAAATTATTTTGACCGAAGATATTTGGATTTGCCGGCTAACGGGAACTCTGACGTCGCCATTTTGTGTGCTTCGCGGATGCGCTCGGGTCTGCTCGGTCAGCTTCCGGATGAGGAGGCATTCGTTCGACCAACTTACAGTTGATAACATTACAAACATTTTTAACAGGGGCCATAATAGTGTAAATAATGTTTGTTTTGGCAGTTATAACTGAATGTAATGTTTTCTACTTTTTTACATCTGGGAAGGTGGAAGTGTCTTGACCAACAACTTAGATATTTCTTATAGCTATGCAGTGCAAGCAAGCGAGCAAACACAAACAAGAACAAACAAACCGAAGAATATAAAAAAAAAGTGAAATGAAGAATAAAATTGAAATTGTACAATATAATATTGTGGTGGTTCATCTTATAATTCAGTCGAGAGAATTCACCAGACAGCATCTAAGACCTGCAAAAATCTAAATTTTCTAGGGGGAGGCCCCCCAAACCCTTCGTGCCATTTTGTCCGCGCGCATTTTTCAGGGCCATCTGTAAATTAGCTTAGATGGCCCACAGGGCCATCTCCCAAAATCCTGAATGTCATGCACTGGAGTGCTTCACACAAAGAAATGTGTAACTTCACAGTTTTACGACACATTTTAATTTTTTTGACTTGCAAAATTATCTTTTAAATTGACAAACATCATATGTGTAATTAGTTCTGGGGGGGCGTTCGATTCCATGTTTGACGCTCGGCGTAACCTTGACGCACTGCCACTCCAACATCCAATCCCCAGAGCTTGAAGATTAATCACGGGGACAGTAGTCCTAAATGATAGCTGGGGATTATGGGTAGTGTAGTGTCTTCAGCCATCCTTAGAAATGTTTTCGGATTTGATATGGCATGAACACCATATCCCTACATGCATTGCGGCTAAAACATCCAATCAGCGACCTTAAACCATAGCTGAGGATCTTGGGTAATCAGTTCAGTGGCTGTGTATCGCAATGATGCTACGTCTGTTTCCGGTTATTTATATTTTGAAATTCAGTTCCTGACGGGCGTCAAAAAAGCCAGAGATTATGGAATTAAACAAATAAATAAAAACAAGGATAATTGTGTGTTATCGGTGAGTAAATAACAGTGTGTTATTTAGAAAAGAATAACAAATTAGAAGGAAAAAAAGATTTTAAAAAATACAGATTTCAGTATTTTGAGGCTCTGAGCCCCATTTCTTTTCCTCACAGACGACAAAAAAAGAACGACATTGTACGATTTAAAATAAAAACAATAATCTTGGCTTGATATTGAGTAAGAACATGTTTTTATGAACCCCACAGCTTCCGGTCTTCCAAGACCCGAGCGGACAAAAAGACGTGCTGCAGGCACGAAACATACTCCCAATAGAAATACATCGCTTTTAAAATCGTTCTGTGTGACACGAAAAAAAGGGGAAAATCGTGATGGCAGTGGCGAGCCGTCAGGGCCCTCTAGGCCCTCTGTGAGGGCCTAAGATATTCAAAAAATATATATTTGAAAACATTAAAAAATAATATATTTAAAATATTTGTAATAGTTTTTTGCTGTTGCATTTTTCATTAGTTTTACCAAAATAACTTAATTTAATTGTATTTAAAATAATATTTCCAAAGAAATAAATCCTTTGAATCTGCCTGTTCAGTTTCTGTTGGAATGTGAAGGGTTAAATGCCATCTCTGCGAGTTATGTGAAGACGGGAGGGCTTGTTGGTCCCTCTCTACATTCACAGAGGGCCCGCTAGAGTAACTCAATGAGAGAGTAATGTCAAATTGACCAATCATATCTTCCCTCTAAATGGGCGGGATTTATTTTCGCGGACTTTATGACAAGTTCCACCCGCTGTGAGGTCTATGCCAGAGTCATAGAGAGAAGGAGTTACGACACCCTTTGATGTCGCCGCCAGCCGGTCACGTGGTTTATGTATGCCGGGATAGTTCAAAACGCACTTCCGGGGCAATGCTTCTCTATGGCAAAAACAGCACGAACATGGTCAAAATAGTCATCGATTAAACCAACGCTGTTATTTTTTAAAGATTGCTTTCATATTTACATGATGTGGTTACACTTTGTATGGATTGGCACTATTTCCAAGTTTCGTTATTTAACGATATTTTGAGGGGAAAGTGTGGTAGCACAAGCAGGCTATGTTTATGTCACTACCAGGGCAGTCACGTCCGTAGTATAGTTGCGCTGCGCTGTCATGTTCTTCTATGGGACATACATCAGAGTCATAGAGAGAAAGAGTTACGACACTCTTTGATGTCGCCGCCAGCCGGTCACGTGGTTTATGTATGCCGGGATAGTTCAAAACGCACTTCCGGTGCAATGCTTCTCTATGGCAAAAACAGCACGTACATGGTCAAAATAGTCATAGATTAAACCAACGCTGTTATTTTTTAAAGATTGCTTTCATATTTACATGATGTGGTTACACTTTGTATGGATTGGCACTATTTCCAAGTTTCGATATTTTCAGGGGAAAGTGTGGTAGCACAAGCAGGCTATGTTGATGTCACTGCCAGGGCAGTCACGTCCGTAGTATAGTTGCGCTGAGCTGTCATGTTCTTCTATGGGACATACATGTAACGATCAACTATCTAAAAATAGTTGTGTTAATTAAACGCACAAGAGGTTCTTGAATGAAATAAAATTATAAAAGGTAAACAGAAATAATAAACGGATAATCTGCTCTTCCCACAAAATAGTCCCCACGGAAATGTATTAACTAAAGTCTATATGCACACATTAACAAAATAAACAAAGACAGGTTCTCTGCGTTATTCAAATGTATTCACAGTTTTTCGAGCCAAACAAAACCAAACAAAAAGTCCACTCGCAATACATTTTAATTGTCTTTACTGCCTAATCCAGGCCATAGTGTAATTCATTGATACAAAAAAAAAGGCTGTTGCTCCTGCGCCCGTCGGTGGCAAAAACAGAAATGTTTGTAGGCCTTTCAGGCTATAATCTACAAAAAAGGAAAACACGATGATCGGCGTGGCACAAAGCGATCTCACCCTGTGTTGGAGAGAATCTCTCTCACTGTGCGCGTCCTCTCCAGGGATTGATTGATTGATTGATTGAAAAGTTTATTAACAGCTTGTATATTGGGTACAGTACAGTACAGCTCAAAACATACAATTGTTAAGGGGATGCAGACCAGAGAAAGACTTTTGTCTTGTTTACATCAGGGTCCCCCATTTCCAATTCATCATATCATTTAAGACAGAGGTGCCCAGTACGTCGACCGCGGTCGACCGGTCGACCGCGGGGGCAATGCTGGTAGATCGCGAGTCATTCATAAAAAAAAAAAATCCAGCTCCGTTAAAATAGACAAAACAGCTTTTGATTCCTCCTCCCTTGGCCTCCCTGCCACTTAATTCAGGAGTTTACTTGATTGACAGAAAAAGCGACCTATTGCTTTCCAGTCTGTTAACCCAGAATGCAAAGCGATACAAAATCAGTCAAGTGCCGGGAGAGACAAACAACAAAATGAGTGCAGGAACGAGCAAAAAGCTAAAGACATACCACTTCCACACAGAATGGGAGGGAGAATCTTTTTTTGTGATGTCACATTCAAAGGTTATTTGCCTTATTTGTAAAGCAAGCGTCGCTCTGCCAAAGAAAGGTAACGTGGAGAGGCATTATCGGAGTGTTCACAAGGCATATGACAGCGACTTCCCTCCGAGTAGCGAGTTGAGAAAGAGAAAGGTCATGTATTATTGCTACACAAACATTATCTCTTAGTCTTAGTGTCGCCAACTCGTTTCTAACATGCAAAAAGACAAACAAATGCGTATATGGTCGGTGTATTTTCTATCTTTCCAATCCAGAAGAGATCTCTCTCTCCCCCGTCTGTTTGCAAGGGGGCGGGGCAGTTTACACACACGCAGCTCCTACATGCAGCAACACACGGAGGAGATGGTGGAGAGAAGCGCTCCAAGGTGTGGTTACATGTTACCCGTCTTGAGGTGGACAATGCTCGTCACCAAAAGTGTTTAGCATGTAAGGGCGGTAACACGAGCAATTTGTCTAAACATTTAGCAAAAGTGCACCACATTCAGACGGAGGAATGCACCGGGTTCGACTGTCTTTCTCGTAGCTCTGTAGCCCCATCCACGAGTAACGTTTCCACGTAAGGTGTTATGTATGCTAGCAGCAACACACGGAGTTAACTACATTATACAAACATGGGTTAATGATTAGACTTAGTAACTGAGTTATTTATTTTGTTAAAGTTTCAGCTATTCTGTTTACAGTTCTGTCATCACATTATTTAATACGATTTGTTAAAACATTGTTGTTTCTTTTGATGTGAAATATTATTTATTTAATTCAAATAAAAAGCAATGTTAATTTTGTTCACAATTTGTTCAGTTAATTTAATAATATATGTATTTTTGAATCAAGTATTCATCTTTATTGTCTTCATTGTTAGTTTCCACATGCCTAAAACAACCTCAAACTAAATCTAAAAGTTGATGGCTAAATAAGAGCGTTTGAGAAATTGTGCAAGGCACACAGCAGTAGTCCGAATAGTCGATTAATCGTTTCATTAATCTATAGATTAATCGATAATCAAATTAGTCGTTTGTTGCAGCCCTATTGTAGTTATCCCATGTAAAAATAAAACGTGTTATTCAGCAACCCTTGCAATTTGGGATTTTATTTTTGGTTGGTAGACCTCGGTTAGCTGGTCATTTCAAAAGTAGCTCACCAGCCAAAAAAGTGTGGGCACCCCTGATTTAAGACATACAAGACATATTTGACATACAGATGGCTTATTTACAATTTACATACAGGTGTTTTTTTACGGCTTACTTACAAATTTCATTTTAGATTTCGTTCTAATACATCCTAACCGGACATTTAAGACATACCAAGTCTACAGATATACAGTTAGTAACAGAGTCTAAAATGCGAGTATATACATAGATGGGGGGGGAAGCTGCCCATTGTACGACAGGTTGAGATTTGTACCATTACCGGAGCCAGTTTTGCAATGCTCTCCCCCGAAGGTGCTCTTTAAGAGAGGTTTTGAAGGTAAGTATAGTTTTACTTTCCTTTACATTAGTGGGAAGAGCGTTCCACCTTGATGTGGCATAATTGCGAAACGTGTATTCCCCTTTTTTTGTGCCAAATCTGGGTTTTACATGATTTGTGGAGCTCCCTCTGGTGTTATGATCATGATATTCCTTGACCTTTGGGAAGAATTTTGACATGTACATGGGTACCATAGAGGTGTATTGGATCTTGTAGACCAGGCCCATTGCAAGTAGCTGTACTCTGTCGTCTACTCTAAGCCATCCTAGGTTGTCAAAGTGGGCAGAGGTGAGGTGGGTTCTAGATGAAAGGTCAAGCAGTAGTCTGACCAGTTTATTTTGTGATGTTTGAAGTTTTATTTTTAGCGCCTTGGAGGTGCTATGGTACCATGACGTGCAAGCATAGTCATAGTACCCTTAGAGAGGGAGATGTGCTTCGAGGTCGGTCGATGCAATATCCACATACGGTTACTTTCAGTTACTTCCCCCGTTGCATTTTAACATATATAGACATGCTGAGGAAACTTAAATATCCCGCTGAATACCCGCATTCACCACACATACGCTTCCTCCTCCCGTGAAAACCACCCCTGGCATCCCGGTGACGCGCCCACTAGTGATGGGAATTCCGGCTCTTCTTGGTGAGCCGGATCATTTGGCTCGGTTCGCCAAGAAGAGCCGGCTCTTTCGGCTCCTAAACGGCTCTTCAGTTTACCACATATTATACCTTTTATAATTAAATCAAATGTAGCCCTGTTTTGACTAATGAATGATGTATAGGCCTATGTGTACACATATATCACTTAAATTAATCAATACATCCTTTGTACTGAAGTATTCAAAAGTAAAAATTACATGTTTAATATAAATGATTTGCTGTGGCCAAATATTTTTTCAGCCCATGGCTGCACGCCCCCCTGCAAGAGAGGGGAGCGTGCTCTGAGATCTGTTGCTGGGCTCTCAGAAGAGGGGGAGAAAAAGAGATCTCCCTCCTCCGTGTTTTATTCGTTATATATACAGTCTATGGTTTTATTGTTATAGAAGTAAGAAGAGAAGTAACGGGGCAGAAAACCTCCTTTGTACGCAGCGGTATATAGACATCATATAACATAGACATCAGACGGCGACACATAGTCCGTTGATATTTACTTTGGCATTAGGGCAGGGATATCTAGATACTTTCCAAGGTTTGACATAATGAATTGTGCTACTTTTAAAGCAAGCAACGATGTTTTCAAATCTCTAATCAAAAAGCTCCTCAAAAACACTATCGAAGCAGTTCCTGCCGTGCCGTTGCTACGTTAGTTCAAATAGTAACAACGGACTATTTTTCTTAGTGGATGCATGTCAATTTAAATAAATACATACGATACAACTATATTTTAAATCAATAAAATCATTTTCTAAATCCATAAAAGCATTTCAATTAATACTGGGAGTCATGTCGTTACTTTGTTGAGAATGTGGCTATGTAATAAGCGGGATAATGTGCACATTGCACATTGCATAATGTGCCTTCATGCCGATCTAGATCCCTCCGCAAAAAAATGATGTGTCGGTCGTGAAGAGCCGGCTCGTTCACGACCGACACATCACTAGCGCCCACTAAAAAGCCTCTGGGCGCGCAGCGACAGGTGAATCTGCAAATGAGGCTTGCAGAACCACACCCTCAAACCTTACACAAAAGTGGACATTTAATGACTGTAGTTGCGAGGATAATACACATGCATCATAGATTTTTCATTTCATTCTAAACTACATGTCTTAACCTTTTCCCCTGCCCCTACAGTTTATAAGACACACTGAGATCAAACTGCGACTGTCAAAGACAGACAGCAGCGATTGCGTTATTGAATGGTAAATATATATAAAAAAAACACACACACCCAAGTACTTTTTCAGCTGTAATTGCATTATTGCATACTTTTTATTGACAGTTTTGCATTTGGAGAGGCAGGGTGACAACGGAAAGCTTGGTAGCCTATTACTTAGATACGTTTTACATTTTTGGAGGGAAACGCTTGTGTTCATGTTAGCATGGGTAGCATAATCATGTTAAGACTATGAATATAATTTTACCACAACAGTGGATGAACAATTGATATGTGTTTGAACAAGAACAACAGGAAGAACAAAGTAAAAGGGACGAACAAATGTGTGAACAAGTATTAAGAACAGCGTATGGAAAAAGTGATGTGTGTTAGAACAAAACAAAGTAAAATTAATGAGAAGGAGAACAAAGAGGGTTAGGGTTAAACAGAAAAAGATTAATTCAGCCAAAAAACACAATTTGATTAATCTAAAGTGTAAAACAATCTTCAACACAGACCAAATTAGTGCCCTTGGCTTGGACAACAAAAGATATGGTGGGGCAAAGAAACGATAAATTAAATTGAGACAGAGTGGGAGACTGAAAATGATTACTATGATAAATATTAAAACTATTTACAAAACTATTTACAGAAGCTCCTGTTGAACCATGATTCAAAACCACTACAGGATATAAAACCGTCCAAGCGATCTCTGCCTGAAATCAGGACCACTCAGAGGCAGGGCCGCCTTAATGCACGGGCTGACCTGGGCTGAAGCCCAGGGGCCTACGGAGATCGGGGGCCTATCATGAGCCAATTAAATTTTTTTAAAAAATCAATTTTTTTTATTTTTTATTTCGGGTGTTTTAAAAAAAAAAGTTAAATAAACAAAGTCTTGGCTTTCTGAATATGAAACTTTCATTTCCAAAATCACACGATAAATAAATTTTTGAAGCTTGTAAAGGGAAGACAACAGCTCTCCCTCACCACTCTGCTGTTCCACAGGCGCCGCCCCCCTCCCTCCACTGACATTATTAATGTAAGACGTAGAGTAATCATAGATAACACAGCAAGGTCCGTTACAGTTTGTTTTCATCTGATTTAAAAAAAACAAAGTCTTGGCTTTCAGAATATTAAACTTGTTTCGGCAAATTCAGATGATAAATACAACTTTGAAGCTTGTGACGGCATAATTACAAGCGGAGAACGGAGTAACTTGACGTCACAGCAGGCATAACAACAGCCGGTGTTTCTCCTGAGTGTTTTCCCCGGGAAACAAACACAATACACACAAACGCAAATATACACAAACACACACACGTCAGGATGAGAATATGTTTCACATGTGACTTATTCAAATTGCGAGTGATTGAGTGAAGAAAAAGTTTGAGAGTGGTGCTCAGAAAAGGAAATTGTTGAGGGAAAAGGAGTTTCGAGACAAGCAGCTGTTACAAAAAATGCCGAAGCTTACAGGTTATTTTAAACCTGTAGGCCAGGATGAGGAGGAAGGACAGATAAGTTCTGTACCGAGCGGTAGCGGTGCCGTCCGCGGGGCCTCGGAGACAAGTAGGCCGTCTGGTTCTGATAGCGATGGAGTAGCGGGAGAGGAAAAACAGACAGGAGGGACATTATCTGTTGGAGGAGATGGAGAGGACGACGAGGACTTGCTACGTGGAGGGGAGCCAACGGCAACCGGACAAATACATGAGGGAGGCCCGATACGTCACTCATCTGGAGGAGAGGACCAGGCGCGTGTAGAGCAGAGTGGAGAAGTGCGATCACAGAGCCTGCCGAGGCTATAAATGACTTTGATTTGTTGTTTAAATAGGGGGGCCTACAAAAACTATCAGCCCCAGGGCCTGATGGCAGGTTAAGGCGGGCTTGCTCAGAGGAGAATGCAGCACATCAAACTGGAGTCAGGAGTGTGAATAACACATTTTGGCCAAAACAAATGTTCCTTCTGACACAGAACGATTTTAAAAGCAATGTATTTCTATTGGTAGTATGTTTCGTGCCTGCAGCACGTCTTTTTGTCCGTTCGAGTCTTGGAAGACCGGAAGCTGTGGGGTTCATAAAAACATGTTCTTACTCAATATTTCGAATTCGGGGCCTTAAGATCGGTCCCAAGGGCAGCTGGAAACCAGTCCAGACAAGACTGGTGATGGCCACAACAACAATCCTGGAGGTCCAGCATGACCTGTTGAGACAAGGGCACAAATTTGTTCTCACAAGCCGCTTCACTAGAGACTGCCTGGAAAACACATTTTCGTCCATTCGTCTGAGGAACTCTGTCCCAACACCTGTAGAGTTCCAATATGCACTGCGCGCTGTCACCGTGTGCCAGTTCCTATCGCCAGTGCATACTGGCAGTTACGTGGAGGATGGATCAGACCAATTGGCTGACTTCCTGGACACGCAGAACAGCAGCTGCAGAGTGGAGCAGCTGGTAGACCTGACAACACCACCTGACATCACTAAAACCGAGTCCTGTGTCCTATACCACCTTGCAGGATACATAGTGAAAAGGGTCATCAGCTTCTCACTTTGTGACAAATGCCAGTGTGCCCTAGTGAAAAATGTCAGTGATGGTGAAAATGAGAGAGCTGGTCTGCTGGTATTAAAATAATTTAAAAGGGGTGCACTTTACCGTCCATCTGATGAGGTTTTCACCCTTGTTCAGAACGCAGAGCAGCTGTTCCGTGTGAGGACGAGCGATTCCCTTTGTTAAAAATAAACATTTTGGATGCATGACCATGTTTTAGGCTCATCCTTCATTCACTGCTGTTACTTACCTTACACTTACCTGTTCAGTAGGCTATTATGTTTTTAAGACTGAATAATACCTTTGAAGAACGATCATTAAACTAGTGTGTATATTACAATACAAAGGAATCTATCCTAGCATGCCATCAAGCATTAAAAAGTAGCGCTAGGCTAGTTGTACAGTACAGATGAGTTAACACGGAACAGTACCAAAAAAAACTAAGTACAGTCAACATGTCACATAATGAAATGTTAGTATATCCCAAAATTCAATGAAATATTAAATGAAATATTTATCACAAACGCCACCTCATTTCTACTAGTGCTAGCAGTTAAGTCATATCATACAGAAACAGCCGACTAAGGATGGCTGACACGGTCAGGTTCAGCAGATAAAAACCAAAAAAAACCATAATCAATCTAAATCCTGCTTGTTAGATACCCAGCATCATTGATATATAAGCTGCTAGTGATTCATTACTGAAATCTTACCTTCAAAGCTGACGAAGTCGCGCTAGCTAACTAGCAGGCAATGCTAGCAAAATTGGTTGTAACAACCAGATACAATATAGATAATTACGCTGTGCATATACAAATGAAGACCAGTATAAGCATCATAAAGGACCTCTGATACAATATAGACAGTTGACAATTCAAAAGAGTTCGATATTTCAGCAACTTACCTCTGGAACTAATCGACGCGCCGTAATGTAAGTGAATGAGGTCCAACGCCCAAATGACAATATTTTGAACTATTTCGATGTCCATACCCCGGAAGTAGGCGCCGCCATTTTTTACAACGGAGGTCGATGGGAGTGTCCTAACTCTTATCTCTCTTGGGCTCTGGTCTATGCAAGTGGTGCAGTGACGCGTCCTAAAACCTGGAAGTATGCCGCGCTCGGATTCCCTCGACAGAAAGCAATGGGATTTCTCCATAGGATTTTGGAAAATAGCTGTAAATACGGTCTGTGGAAAACAAACCTGTTAGATAAATGCACGTTTTGTTCAGCCGGATAATATCCACATGTCTACCCTACTTTTATTATTTTCGAATTATAAATCTAATTGATAGATTTATGATGGATATATTTATGATTAGCATAAGTTCGTTCATGATGGCTCTCTTCAGTGATAGTGATGACATCGTTGCAAAATTATTAACCGAGTCATTTTCAAGATTGAGTTACAGTGAGAAACTGGAGTGGCAAAGGATCAGCTGCATGACCCGCCATCAAGTGCTTCATCCAAAAGGACAGGAGAATGGACTTTGTGTTTAAGTGATTTGATCATCAAAGGTAGGCCTAAATAATCTTCAATGTGGGCCGCCATGCCGACTTAAAGGCCCAGTGAAGTGCATGTTTTTGCACCAAAATGAAATGGCAGTTTCATTCCTTACATATCATTGTGCCTGTTCATGGCTAAAATAATGTTTAATAATTCATAATTAATGAATTAATGAATTATTAATTTTGCCGTCTGAGCCTAACGGAAGTTGCAGACGATAGTGGCTGTGACGTCACAAGATGTACCCAGTTGCGATTGTAAACATGGCGGAGACTCTGGAAAGTGACACTAGTGTGAGAGAAATGATTGATTTGGACAGCTTTTCGGACAGGATAGATGAGGAAAGTGATCAATCTGGTGCACTTTGAGGGCAACATTAAGAGATTTATGGATACAGCTCTCAACACTCATATGAAACATATATTTCAATAATCAAAAAACATTGGAAGGATTTCTTAACCTATTTTATACAACTAATATTACATAGATGGAAATATTTGTTTACATAGATGACCAAACCCACTGAGATAACTTAGGCTACAGTTTACCTCCCTGAGCTGACGTTATCTCTCTCAGTCCCACAGGAGAGCACTCTCCCTCTCCTTATTGTTGAAACAGCTAATCTCCGTTAGCTCCGAGCTAGCACCAGATGCTAACAACAACCCTGTAACTCTGTCAGTCTCTCTTTCTCTCTCTCTCGAATCGACCACTGGCCTTTATTTATCATGATCAATCAAATAATCTACGAAACAATGACACCAGCCAGGCTCACCTTCATCTTTTGGGAACAGAAACATCGCCACTTCGGCAGACTTGACATTACTACAGCCAGCGGCAATGCATCGTTTCCCCTGTGTTTTTCATCCCTCTTTCTTCACTGTCGCCTCCATTGTCAGGTTTTCTCGATTGGCAATCACTTCCAGTCGACTCCGACACACTTTCCAGGAAAATACTAGCTCAAAAACGTTGAGAAATTCGACTTTGAAAAAGAGAAAAAACGAACGGTGGTGAATGTAAACAGTGCAGCGGCGTCCATCTCGTGACGTCACGCAGTAGATCGCAAGCCACGCCCACAAAGGCGAAGGTCGACTGCAGATTTCCCCGGAAAATTCAAAACTCGTCAAATTTGTTGCTATTCCAACATTTTTTGATATGGGTTCCAATGGACAATTTTGGTCATTACTATACGTATTAGCATAACAGATCATGCACAGGTGCACACTTCACAGGGCCTTTAATTCATTTGTAATGATAGGTGTTTATATAAATGGTGATGTTTTGTGTGGTAGAGGATCGCTGTCATTGATGCGTTTTGCACCCCTTCTTTTTAAAGAATGAAGTGGGGGGTCGGGGGGGGGGGGTTGGGTCAGAGGGCCTAGATATAAAAGTCACAGCTCGCCACTGCGGGATGGTGATACAGTGAGTGAAGCAGGTAGGACCCAAACGCAGATAACACTTGATATAACCTTTATTTCAAGGTCTAACATAAACTTGGAACAGACAAAACACTCTCCGGTGAACTACAGATGTAGCGATTCATTTCAGACAGTTTGAAACGCGAGGGCCGTGATTGGTACGTGATCTGCCCTCGCTCAAGGGAAAACCTCCAGCTTGACTTGAGACCGCCCCCGTGATAGATAAATGTAATTATAATGAAGCCAGCTGCAATGGATCATTGATCCACCAGGGGGTGCAGTGGGGTTCCACACTGGAGCTCATGTGAAATAAAGTGAGATACAGTATGCTGGATGTACAGCGGAACTTTGTTAAGATCCATATGTCACGGATATCATACTACTGTGCTAAATAAGAGACATGTAATCATTTACAAAACATCACCATGTTGTTATTTAACAAAATAATTTTGTTATTCGAAAAAAACGAACGGGAGGAAATGCATCCCGGCTCTCGATTTGTAATCCTAATTTAATCATCATCTTCACCACGATCATTTATGTTTATGTTCGCCGAATTGACATGAAATCACTGACACATATGAATATACTGTATTCAACTTCATTAAAACGTTATTAACGTGCCTAAACTCAGTAATTCACCAAAAATATGTATATTTTAATGGGGTTTCGTCGGTCTATCAGGATCCCAAAGTGTAGCGGAGGGATCCTCATCTGGATGAAGGGTGTTATTTTCCCCATAAAGAACAAGTCGCTGCAAATTATCCCGCTTATTACATGGCCACATTCTCAACAAAGTAACGACATGACTCCCAATATTAATTGAAATGCTTTTATGGATTTAGAAAATGTTTTTATTGATTTAAAAAATAGTTGTATTGATTTAAATTGACATGCATCCGCTAAGAAAAATAGTCCGTTGTTACAGTTTTTTAAACAGTCTGAATGAAACGGCAGCTCTCAGCTGTGTATTTACACAACAAATGGCCCATCAACCACAGCTCTCTCCCCCCCTCCCCCCCTGATCTTTCTTCTCCAGCAGCTAAATTAACAGTAGGTTACTCTGAGTGACCATAGACTGTATGTGACAAGCTTACAGTTAGTGACGTAACAACACCATAAAAGCTGGTGGGTTGAAAGCAATACGGGAGGTAAAAATAACTACAATAATTGTGACTTATTTATTGTGGCTTTTATGTTTTTAGGTATAAAATGTTATGTAATTCAGGTTTATAGTTCACCCTTCTCTAAAAGCCTTCAACAATGACAATATTCATTGTAATTTAATAAATCCTTCCAACACACATTGTAAAAAATAGCCTACTGTAAGTTAAGAAATCATTTCAATATGTACATCTTCTGATGTAACAACAATAACATTATAAATAGTAACATAGCTGAACATGGTATTGCACATTTAGCTTTGAGTGATACTGACCTGAGATGTTTTTATTACATGAATTAAGGTGACTGAGGCTTTTTAACATACAGGGATGCAAACTCATCAGGTATGAAAAAGGTGACAAGGATCCGAGCCCCCGGCTCCCCCACCCCACGGAATGACAGAGGATTTTAGCAGTCAGAACAACTAAAGCAGCAGTGTTAATAATAACAGAAACGCCAAAGAGTCACATAATAGAAATATATAAAAGCATTTATTTTAAATTGTGTAGCAGTCAGTTTATAATTTTGGCAGCACTGTTGAGCATTTTGAAAATGTATTTTCATGCCTCTGTGCAAGGCTTAAGTCTTTTTATCTTTATAGCCACATGGTGTAAAGTAACTAAGTTCATAAACTCAACAAGTACTATACTTGGGCACACTTTTGAGATACTTGTACTTTATTTAAGTATTTCAATGTTTTGCTACTTTGTTCTTCTACTCCACTACAGTTTAGAGGTACATGGTGTACTTTGACTCCACTACATGTATTTAATACCTTTAGTTACTTTACAGATCTGGATTAATTAAGTGAAATATAATCAAGTGTTAAATCAGACTTTAGTTCCACCTGGAGTAAATCCACAAGCTACCCTGCAGTATACAAAGTCATTCAAACTAGCTGCACCTTTACCAGCTTTGAGAACACTTTCATGATCAATCATTATAAAACATATCATATCTATTATTCTGAAATGGACCAATCTGCACAATGACTACTTTTACTGTCGCTACTTTCACTATATTTTGATGATAATACTTTTCTACTTTTACTTGAGGAACATTTTGAATGCAGGACTTTTACTGTAACAGAGTATTCCTACACTCTGGGACTATTACTTTTAGTCAAGTACAAGATCTGAGTACTTCTAGTTTTACTCAAGTACAAGATTTGAGTACTTCTACTTTTACTCTAGTACAAGATCTGTGTGCTTCTACTTTTACTCAAGTACAAGATTTGAGTACTTCTACTTTTACTCTAGTACAAGATCTGTGTGCTTCTACTTTTACTCAAGTACAAGATCTGAGTACTTCTACTTTTACTCAAGTACAAGACCTGAGTACTTCTACTTTTACTCAAGTACAAGATCTGAGTACTTCTACTTTTACTCAAGTACAATATATATATATACTTATACCACCTCTGTTTATAGCCTATGAAAAAAACTATTAGAAATAGAAGGCTAAAGCTAACGTTAGCAGATAGTGACAATGTATGCTAGCTAGCTAGCTCAACGATTCCTTAAATAATATTGCCACAGAAAAACTTTTCAGTTCACATCACGCTCTGCCGCTCCGACAGGGAGCTCTGCTCTGAACACCTGAACAGCCCGTTCTAACAGCTGTTCACCAGCGGTCCAGTCTGTGCCACAGTGACTCCGGACGCACAGTTAATATTAACGAACGCACCCGTAGGTAATGTAGCTGCTGAAGCTAGACCATCATCTGGGAGCAGCAGAGCCTTATTATACATCCATGAGCAGAGCCGACAGGCAGGAGTACTCGAGCACACAGCTCGTACTTCATTATAATATATAAAAAAAGAACACCATGCGTGTCATGATGGCACATAACAGCTCACGGCCGCAGATTACTCCGGGTCCCAGCCCCCCCCATACCCCAAAAATATTTGTATTGCAGATCTACATGAATCACACAAACGACTTATTTTGGATTCAAAACGGCGAATTTCGCCGAAAGGTGACAAGTTTGCATCACTGAACATAGACAGAGCACAACTGAAACATAACATCTGAAATGATGTAACAACATAATACACTTGTGGGGATGCTTGGGATGTGAGGAATGAGGGACACGGCTTAGAACGGGCGTGTCGCCTGGCAGGACAGGAGAGTGTGTGCACCAGTCTGCCTTGATCTATGAATTCATGTCCGTGACACTCACTGCTGCCCACAGCTGTTTTATAGAAGGAAATTCCTTCACTTCATGAAAGTGTTTTAACCACACACATCTCTACACACACATGACGGGTGTTATTTTCCCCATAAGGAACAAGTCGCTGCAAATTATCCCGCTTATTACACGGCCAAATTCTCAACAAAGTAACGACATGACTCCCAATATGAATTGAAATGCTTTTATGGATTTAGAAAATGTTTTTATTGATTTAAAAAATAGTTGTATGTATTGATTTAAAAAATAGTTGTATGTATTGATTTAAATTGACATGCATCCGCTAAGAAAAATAGTCCGTTGTTACAGTTTTTTAAACAGTCTGAATGAAACGGCAGCTCTCAGCTGTGTATTTACACAACTAATGGCCCATCAACCACAGCTCTCTCCCCCCCTCCCCCCTTGATCTTTCTTCTCCAGCAGCTAAATTAACGGTAGGTTACTCTGATTGACAAGCTTACAGTTAGACACAACACTGTCATTGCAAGTGACCCTCTGTTAGTTGACTTTTATGTTCAACTGCTAAATTCGTTACTGATAAAAAAAGGGCTTCTACTGTACCTAATTACCTTAACACTAGAACCGCCAGAGGTTTTTGTATAGGCCTACCTAAACCCGTCAAATCCCGCTATTAGAATGCAATTTTTAACAACATAGGGTGCTACATAACACACTTTCAGGAAAAGTCAGGGACTGGGAGACTTTAATATTTTATTGAAAAAAAGTTACATTGCACACACACAACACACATCACACAAATTGACCCGATTGGCGGTTCTAGTATTAAATAAACTCACTAATTAATGAAACCAGTTCAATACGCATTATTCTTATTCTTATCATTCTTTATGAGCGCAGAAATAGTCTTAAAATCAGATCTGTTTTTTAAATGAAATCTTACGGCAGGCAGTTAGCTCTGATCACCTATGACAAATGCGCCGCACCTAATCGCTGGCCATTCAGCCACAGACACTGTTCGAAATGGGGGGGAGCTAGGGGGAGCTTGGCTCCCCCGAAGAGGGAGGGAGCTCCCTTGATGGCTGAGTTTGAGATAAATAGGGGGAGCCCAAAACAATCGTGCATATTTGTGTCACACAGATTAGAAATGTTGAGTTTCTGTAAATAACAGTTCTTGAAATAAATAATAGTTATTGTTCATTACAGTTTCTGAATATTTGTTTTATATTTGTGAATATGTCTGGGTGTTGCCATCTGTACGTGGCGGCGCTGCATTCTTACTTACGTTGCTATGGTTATGGCGGTGATGCCGGCGCGGTATTTGAAATGTTCATATTGATATTTTTTTAACTCTGGCTGTGTAATAAAAAAATATGGCAAAACGAAAACAGCCAAGCGTCACAGCTTTTGGATTCACAAGCAAAGAAGCGAAGGAGTCTAAAAATGACAACGTGAACGGAAAACAATTTTAGTTGGCCGGCTGTAAGCGGCGTTAGGGTCGAGTTTGACAGCTCCACACCGAGGGAGAGGCCTGCCGATGCGGAGCCTGAAGAGGCTTCAACAACGGCCACATCCGTCGGCATAGTGACACCGTCTGTATTAGTAGAAGAGTGTTTTTATAGCAATTGATCGCATCCGCGCTGCTGCGCCAGTCAACAGAGCGTGCGTGTGACATATTCAGTAGCAGGATGTGCTCTGAAAAATAGGGCTCCCCGAAAGCAAATGGGCAATTCGAAAACTGACAGAGCTCCCTCTATACAAATCAAACTGTAGACGGTGTGAAAGCACCTATTGTTTTAAATAATGGTCGGAATGTGACCTGTGAGCCTTCTGAATTACCGTGGGACAGCACATTCTAAACTAAAATGTTCAATCAATAAAGTAACATCTTATCTTAATAATATCTTCATATTAATAATAATAATAAATCATACAGTATGTGTCCGAAAGGGAGCAGGAGGAAGCAAACACAAAAATATACTGCATATTAAAGCAAACGATTGTAAAGGTTAAAGTATGAGCATAACAAATAAAGAAGTGTAATGTAAACATTTACATTATAATTATGATTATTTAATATATAAAGACTATATATTATTGAATTACAAGATTAGATATAATTTAGTTGATCTAAAATATTGATTTGTTCAAATGCTCTTCAAAACACAACTGAAAGTCCATGAAAATTGTCTTTCTGTATTTGTGAATGAAGCGCCATCTCCTGGTTAAAACCTGAAATTGAAAATCTGGCAACGCCCTCTTGGAAAATAGTGGGAGGGCTTAACATTCCTCTATACTGGTCTTTGGCAGGCCGTAGGCAGGAAGCTGTAAGCTGGAGTCCGAAATTCAGTGCTACATCTGTAAGTCACACACAAAAGAAGCACCAACACTGAATACAGGAGGAGACAAGTTTAAATACACAGAAGGGTAATCACAGGACAAGAAACAGCTGGGCAGGGGAGGAGAAACACAAGGGCCACAGGGGAACACAATCAGATAACTAGACACACCAGGGAACTAATGACAAGAGGAAAAACACAGGGAAAAGGACCAGACAATAATCCAGAGGAAAACATGACATGGAAAACAGCAAAAACACCCAAACCTACAAAACTACAACAGTGACATGAACTTAGGAGCATGACATAACCCCC
Organism: Notothenia rossii; assembly: GCF_949606895.1. Taxonomy (NCBI): domain Eukaryota; kingdom Metazoa; phylum Chordata; class Actinopteri; order Perciformes; family Nototheniidae; genus Notothenia; species Notothenia rossii. The sequence goes on along the minus strand of NC_136907.1, from coordinate 53,705,251 downwards.
GCCTCAAGGAACGGATTCCAGACGTCCCAAAAAACAAAGTCCAGCAGGGTGGGTGGAGGGGGTCTGGAGGACGGGTCTCGGGCGGATGGCCCGGGGGCAAGGTAGAAAACAAGGAGGGGAACTCGGGCGGACGGCCCGGGGGCAAAGCAGAGTCCAAAGTGGGGAACTCGGGCGGACAGCCCGGGGGTAAGGTAGAGACCATGGATGGGGTCTGGGGCGGACGGCTCGGGGGCAAGGCAGAGTTCAAAGAGGGGAACTCGGGCGGACGGCCCAGGGGTTAGGTAGAGACCATGGATGAGGTCTCGGGCGGACGGCCTGGGGGCAAGGCAGAGTTCAAAGAGGGGAACTCGGGCGGACGGCCCGGGGACAAGGCAGAGTTTGAGGAGGGGCGAAGACCACCGCAGGCGAACTCAGGGGACCTGGCTCGAGGGCGAAGACCGGACAGCTCCGGAGGCCGGGCAGGAGCCGGTGTCGGCAAGGTCCCCCAAGGAAGAGGACACAGGGCCGGCAGGACCCCCGGCAGGAGAGCAGTCGATGGAACCTCCAACGGCACGGGACATAGGGTTGGCAGGACCCCCGGCAGAAGAGCAGTCTGCTGGACCTCCAACGGGACAAGACATGGAGTTGGCAGGACCCCCAGCAGAAGAGTAGTCTGCGGGACCTCCAACGGCTCAGGACATGGAGTTGGCAGGACCCCTGGCAGAAGAGCAGTCTGTGGGACCGCCAACGGGACAAGACATGGAGTTGGCAGGACCCCCGGCAGAAGAGTAGTCTGCGGGACCTCCAACGGCTCCGGACATGGGGTTGGCAGGACCGCCGGCAGAAGAGCAGTCTGCGGGACCTCCAACGGGACAAGACATGGAGTTGGCAGGACCCCAGGCAGAAGAGCAGTCTGCGGGACCTCCAACGGCACAGGACATAGGATTGGCAGGACCCCCAGCGGAACCTCCAATGACACAGGACAAGGGACTTGAGTGGAGACTCGAGAGGAAACTTGAGAGTTGACTTGAGAGATGACTTGAGAGGGATCTTGAGAGGGAACTTGAACAGAAACTTGAGAGAGGACTTGAGAAGGGACTCGAGAAGGGACTCGAGAGGGAACTTGAGAGATGACTTGAGAAGGGACTCGATAGGGGACTCGAGAGGGAACTCAAGAGGGAACTCGAGAGAGGGCTTGAGAGGGAACTCGAGAGGAGACTTGAGAGGGGAATTGAGAGGAGACTCGAGAGGGAACTTGAGAAGTGTCTTGAACGGGGACTCGAGATGGGACTCGAGAGGTAGCTCGAGAGGAGACTTGAGAGGGAACTGGAGAGGAGAATTGAGAGGGAACTGGAAAGGAGACTTGAGAGGGGACTCGAGAGGAAACTTGAGAAGGCACTGTAGAGGAGACTTGAGACGTGACTCGGGTAGGAACTTGAGAGGAGACTGGAGAGGGAACTGGAGAGGAGACTGGAGAGGCAACTGGAGAGGAGGATTGAGAGATGACTCGAGAGCGAACTCGAGAGGGGACTCGAGAGGGGACTCGAGAGGGGACTCGAGAGGAGACTTGAGAGGGGACTCGGGTAGGAACTTGAGAGGAGACTTGAGAGAGAAATGGAGAGGGGACTCGGGTAGGAACTTGAGAGGAGACTTGAGAGAGAAATGGAGACGAGACTCGAGAGGGGACTCGAGAGGGGACTTGAGAGGGGACTCGAGAGGATACTTGAGAGGGAACTCGAGGGGAGACTTGAGAGGTGACTTGAGAGGGGACTTGAGAGGGAACTCGGGAGGATACTTGAGAGGGAACTCGAGAGGATACTTGAGAGGTGACTTGAGAGGGGACTTGAGAGGGTTGGTTCGCCAACAGGACATGGGGAGCTGGCGTAGGACGGACAGCCAACAGGAGAAGAGGTGCTGGAGTCGGCCGGTATGCCGACAGGACACGGGGAGCTGGCGTCGGACGGACAGCCAACAGGACACGGGGAGCTGGCGTTGGACGGCCAACCAACAGGAGCGGAGGTGCTGGAGTCGGCCGGTATGCCGACAGGACACGGGGAGCTGGCGTCTGAAAGACAGCCAGTCCTATAGCCGAAACTGGAGTCGGGACCATGGTTCCTGGGGCCGGTTCAGTAACCGGAACCATGGCTGCTGGGGCCTGTACTGGAGCCCGAACCATGGCTGCTGGAGCCGGAACCAGGGCTGGAACCATGGTTGCTGGGGCCAGAACTGGGGCTGGAACCATGGCTGTGTGGGCCGGTTCTGTAGCCGGAACCATGTCTGCTGGGGCTCGGGCTGCTAGCCTGGCCTTGCGACTCCTTCTCTTTGCAGCCGCCTGAATACTCCGTGGACCTCCATAAGCCCAACGAGTTCCGGAATACGACTCCTGGACAGGAGCAGGAACTGGGGCAGAAGCATGGGTTGACTTCAGACGGAACCCACCGAGCCGTATGGTACAAGGTTGGGAATTGGGAGACAGGGAGCTAGCAGGCCTGGGGCTAGCAGGCCGGGAATCACACACCGGGAGGATCTTTGAAATCCAGCCAGGTAAAAACTTCACCAAACCTGGTTTCTCTCTAGCCATCTGGTGCGCCTCCGACAACACAGCCTCTCGCTGCTGAAATCCGGGTGCTCTCTTCCATCGATCCGAGCAGTTAGCCAAAAAAAAGGAAAAGTTCAATACTTCCAGCTCGAACGGATCTGCTGGGCCCATTTCTTGGTTAGGGAATGTTCCGGTATTTGGACAACATTAACATGGGATCACTCCGGTCAATGTACGTACTTCGTCTCACTGGAATATTAATGGCCAGATTGAATACAAAATCGACCCAAATTCTCCGGTCAATGACAGGAGAGTTTTGAAAGTGACAAAACACTGTTCCACACATTTAAAAACACTTAATCAATGTTTACCCAGGATCCATGCACCTTTCCTGGCTTGTAAAATGTGGTGATGCGCCCTGGAGGTAGCGGGTAGGCTCTGTGCGTGGTGCTGAACCCCAGCCTGTCTATGTGGAATACAAAAACAAACAAAGACAAACACCTTTAAGGTCACCAGGGTCGTGAGGTTCTGGTTCTGGCGGTGTGCATGGAGGGGTTTAGTCCGAGTGAGGAGTGCTCGAGCGTGGGAGGATGTGTAAGGCAGAGGAGGGGAACAAAAGGTGTGTGCAGGAGCAGGGAGAAAAGAGAAAATAAAAAGACTCAAAGTGTTCCACCTTCCAGCAGCAGCAGCAGCAGCAGCGGGCCCGCGGTGCTGAACACCTGCCTGTCTATGTGGAGTACAAAAACAAACAAAGACAAACACCTTTAAGGTCACCAGGGTCGTGAGGTTCTGGTTCTGGCGGTGTGCATGGAGGGGTTTGACCTGGCTCCCCGACACAATGCACATAGTCTGGAGCAGCGGAGCAGCGGCTGGGCCGTGTTCCCCCTTCTGTCCATTTGCCTATCAGTTTGTTAACGAAGTGGACAGAGGCTGTTTTTTGCCCCTAAAAGTGACTTTTAATGGTGTTTTTGGCATTTAAATGATGGGTCTTATCATTGTGGAGGGTCCCCAAGACAATGCAACTAGTCTGGAGCTCGCTGGGGTCCCGGAAATGCTTTAATCACGATTTGCTCCTTTTCCCCATCACTTTGTTAACGAAGTGGACAGAGGCTGTTTTTTGCCCCTAAAAGTGACTTTTAATGGTGTTTTTGGCATTTAAATGATGTGTTTTATCGTTATCCAGGGTCCCCGACACAATGAAACTAGTCTGGAGCTCGCTGGGGTCCCGCAAAATGCTTTAATCACGATTTGGTCCTTTTCCCCATCACTTTGTTAACGAAGTGGACAGAGGCTGTTTTTTGCCCCTAAAAGTGACTTTTAATGGTGTTTTTGGCATTTAAATGATGGGTCTTATCATTGTGGAGGGTCCCCAAGACAATGCAACTAGTCTGGAGCTCGCTGGGGTCCCGCAAAATGCTTTAATCACGATTTGGTCCTTTTCCCCATCACTTTGTTAACGAAGTGGACAGAGGCTGTTTTTTGCCCCTAAAAGTGACTTTTAATGGTGTTTTTTGTATTTAAATGATGTGTTTTATCTTTCTCCGGGGTCCCCGACGCAATGCACATAGTCTGGAGCTCGCTGGGGTCCCGCAAAATGCTTTAATCACGATTTGGTCCTTTTCCCCATCACTTTGTTAACGAAGTGGACAGAGGCTGTTTTTTGCCCCTAAAAGTGACTTTTAATGGTGTTTTTGGCATTTAAATGATGTGTTTTATCGTTATCCAGGGTCCCCGACACAATGAAACTAGTCTGGAGCTCGCTGGGGTCCCGCAAAATGCTTTAATCACGATTTGGTCCTTTTCCCCATCACTTTGTTAACGAAGTGGACAGAGGCTGTTTTTTGCCCCTAAAAGTGACTTTTAATGGTGTTTTTGGCATTTAAATGATGTGTTTTATCATTATCCAGGGTCCCCGACACAATGAAACTAGTCTGGAGCTCGCTGGGGTCCCGCAAATGCTTTAATCACGATTTGGTCCATTTCCCCATCAGTTTGTTAACGAAGTGGACAGAGGCTGTTTTGTGCCCCTAAAAGTGACTTTTAATGGTGTTTTTGGCATTTAAATGATGTGTTTTATCATTATCCAGGGTCCCCGACACAATGAAACTAGTCTGGAGCTCGCTGGGGTCCCGCAAAATGCTTTAATCACGATTTTGTACTTTTCCCCATCACTTTGTTAACGAAGTGGACAGAGGCTGTTTTTTGCCCCTAAAAGTGACTTTTAATGGTGTTTTTGGCATTTAAATGATGGGTCTTATCATTATCCAGGGTCCCCGACACAATGAAACTAGTCTGGAGCTCGCTGGGGTCCCGCAAAATGCTTTAATCACGATTTTGTCCTTTTCCCCATCACTTTGTTAACGAAGTGGACAGAGGCTGTTTTTGCCCCTAAAAGTGACTTTTAATGGTGTTTTTTGTATTTAAATGATGTGTTTTATCTTTCTCCAGGGTCCCCGACGCAATGCACATAGTTTGGAGCTCGCTGGGGTCCCGCAAAATGCTTTAATCACGATTTTGTCCTTTTCCCCATCACTTTGTTAACGAAGTGGACAGAGGCTGTTTTTTGCCCCTAAAAGTGACTTTTAATGGTGTTTTTGGCATTTAAATGATGTGTTTTATCGTTATCCAGGGTCCCCGACACAATGAAACTAGTCTGGAGCTCGCTGGGGTCCCGCAAAATGCTTTAATCACGATTTGGTCCTTTTCCCCATCACTTTGTTAACGAAGTGGACAGAGGCTGTTTTTTGCCCCTAAAAGTGACTTTTAATGGTGTTTTTGGCATTTAAATGATGTGTTTTATCGTTATCCAGGGTCCCCGACACAATGAAACTAGTCTGGAGCTCGCTGGGGTCCCGCAAAATGCTTTAATCACGATTTGGTCCTTTTCCCCATCACTTTGTTAACGAAGTGGACAGAGGCTGTTTTTTGCCCCTAAAAGTGACTTTTAATGGTGTTTTTTGTATTTAAATGATGTGTTTTATCTTTCTCCGGGGTCCCCGACGCAATGCACATAGTCTGGAGCTCGCTGGGGTCCCGCAAAATGCTTTAATCACGATTTGGTCCTTTTCCCCATCACTTTGTTAACGAAGTGGACAGAGGCTGTTTTTTGCCCCTAAAAGTGACTTTTAATGGTGTTTTTGGCATTTAAATGATGTGTTTTATATTTCTCCAGGGTCCCCGACACAATGAAACTAGTCTGGAGCTCGCTGGGGTCCCGCAAAATGCTTTAATCACGATTTGGTCCTTTTCCCCATCACTTTGTTAACGAAGTGGACAGAGGCTGTTTTTTGCCCCTAAAAGTGACTTTTAATGGTGTTTTTGGCATTTAAATGATGGGTCTTATCATTATCCAGGGTCCCCAACACAATGAAACTAGTCTGGAGCTCGCTGGGGTCCCGCAAAATGCTTTAATCACGATTTTGTCCTTTTCCCCATCACTTTGTTAACGAAGTGGACAGAGGCTGTTTTTGCCCCTAAAAGTGACTTTTAATGGTGTTTTTTGTATTTAAATGATGTGTTTTATCTTTCTCCAGGGTCCCCGACGCAATGCACATAGTTTGGAGCTCGCTGGGGTCCCGCAAAATGCTTTAATCACGATTTTGTCCTTTTCCCCATCACTTTGTTAACGAAGTGGACAGAGGCTGTTTTTTGCCCCTAAAAGTGACTTTTAATGGTGTTTTTTGTATTTAAATGATGTGTTTTATCTTTCTCCAGGGTCCCCGACACAATGAAACTAGTCTGGAGCTCGCTGGGGTCCCGCAAAATGCTTTAATCACGATTTTGTCCTTTTCCCCATCACTTTGTTAACGAAGTGGACAGAGGCTGTTTTTGCCCCTAAAAGTGACTTTTAATGGTGTTTTTTGTATTTAAATGATGTGTTTTATCTTTCTCCAGGGTCCCCGACGCAATGCACATAGTCTGGAGCTCGCTGGGGTCCCGCAAAATGCTTTAATCACGATTTGGTCCTTTTCCCCATCACTTTGTTAACGAAGTGGACAGAGGCTGTTTTTTGCCCCTAAAAGTGACTTTTAATGGTGTTTTTGGCATTTAAATGATGGGTCTTATCATTGTGGAGGGTCCCCAAGACAATGCAACTAGTCTGGAGCTCGCTGGGGTCCCGGAAATGCTTTAATCACGATTTGCTCCTTTTCCCCATCACTTTGTTAACGAAGTGGACAGAGGCTGTTTTTTGCCCCTAAAAGTGACTTTTAATGGTGTTTTTGGCATTTAAATGATGTGTTTTATATTTCTCCAGGGTCCCCGACACAATGAAACTAGTCTGGAGCTCGCTGGGGTCCCGCAAAATGCTTTAATCACGATTTGGTCCTTTTCCCCATCACTTTGTTAACGAAGTGGACAGAGGCTGTTTTTTGCCCCTAAAAGTGACTTTTAATGGTGTTTTTGGCATTTAAATGATGGGTCTTATCATTATCCAGGGTCCCCAACACAATGAAACTAGTCTGGAGCTCGCTGGGGTCCCGCAAAATGCTTTAATCACGATTTTGTCCTTTTCCCCATCACTTTGTTAACGAAGTGGACAGAGGCTGTTTTTGCCCCTAAAAGTGACTTTTAATGGTGTTTTTTGTATTTAAATGATGTGTTTTATCTTTCTCCAGGGTCCCCGACGCAATGCACATAGTTTGGAGCTCGCTGGGGTCCCGCAAAATGCTTTAATCACGATTTTGTCCTTTTCCCCATCACTTTGTTAACGAAGTGGACAGAGGCTGTTTTTTGCCCCTAAAAGTGACTTTTAATGGTGTTTTTTGTATTTAAATGATGTGTTTTATCTTTCTCCAGGGTCCCCGACACAATGAAACTAGTCTGGAGCTCGCTGGGGTCCCGCAAAATGCTTTAATCACGATTTTGTCCTTTTCCCCATCACTTTGTTAACGAAGTGGACAGAGGCTGTTTTTGCCCCTAAAAGTGACTTTTAATGGTGTTTTTTGTATTTAAATGATGTGTTTTATCTTTCTCCAGGGTCCCCGACGCAATGCACATAGTCTGGAGCTCGCTGGGGTCCCGCAAAATGCTTTAATCACGATTTGGTCCTTTTCCCCATCACTTTGTTAACGAAGTGGACAGAGGCTGTTTTTTGCCCCTAAAAGTGACTTTTAATGGTGTTTTTGGCATTTAAATGATGGGTCTTATCATTGTGGAGGGTCCCCAAGACAATGCAACTAGTCTGGAGCTCGCTGGGGTCCCGGAAATGCTTTAATCACGATTTGCTCCTTTTCCCCATCACTTTGTTAACGAAGTGGACAGAGGCTGTTTTTTGCCCCTAAAAGTGACTTTTAATGGTGTTTTTGGCATTTAAATGATGTGTTTTATATTTCTCCAGGGTCCCCGACACAATGAAACTAGTCTGGAGCTCGCTGGGGTCCCGCAAAATGCTTTAATCACGATTTGGTCCTTTTCCCCATCACTTTGTTAACGAAGTGGACAGAGGCTGTTTTTTGCCCCTAAAAGTGACTTTTAATGGTGTTTTTGGCATTTAAATGATGGGTCTTATCATTATCCAGGGTCCCCGACACAATGAAACTAGTCTGGAGCTCGCTGGGGTCCCGCAAAATGCTTTAATCACGATTTTGTCCTTTTCCCCATCACTTTGTTAACGAAGTGGACAGAGGCTGTTTTTTGCCCCTAAAAGTGACTTTTAATGGTGTTTTTTGTATTTAAATGATGTGTTTTATCTTTCTCCAGGGTCCCCGACGCAATGCACATAGTTTGGAGCTCGCTGGGGTCCCGCAAAATGCTTTAATCACGATTTTGTCCTTTTCCCCATCACTTTGTTAACGAAGTGGACAGAGGCTGTTTTTTGCCCCTAAAAGTGACTTTTAATGGTGTTTTTTGTATTTAAATGATGTGTTTTATCTTTCTCCAGGGTCCCCGACACAATGAAACTAGTCTGGAGCTCGCTGGGGTCCCGCAAAATGCTTTAATCACGATTTTGTCCTTTTCCCCATCACTTTGTTAACGAAGTGGACAGAGGCTGTTTTTGCCCCTAAAAGTGACTTTTAATGGTGTTTTTTGTATTCAAATGATGTGTTTTATCTTTCTCCAGGGTCCCCGACGCAATGCACATAGTCTGGAGCTCGCTGGGGTCCCGCAAAATGCTTTAATCACGATTTGGTCCTTTTCCCCATCACTTTGTTAACGAAGTGGACAGAGGCTGTTTTTTGCCCCTAAAAGTGACTTTTAATGGTGTTTTTGGCATTTAAATGATGGGTCTTATCATTGTGGAGGGTCCCCAAGACAATGCAACTAGTCTGGAGCTCGCTGGGGTCCCGGAAATGCTTTAATCACGATTTGCTCCTTTTCCCCATCACTTTGTTAACGAAGTGGACAGAGGCTGTTTTTTGCCCCTAAAAGTGACTTTTAATGGTGTTTTTGGCATTTAAATGATGTGTTTTATATTTCTCCAGGGTCCCCGACACAATGAAACTAGTCTGGAGCTCGCTGGGGTCCCGCAAAATGCTTTAATCACGATTTGGTCCTTTTCCCCATCACTTTGTTAACGAAGTGGACAGAGGCTGTTTTTTGCCCCTAAAAGTGACTTTTAATGGTGTTTTTGGCATTTAAATGATGGGTCTTATCATTATCCAGGGTCCCCGACACAATGAAACTAGTCTGGAGCTCGCTGGGGTCCCGCAAAATGCTTTAATCACGATTTTGTCCTTTTCCCCATCACTTTGTTAACGAAGTGGACAGAGGCTGTTTTTTGCCCCTAAAAGTGACTTTTAATGGTGTTTTTTGTATTTAAATGATGTGTTTTATCTTTCTCCAGGGTCCCCGACGCAATGCACATAGTTTGGAGCTCGCTGGGGTCCCGCAAAATGCTTTAATCACGATTTTGTCCTTTTCCCCATCACTTTGTTAACGAAGTGGACAGAGGCTGTTTTTTGCCCCTAAAAGTGACTTTTAATGGTGTTTTTTGTATTTAAATGATGTGTTTTATCTTTCTCCAGGGTCCCCGACACAATGAAACTAGTCTGGAGCTCGCTGGGGTCCCGCAAAATGCTTTAATCACGATTTTGTCCTTTTCCCCATCACTTTGTTAACGAAGTGGACAGAGGCTGTTTTTGCCCCTAAAAGTGACTTTTAATGGTGTTTTTTGTATTTAAATGATGTGTTTTATCTTTCTCCAGGGTCCCCGACGCAATGCACATAGTCTGGAGCTCGCTGGGGTCCCGCAAAATGCTTTAATCACGATTTGGTCCTTTTCCCCATCACTTTGTTAACGAAGTGGACAGAGGCTGTTTTTTGCCCCTAAAAGTGACTTTTAATGGTGTTTTTGGCATTTAAATGATGGGTCTTATCATTGTGGAGGGTCCCCAAGACAATGCAACTAGTCTGGAGCTCGCTGGGGTCCCGGAAATGCTTTAATCACGATTTGCTCCTTTTCCCCATCACTTTGTTAACGAAGTGGACAGAGGCTGTTTTTTGCCCCTAAAAGTGACTTTTAATGGTGTTTTTGGCATTTAAATGATGTGTTTTATATTTCTCCAGGGTCCCCGACACAATGAAACTAGTCTGGAGCTCGCTGGGGTCCCGCAAAATGCTTTAATCACGATTTGGTCCTTTTCCCCATCACTTTGTTAACGAAGTGGACAGAGGCTGTTTTTTGCCCCTAAAAGTGACTTTTAATGGTGTTTTTGGCATTTAAATGATGGGTCTTATCATTATCCAGGGTCCCCGACACAATGAAACTAGTCTGGAGCTCGCTGGGGTCCCGCAAAATGCTTTAATCACGATTTTGTCCTTTTCCCCATCACTTTGTTAACGAAGTGGACAGAGGCTGTTTTTTGCCCCTAAAAGTGACTTTTAATGGTGTTTTTTGTATTTAAATGATGTGTTTTATCATTCTCCAGGGTCCCCGACACAATGCACATAGTCTGGAGCTCGCTGGGGTCCCGCAAATGCTTTAATCAGGCGTTTTAACACTTTTCCCCACGAAAATGATTTTTAATTATTTTTTGGGGGCTATATAAATCAAATTCCGGTTAATGCCGAGCACAATTGTACCTTTTACTATTTTAATGTATTTGCATGATATATCTTTCGGCGATAAAAGCGACATATTTGGATGACTTTGTCAGTTTATGGAGCTTATCCCACAAATCCCGGATGATCCGGGCCAAATTTGGGAGCTCATAGGCAGCCTGCCATAGGCCCCCACCCGTGGAATGAAAAAAAAATGAAAGAAAACGGTCAATTATATGTTAAAATAATCAAAAACTGAACTTTTAAAATTACATGGGAGAGGGGATCTGAAAAATTGGAGAAGGGGAAAAGTGTTCGGCGCTTCGGGACGAAGCGCCGAACACTTTTCCCCTACCCCGTTGCAAGGTACAACGGAGAGGGGAATCCAGACTTCCCCTCCTCCGTTGTAAAAAACCGTTCATGTTTTACAAGCTACCTTCTGCACGAAATCGGAAACCCGGTTTTTGAGAGGACTCAGAAAAAAAACGGCTGTGTAACTTCATGGAGGAATTCATCCGCTGTATGTGCACTTTGGCTCGGATACATTTTGTTGCCTGGAGACCCCCCAGCATGGTTCTTACCAAACTTAAAGTTTTTGAACTGGGCTCTGGAGGAAGGTAAGGGGAGTTGACAGGGGACTCAATCCGCCTCATGAGGCACTATTTTCGGATACATTTCAACACTTTTAGCCCTTTTTGATGGTTCTCCAAAAAATAACTCTGACTTTTTCAGAGTGTGGAGGAAGGTGAGGGGAGTTGACAGGGGACTTTATCCGCCTTATGGGGCACTATTCTCGGATACATTTCAACACTTTTAGCCCTTTTTGATGGTTCTCCAAAAAATAACTCTGACTTTTTCAGAGTGTGGAGGAAGGTGAGGGGAGTTGACAGGGGACTTTATCCGCCTTATGGGGCACTATTCTCGGATACATTTCAACACTTTTAGCCCTTTTTGATGGTTCTCCAAAAAATAACTCTGACTTTTTCAGAGTGTGGAGGAAGGTGAGGGGAGTTGACAGGGGACTTTATCCGCCTTATGGGGCACTATTCTCGGATACATTTCAACACTTTTAGCCCTTTTTGATGGTTCTCCAAAAAATAACTCTGACTTTTTCAGAGTGTGGAGGAAGGTGAGGGGAGTTGACAGGGGACTTTATCCGCCTTATGGGGCACTATTCCCGGATACATTTCAACACTTTTAGCCCTTTTTGATGGTTCTCCAAAAAATAACTCTGACTTTTTCAGAGTGTGGAGGAAGGTGAGGGGAGTTGACAGGGGACTTTATCCGCCTTATGGGGCACTATTCCCGGATACATTTCAACACTTTTAGCCCTTTTTGATGGTTCTCCAAAAAATAACTCTGACTTTTTCAGAGTGTGGAGGAAGGTGAGGGGAGTTGACAGGGGACTTTATCCGCCTTATGGGGCACTATTCCCGGATACATTTCAACACTTTTAGCCCTTTTTGATGGTTCTCCAAAAAATAACTCTGACTTTTTCAGAGTGTGGAGGAAGGTGAGGGGAGTTGACAGGGGACTTTACCCGCCTTATGGGGCACTATTCCCGGATACATTTCAACACTTTTAGCCCTTTTTGATGGTTCTCCAAAAAATAACTCTGACTTTTTCAGAGTGTGGAGGAAGGTGAGGGGAGTTGACAGGGGACTTTATCCGCCTTATGGGGCACTATTCCCGGATACATTTCAACACTTTTAGCCCTTTTTGATGGTTCTCCAAAAAATAACTCTGACTTTTTCAGAGTGTGGAGGAAGGTGAGGGGAGTTGACAGGGGACTTTACCCGCCTTATGGGGCACTATTCCCGGATACATTTCAACACTTTTAGCCCTTTTTGATGGTTCTCCAAAAAATAACTCTGACTTTTTCAGAGTGTGGAGGAAGGTGAGGGGAGTTGACAGGGGACTTTACCCGCCTTATGGGGCACTATTCCCGGATACATTTCAACACTTTTAGCCCTTTTTGATGGTTCTCCAAAAAATAACTCTGACTTTTTCAGAGTGTGGAGGAAGGTGAGGGGAGTTGACAGGGGACTTTACCCGCCTTATGGGGCACTATTCTCGGATACATTTCAACACTTTTAGCCCTTTTTGATGGTTCTCCAAAAAATAACTCTGACTTTTTCAGAGTGTGGAGGAAGGTGAGGGGAGTTGACAGGGGACTTTACCCGCCTTATGGGGCACTATTCTCGGATACATTTCAACACTTTTAGCCCTTTTTGATGGTTCTCCAAAAAATAACTCTGACTTTTTCAGAGTGTGGAGGAAGGTGAGGGGAGTTGACAGGGGACTTTACCCGCCTTATGGGGCACTATTCCCGGATACATTTCAACACTTTTAGCCCTTTTTGATGGTTCTCCAAAAAATAACTCTGACTTTTTCAGAGTGTGGAGGAAGGTGAGGGGAGTTGACAGGGGACTTTACCCGCCTTATGGGGCACTATTCCCGGATACATTTCAACACTTTTAGCCCTTTTTGATGGTTCTCCAAAAAATAACTCTGACTTTTTCAGAGTGTGGAGGAAGGTGAGGGGAGTTGACAGGGGACTTTACCCGCCTTATGGGGCACTATTCTCGGATACATTTTTTCATTTTCACCCATTTTTGATGGTTCTCCAAAAAGACAAGTTAGTCTTTTTTCTTCCCCCTTCCTCTTCTGATTTCTCACTGATCGAATGGCAAACGCGACCCGCCATCGGAGGGCCTCCGCCGGCCCGGCCTCGTGCCGGTGCTCTGGCGGTCGGTTCCTCCGAACTGCGGGTTCGACTCTGATGGCCGGGAGGGACGGGGGAAACGTCGGGGGGGGTCTGCTGGAGGCTCCTGCTGGAGTCTTGCGTTCACTGGGACCTGGCTCGAAAAACTCGAAACCCTGACTCCAGTGCGGTGTTGCGGCCATGCGCCTCCGGGTACCAGACTCCCCTGCCTCCTCCGTGTTGCGTGGGCTGCGTGGGGGTAACCCTGCGTGTCCGTTACCCTGCGTGTCTCTTACCTCCCAGGCCGACCGATATGAAGCGTTTCCAAGACGAACCGTCTGACTCAGGGGTCCCACCACAGGTTCCGTAGCGGGGTGGAAGTTCCACCTCCCCTCTTTGCCGCGGAATGCAAAACAAACACCTGTTTCTCTCATCCTCCACTGTGGCATAGCGGCCTTAGTCGGCTGCGGCATTCAGCAATTGGCCTTGCTCCGGGCACAGGACCCTACTTCATCAAACTACCTATTTGATCCTGCGTAACAACCACATATATGCTTGTCTGCAAAGACATTGATCGAATGGCAAACGTGACCCGCCATCGGAGGGCCTCCGCCGGCCCGGCCTCGTGCCGGTGCTCTGGCGGTCGGTTCCTCCGAACTGCGGGTTCGACTCTGATGGCCGGGAGGGACGAGGGAAACGTCGGGGGGGTCTGCTGGAGGCTCCGGGCACAGGACCCTACTTCATCAAACTACCTATTTGATCCTGCGTAACAACCACATATATGCTTGTCTGCAAAGACATTGATCGAATGGCAAACGTGACCCGCCATCGGAGGGCCTCCGCCGGCCCGGCCTCGTGCCGGTGCTCTGGCGGTCGGTTCCTCCGAACTGCGGGTTCGACTCTGATGGCCGGGAGGGACGGGGGAAACGTCGGGGGGGGTCTGCTGGAGGCTCCTGCTGGAGTCTTGCGTTCACTGGGACCTGGCTCGAAAAACTCGAAACCCTGACTCCAGTGCGGTGTTGCGGCCATGCGCCTCCGGGTACCAGACTCCCCTGCCTCCTCCGTGTTGCGTGGGCTGCGTGGGGGTAACCCTGCGTGTCCGTTACCCTGCGTGTCTCTTACCTCCCAGGCCGACCGATATGAAGCGTTTCCAAGACGAACCGTCTGACTCAGGGGTCCCACCACAGGTTCCGTAGCGGGGTGGAAGTTCCACCTCCCCTCTTTGCCGCGGAATGCAAAACAAACACCTGTTTCTCTCATCCTCCACTGTGGCATAGCGGCCTTAGTCGGCTGCGGCATTCAGCAATTGGCCTTGCTCCGGGCACAGGACCCTACTTCATCAAACTACCTATTTGATCCTGCGTAACAACCACATATATGCTTGTCTGCAAAGACATTGATCGAATGGCAAACGTGACCCGCCATCGGAGGGCCTCCGCCGGCCCGGCCTCGTGCCGGTGCTCTGGCGGTCGGTTCCTCCGAACTGCGGGTTCGACTCTGATGGCCGGGAGGGACGAGGGAAACGTCGGGGGGGTCTGCTGGAGGCTCCGGGCACAGGACCCTACTTCATCAAACTACCTATTTGATCCTGCGTAACAACCACATATATGCTTGTCTGCAAAGACATTGATCGAATGGCAAACGTGACCCGCCATCGGAGGGCCTCCGCCGGCCCGGCCTCGTGCCGGTGCTCTGGCGGTCGGTTCCTCCGAACTGCGGGTTCGACTCTGATGGCCGGGAGGGACGGGGGAAACGTCGGGGGGGTCTGCTGGAGGCTCCTGCTGGAGTCTTGCGTTCACTGGGACCTGGCTCGAAAAACTCGAAACCCTGACTCCAGTGCGGTGTTGCGGCCATGCGCCTCCGGGTACCAGACTCCCCTGCCTCCTCCGTGTTGCGTGGGCTGCGTGGGGGTAACCCTGCGTGTCCGTTACCCTGCGTGTCTCTTACCTCCCAGGCCGACCGATATGAAGCGTTTCCAAGACGAACCGTCTGACTCAGGGGTCCCACCACAGGTTCCGTAGCGGGGTGGAAGTTCCACCTCCCCTCTTTGCCGCGGAATGCAAAACAAACACCTGTTTCTCTCATCCTCCACTGTGGCATAGCGGCCTTAGTCGGCTGCGGCATTCAGCAATTGGCCTTGCTCCGGGCACAGGACCCTACTTCATCAAACTACCTATTTGATCCTGCGTAACAACCACATATATGCTTGTCTGCAAAGACATTGATCGAATGGCAAACGTGACCCGCCATCGGAAGGCCTCCGCCGGCCCGGCTTCGTGCCGGTGCTCTGGCGGTCGGTTCTTCCAAACTGCGGGTTTGACTCTGCTCCTGGGAGCACATATGCTTGTCTGCAAAGAGGGACATGCCTGGTCCCGCCCAGGTGTTCTTCTACGGCTAGTGTCCAGCCAGCTGCGGTATCATCAACTTTGACCCGCCATCGGAGGGCCTCCTCCCCGGGTCCAGCTTCCGGTGCTAGGCGGTCTGTTCCTCCAAACTGTGTGATTGACTCTGCTCCTGGGAGCACATATGCTTGTCTGCAAAGAGGGACATGCCTGGTCCCGCCCAGGTGTTCTTCTACGGCTAGTGTCCAGCCAGCTGCGGTATCATCAACTTTGACCCGCCATCGGAGGGCCTCCTCCCCGGGTCCAGCTTCCGGTGCTAGGCGGTCGGTTCCTCCAAACTGTGTGATTGACTCTGCTCCTGGGAGCACATATGCTTGTCTGCAAAGAGGGACATGCCTGGTCCCGCCCAGGTGTTCTTCTACGGCTAGTGTCCAGCCAGCTGCGGTATCATCAACTTTGACCCGCCGTCGGAGGGCCTCCTCCCCGGGTCCAGCTTCCGGTGCTAGGCGGTCGGTTCCTCCAAACTGTGTGATTGACTCTGCTCCTGGGAGCACATATGCTTGTCTGCAAAGAGGGACATGCCTGGTCCCGCCCAGGTGTTCTTCTACGGCTAGTGTCCAGCCAGCTGCGGTATCATCAACTTTGACCCGCCATCGGAGGGCCTCCTCCCCGGGTCCAGCTTCCGGTGCTAGGCGGTCGGTTCCTCCAAACTGTGTGATTGACTCTGCTCCTGGGAGCACATATGCTTGTCTGCAAAGAGGGACATGCCTGGTCCCGCCCAGGTGTTCTTCTACGGCTAGTGTCCAGCCAGCTGCGGTATCATCAACTTTGACCCGCCATCGGAGGGCCTCCTCCCCGGGTCCAGCTTCCGGTGCTAGGCGGTCGGTTCCTCCAAACTGTGTGATTGACTCTGCTCCTGGGAGCACATATGCTTGTCTGCAAAGAGGGACATGCCTGGTCCCGCCCAGGTGTTCTTCTACGGCTAGTGTCCAGCCAGCTGCGGTATCATCAACTTTGACCCGCCATCGGAGGGCCTCCTCCCCGGGTCCAGCTTCCGGTGCTTGGCGGTCGGTTCATCCAAACTACGGGTAATCCTGGAGCGGACATAAACAAAGAATGATATTTTACAGGACATGATGGATATGTGTTTTTTCCAGGCTTTTTGGAAATAAACCAAATGTGATTTTGCAGTGCATGATATAGCTCATTTTACCCATGTGATGTTGTGCAGTACATTACTGAGCTCATTTAACGATATTGGTCTACCAGGTGAAGTGGGATGCTGCCATTTCCCAACTGGTCTCCGGAGGAATATAAGGAGAGTTGACAGGGGACTCTGCCCAGTGCTCATGAACCAAATGAGGGGTGTGTTAGAGGGGAAATGCTCTGGCTGTTTCTGCAGCCTCTGCATCTACCTTCTCTCCCCACCCCGATACCAGCGCGTGCCTGCTGTAAAAGGCAGGTGCACGGGCTCTCACTTCCACTAACTCTGAGCCTGGCTCCCGAGCAGCACGTTCTCCCCGGCAGTCCGCCAGCAGATGAAAAACACCCACCTCTCCGCCTCTTCCGAGGGACGAGGGAACCGCGCGGGGGGGTCTGCTGGAGGTTCCTGCCGGGTGCTCCGTACTGCGTTTCACCGGGACCTGGCTCGAAAAACTCGGAACTCTGACTCCAGTGCGGTGTGGCGGTCTCGCCCTGGCCGTCCACCGTGCGCCTCCGGGTACCTGACTCCCCTGCCTCCTCCGGGGGCAGGTGCGAGGGGTTCAATGCCTCCTCCCCCCGCTGCGGCGAAAGCCGGAGCGGGACGGAGCGCCCGGAGGTACTGTTACCCCCACGTTTTGTACCCAAAACTGTCTTGTGAGTTCGTGGCAGAACCATGAAACAAAAAACAATCAATGTATCGGACCCATCGCCAGTCGCGTTGGTGCGGAGGTGGGACCATTTTAACCAGGTGGTAACCCAAGTCCTCCCCTTGGTCCGTGTTCCCTGCATTGAAGCATCGGACCCATGGTTGCAATCAGCAGTTGGCTAACGCATATAAACGGAGAAACAGAAAACCATTTAAATATAATTCATTGTGTGTGTTTTTGGAAGGATGTTGACCGAATGCCCGGTGTGCAGCCTCCGCTATCTGGCTTTGAATAAGCACCTTAAGCACAAACATGCAGTGCGGAACCTGGATGAAAGAGGCATCATTCTTAAAATGGCCAGTGGTAGAATAAATGTTCGGACCAAACCCTGTCCCATCACAGGGTGTTCGTATGCTGGGAGGAAACTACACCGTCATGTAACTCGTGACCACCCTGAGTTCTCCCGAGATGAGGCACATCAGGTCATGGCAAGGCTGAAGCATAGTGTGGCCCTGCAGTTGCTCCATGACCTCCGAGAGACTAATCCCATCATTGGAATGGCTACATCATTGGATATAGACAATGAGGAGGAATACCCGGTGCACCCTCCACCCTTCTCCCCACATACCGAGTGTGACGAAGAGGACTGCATGCAGGTGAGGCTGGACAATGTGGCATTGAGGGCTCAGAAGGATGCCCTCATTGATGAGGTGAAGACCCTGCGCTCCAGGCTAAAACAGGGTCTAAAACCCAGGAAGCAGAATGCCACTGCTGCTCTGCTTGAGGAAGACGAAGAATGTATACGATTTAAGGGCGTAGCAATCCCAAGTACCCCCGACATGAACTCAGTAGCCTCCGGCAGCAATACCCCTCTCAAGACCCCGGTGAAGACTGTCATGCGGTCCATAGAAGCCTCTGCGAGTGAGACCCCCCTCAAGTCTGTGATGCGGTCCCCAGAAGCCTCCGGAAGCAAGACCCCGGTGAAGACTGTCATGCGGTCCGACAAAGCCTCCGGTAGTGAGACCCCGGTGAACACTGTCATGCGGTCCCCAGAAGCCTCCGGAAGCAAGACCCCGGTGAAGACTGTCATGCGGTCCAACAAAGCCTCCGGTAGAGAGACCCCTCTCAAGTCTGTGATGCGGTCCCCAGAAGCCTCCGGAAGCAAGACCCCAGTGAAGACTGTCATGTGGTCCCCAGAAGCCTCCGGTAGTGAGACCCCAGTGAAGACTGTCATGCGGTCCATAGAAGCCTCTGCGAGTGAGATCCCTCTCAAGTCTGTGATGCGGTCCCCAGAAGCCTCCGGAAGCAAGACCCCGATGCAGACTGTCATGCGGTCCGTAGAAGCCTCCTGTAGTGAGACCCCTGTATGCCAGAAGACCCGTGCGTCTGTCTCCAATAAGCTGAAAGCTAATCTGGCTAAGGACTGGCCCTCTTCCCAAAATCAATGGTGCACTGGGAAGGGACTGCGGAATACCATGCGTGAAATCACGTTGCCTAAAAGCATGGAGACGTACATTCAGACATACAGAGGTCATTGTGAGGGTCTTGCACCGACAGTAAAACGGAAAGAGAATTGTATGTCCAATGTCAGCCGGATAAAGAACTTCATAGTATTCATGGCCCATGGTTTTGACCGGCTGTCAGACTGGCTGTTTCTAAAAGACACAAAGAGGGTCCGTGGCTGGAGCAAGTATATTTCAGAGTCGGGCCGGACAGTCACAACATCGCTGTTGTTCCTGAAGACTGTGAACCATTTCCTGAGGTACTTGTCTGCATCAAAGCTCCGGGGGTGCAGGCTCACCCAGTCTGATATGACCCACATCATCAGAGAGGTGAAAGCCAACATTAACGATTTGAAAAAGTCTGTCACTCTCCACCAGTTTAAGGTGAAGAGGGACAAGCTGGATCGTCTGCCGAGCCAGGCGGAGCTTCTCGCCGCCATGGCGGCCGCTGAGAAGCGCATCCCTGATCTCCTTGACCTGATGGCTAGCAATCCGACCACAATCACCCAGTACCTGCTATATGGCTATCTAACCCTCCATTGGAGCCTCCTGTATGGCCACCGTCCGGGTGTGTATGCAAACATGACCAACACGGAGGTCTTTGAGGCGGACAGAAGGGGCACTGCTGAGGGCTACATCATCCACGTGCAGGATCACAAGACTGCCAAGACATTTGGTGAAGCACAGCTGGTGCTTACAATAAAGGAGTTTAGCTGGGTCATGCGGTGGATGGGGATAAAAGAGGGCTTGTCGGGTCCTCAGAATGAATTCTTCCTTTTCACATCGGGGAAGCAGGCTTCCAAGAACCTGAACGCTCACTTGAAGAGGGCTTGGGCTGATGCTGGGCTAGAAACAGCCGTCACCTTCACCATCTTGCGCACTGCCCTGGCTGACAATATCAAGCATCACCAAGATCCAGAAAGCAGGTCGATTCTGGCTAGGTTTATGTGCCACGACGTAAGCACTGCAGACCGGTTCTACGCGAATACGCCTGGAATAAAGGAGGCATTGAAGATCCGCTCCATGTTCAGGGCGGCGGCAGCAGCTGCAGCAGCATCATCATCAGAAGGAGGTCTACCACCGTCAGCTACCTCCGAAGAGGATTCAGGGGCGGAGAGCAGCGATACCTCTTCTTCAGGACCGATTGGTACTCCTGATGAGGGGAAAGGGGCCGTGGACTCAACCTTTTTTCCCCGGTGCACTGTACAAGTTAGACGGCTAATATGGCCCCAAGGCCCCTGTTAATCATGTTGTTATTATGTTTATTTTGTATACTGTTTTTGTAAAATTGGTGTGATAATTAAATAAAAAATAAAAAAAAAACATTAGTATAACCTTGAAGGTTCCCAGGGGCAAATACAGTGCCTGTCATTTTGCAGGATATAATTTAACATGTAACCTCTCCTGGAAATGGACATACTCTGTGCATTTCCAGGAGAGGTTCCATGTTAAATTATATCCTGCAATATCCTCCAAAGAAGGGGTGGTAGTGTCATGAATAAGGCCGAATATGTATGCCGATGTGCGGACGGTAAAGCACCGCAAAATCCACCCCTTTAGGGTAACCAGGGGCATGAAGTTCTGTAGGGTGTGAACATCTGGGTTTAGTCCGAGTGAGGAGTGCTCGAGCGTGGGAGGATGTGTAAGGCAGAGGAGGGTAACAAAAGGTGTGTGCAGGAGCAGGGAGAAAAGAGAAAATAAAAAGACTCAAAGTGTTCCACCTTCCAGCAGCAGCAGCAGCGGGCCCGCTCTGTCCGTGGTGCTGAACACCTGCCTGTCTATGTGGAGTACAAAAACAAACAAAGACAAACACCTTTAAGGTCACCAGGGGCGTGAGGTTCTGGTTCTGGCGGTGTGCATGGAGGGGTTTAGTCCGAGTGAGGAGTGCTCGAGCGTGGGAGGATGTGTAAGGCAGAGGAGGGGAACAAAAAAAAACGAATACAAATAAGTTAAAGTGTGAACCTCCAGCAGGGCAGGTGCTGCTGCTGCTGCTGCTGCTGCTGCTGCTGCTGCTGCTGCTGTGAAGGAGGACGAATATTGATGCTTGTGTTCGGACGGTAAAGCACCGCAAAATCCACCCCCCCTTAAAGGTGACCAGGGGCATGAGATTCTGCAGGGTGTGAACATCTGGGTTTAGTCCGTGGGGGAGTGCTTAAGTCCGGGGGCCCGGGGTCTCACGGTGCACGAGGTTATGGAAGTGCAGCAGGGCAGGTGCTGCTGCTGCTGCTGCTGCTGCTGCTGCTGCTGCTGCTGCTGCTGCTGCTGCGAAGGAGGATGAATATTGATGCTTGTGTTCGGACGGTAAAGCACCGCAAAATCCACCCCCCCTTAAAGGTGACCAGGGGCATGAGATTCTGCAGGGTGTGAACATCTGGGTTTAGTCCGTGGGGGAGTGCTTAAGTCCGGGGGCCCGGGGTCTCACGGTGCACGAGGTTATGGAAGTGCCACTGTTGCCGGAGGTCCTTAGTCCGTCCTTTGGGGCTCTGTCAGGGGCTACAGAGAGGTGGTTTTCCCGGTCCCTCTCCTGGAGGTATGAAATAACCTGAGCTCCATGTGAGGGAGCCGTGCTGGAGCTGCTTAGTCCGTCCTTTGGTGGTCTTTGAGGGGCTAATGAGAGGTGTTTTCCCCGGTCTATTTGATGGAAGTCTGACACGAGCAGAGTGTGCATGCTTTGAAACTAATCCACCCACACTTAGCATGCTATTTTAGGGTATAAATCGTACCTTGTCACCATGTACTGTGCTCCCTGGGACGACGCGCCCTCCTGTGGGGACACATGAGAACTGCACTCAAATCACTTTGTGCTTTTTAAACAGTTTAACATATTTTTTTCCACATTTAAAAAACGCTTTCTGCCCTGGAAATCATTTCTAATCATTATTACCGTTATGGAGGGGCTGCAGGAACACTTTCCCCGCCTTGCAAACATTTATTCCTGGTTCAAATAATCAATTTGTTCCGCCTGCTTTGCGTCAGCACCTCTGCGGCTGTCGGATTAACACAGATGAATGCACTTTTAACACTCACGCAGCCAGAATTCCTGCTCTTTTCCTGGGTTACAAAGTGAGGTGACGCAGCCTGTCCTCTGAGTCTCCCCGCCTCTCATAGACTTATTTCTGGGTAAAAAAAGCCATGTGCTCCGCCCCCTGGATCTCTGCATGTGTGTGTGTGCCTGTGAGTCTGTGGCTACTGTCCACATGCCCGCATTAGGAGGCACTATTTTCGGATACATTTTCTCATTTTCACCACTTTTCATGTTTTTATTATGTATATTGTTATATTATTATTATTATTATTATTATTGTATATATGTATACTGTGTATACTGTTTTTGTAAAAATCATGTGATTATTAAATAAATAATAAAACATGAATATAACCTTGAAGTTTCCCAGGGGCAAATACAGTGCCAGGTGTCAGACTATTTAAACAATGTTTACCCAGGATTCCGACACCTTCCCTGGCTTGTAAAATGCGGTGATGCGCCCTGGAGGTATCAGAGTATTTTAAACAACTTTTCCCCGCCTTTCAAACACTTTTTCCTGGCTTATAGCCTGTCATTTTGCAGGATATAATTTAACATGGAACCTCTCCCAGGGGCAAATACAGTGCCAGGTGTCAGACTATTTAAACAATGTTTACCCAGGATTCCGACACCTTCCCTGGCTTGTAAAATGCGGTGATGCGCCCTGGAGGTATCAGAGTATTTTAAACAACTTTTCCCCGCCTTTCAAACACTTTTTCCTGGCTTATAGCCTGTCATTTTGCAGGATATAATTTAACATGGAACCTCTCCCAGGGGCAAATACAGTGCCAGGTGTCAGACTATTTAAACAATGTTTACCCAGGATTCCGACACCTTCCCTGGCTTGTAAAATGCGGTGATGCGCCCTGGAGGTATCAGAGTATTTTAAACAACTTTTCCCCGCCTTTCAAACACTTTTTCCTGGCTTATAGCCTGTCATTTTGCAGGATATAATTTAACATGGAACCTCTCCTGGAAATGGACATACTCTGCGCATTTCCAGGAGAGGTTCCATGTTAAATGATATCCTGCAAAATGACAGGCAACAACTCTCTTCCAGACGTTTAAAAACACTTTTCCGACTATTTTAAACAACTTTTCCCCGCCTTTCAAACACTTTTTCCTGGCTTATAGCCTGTCATTTTGCAGGATATAATTTAACATGGAACCTCTCCTGGAAATGGACATACTCTGCGCATTTCCAGGAGAGGTTCCATGTTAAATGATATCCTGCAAAATGACAGGCAACAACTCTCTTCCAGACGTTTAAAAACACTTTTCCGACTATTTTAAACAACTTTTCCCCGCCTTTCAAACACTTTTTCCTGGCTTATAGCCTGTCATTTTGCAGGATATAATTTAACATGGAACCTCTCCTGGAAATGGACATACTCTGCGCATTTCCAGGAGAGGTTCCATGTTAAATGATATCCTGCAAAATGACAGGCAACAACTCTCTTCCAGACGTTTAAAAACACTTTTCCGACTATTTTAAACAACTTTTCCCCGCCTTTCAAACACTTTTTCCTGGCTTATAGCCTGTCATTTTGCAGGATATAATTTAACATGGAACCTCTCCTGGAAATGGACATATTCTGTGCATTTCCAGGAGAGGTTACATGTTAAATGATATCCTGCAAAATGACAGGCTACAACTCTCTTCCAGACGTTTAAAAACACTTTCCCCGACCATTTAAACATTATTTATGGCTTGTAAAGTGCGGTGATGAGCCCTGACAGTATCAGACTATTTAAAGGGTTACCAGGAGCATGAGAATATCCTCCACAGAAGGGGTGGTGGTGCCGTGAATAAGGCCGAATATGGATACCGATGTGCCGACGGTAAAGCACCGCAAAATCCACCCCCTTTAGGTTAACCAGGGGCATGGAGTTCTGTAGGGTGTGAACATCTGGGTTTAGTCCGTGGGGGAGTGCTTAAGTCCGGGAGTCCGGGGACTCACGGTGTGCAAGGTTATGGAGGTGCCCATGTCAGGGACACATGCTGGAGGTCTGTGGTCCGTCCTTTGGGGGTCTTGGAGGGGCCACAGAGAGGAGATTTCCCCGGTCTCTGTCCTGGATGAGTGAAATAAACAGAGTCTCCATGTTAGGGAATGTTCCGGTATTTGGACAACATTAACATGGGATCACTCCGGTCAATGTACGTACTTCGTCTCACTGGAATATTAATGGCCAGATTGAATACAAAATCGACCCAAATTCTCCGGTCAATGACAGGAGAGTTTTGAAAGTGACAAAACACTGTTCCACACATTTAAAAACACTTAATCAATGTTTACCCAGGATCCATGCACCTTTCCTGGCTTGTAAAATGTGGTGATGCGCCCTGGAGGTAGCGGGTAGGCTCTGTGCGTGGTGCTGAACCCCAGCCTGTCTATGTGGAATACAAAAACAAACAAAGACAAACACCTTTAAGGTCACCAGGGTCGTGAGGTTCTGGTTCTGGCGGTGTGCATGGAGGGGTTTAGTCCGAGTGAGGAGTGCTCGAGCGTGGGAGGATGTGTAAGGCAGAGGAGGGGAACAAAAGGTGTGTGCAGGAGCAGGGAGAAAAGAGAAAATAAAAAGACTCAAAGTGTTCCACCTTCCAGCAGCAGCAGCAGCAGCAGCGGGCCCGCGGTGCTGAACACCTGCCTGTCTATGTGGAGTACAAAAACAAACAAAGACAAACACCTTTAAGGTCACCAGGGTCGTGAGGTTCTGGTTCTGGCGGTGTGCATGGAGGGGTTTGACCTGGCTCCCCGACACAATGCACATAGTCTGGAGCAGCGGAGCAGCGGCTGGGCCGTGTTCCCCCTTCTGTCCATTTGCCTATCAGTTTGTTAACGAAGTGGACAGAGGCTGTTTTTTGCCCCTAAAAGTGACTTTTAATGGTGTTTTTGGCATTTAAATGATGGGTCTTATCATTGTGGAGGGTCCCCAAGACAATGCAACTAGTCTGGAGCTCGCTGGGGTCCCGGAAATGCTTTAATCACGATTTGCTCCTTTTCCCCATCACTTTGTTAACGAAGTGGACAGAGGCTGTTTTTTGCCCCTAAAAGTGACTTTTAATGGTGTTTTTGGCATTTAAATGATGTGTTTTATCGTTATCCAGGGTCCCCGACACAATGAAACTAGTCTGGAGCTCGCTGGGGTCCCGCAAAATGCTTTAATCACGATTTGGTCCTTTTCCCCATCACTTTGTTAACGAAGTGGACAGAGGCTGTTTTTTGCCCCTAAAAGTGACTTTTAATGGTGTTTTTGGCATTTAAATGATGGGTCTTATCATTGTGGAGGGTCCCCAAGACAATGCAACTAGTCTGGAGCTCGCTGGGGTCCCGCAAAATGCTTTAATCACGATTTGGTCCTTTTCCCCATCACTTTGTTAACGAAGTGGACAGAGGCTGTTTTTTGCCCCTAAAAGTGACTTTTAATGGTGTTTTTTGTATTTAAATGATGTGTTTTATCTTTCTCCGGGGTCCCCGACGCAATGCACATAGTCTGGAGCTCGCTGGGGTCCCGCAAAATGCTTTAATCACGATTTGGTCCTTTTCCCCATCACTTTGTTAACGAAGTGGACAGAGGCTGTTTTTTGCCCCTAAAAGTGACTTTTAATGGTGTTTTTGGCATTTAAATGATGTGTTTTATCGTTATCCAGGGTCCCCGACACAATGAAACTAGTCTGGAGCTCGCTGGGGTCCCGCAAAATGCTTTAATCACGATTTGGTCCTTTTCCCCATCACTTTGTTAACGAAGTGGACAGAGGCTGTTTTTTGCCCCTAAAAGTGACTTTTAATGGTGTTTTTGGCATTTAAATGATGTGTTTTATCATTATCCAGGGTCCCCGACACAATGAAACTAGTCTGGAGCTCGCTGGGGTCCCGCAAATGCTTTAATCACGATTTGGTCCATTTCCCCATCAGTTTGTTAACGAAGTGGACAGAGGCTGTTTTGTGCCCCTAAAAGTGACTTTTAATGGTGTTTTTGGCATTTAAATGATGTGTTTTATCATTATCCAGGGTCCCCGACACAATGAAACTAGTCTGGAGCTCGCTGGGGTCCCGCAAAATGCTTTAATCACGATTTTGTACTTTTCCCCATCACTTTGTTAACGAAGTGGACAGAGGCTGTTTTTTGCCCCTAAAAGTGACTTTTAATGGTGTTTTTGGCATTTAAATGATGGGTCTTATCATTATCCAGGGTCCCCGACACAATGAAACTAGTCTGGAGCTCGCTGGGGTCCCGCAAAATGCTTTAATCACGATTTTGTCCTTTTCCCCATCACTTTGTTAACGAAGTGGACAGAGGCTGTTTTTGCCCCTAAAAGTGACTTTTAATGGTGTTTTTTGTATTTAAATGATGTGTTTTATCTTTCTCCAGGGTCCCCGACGCAATGCACATAGTTTGGAGCTCGCTGGGGTCCCGCAAAATGCTTTAATCACGATTTTGTCCTTTTCCCCATCACTTTGTTAACGAAGTGGACAGAGGCTGTTTTTTGCCCCTAAAAGTGACTTTTAATGGTGTTTTTGGCATTTAAATGATGTGTTTTATCGTTATCCAGGGTCCCCGACACAATGAAACTAGTCTGGAGCTCGCTGGGGTCCCGCAAAATGCTTTAATCACGATTTGGTCCTTTTCCCCATCACTTTGTTAACGAAGTGGACAGAGGCTGTTTTTTGCCCCTAAAAGTGACTTTTAATGGTGTTTTTGGCATTTAAATGATGTGTTTTATCGTTATCCAGGGTCCCCGACACAATGAAACTAGTCTGGAGCTCGCTGGGGTCCCGCAAAATGCTTTAATCACGATTTGGTCCTTTTCCCCATCACTTTGTTAACGAAGTGGACAGAGGCTGTTTTTTGCCCCTAAAAGTGACTTTTAATGGTGTTTTTTGTATTTAAATGATGTGTTTTATCTTTCTCCGGGGTCCCCGACGCAATGCACATAGTCTGGAGCTCGCTGGGGTCCCGCAAAATGCTTTAATCACGATTTGGTCCTTTTCCCCATCACTTTGTTAACGAAGTGGACAGAGGCTGTTTTTTGCCCCTAAAAGTGACTTTTAATGGTGTTTTTGGCATTTAAATGATGTGTTTTATATTTCTCCAGGGTCCCCGACACAATGAAACTAGTCTGGAGCTCGCTGGGGTCCCGCAAAATGCTTTAATCACGATTTGGTCCTTTTCCCCATCACTTTGTTAACGAAGTGGACAGAGGCTGTTTTTTGCCCCTAAAAGTGACTTTTAATGGTGTTTTTGGCATTTAAATGATGGGTCTTATCATTATCCAGGGTCCCCAACACAATGAAACTAGTCTGGAGCTCGCTGGGGTCCCGCAAAATGCTTTAATCACGATTTTGTCCTTTTCCCCATCACTTTGTTAACGAAGTGGACAGAGGCTGTTTTTGCCCCTAAAAGTGACTTTTAATGGTGTTTTTTGTATTTAAATGATGTGTTTTATCTTTCTCCAGGGTCCCCGACGCAATGCACATAGTTTGGAGCTCGCTGGGGTCCCGCAAAATGCTTTAATCACGATTTTGTCCTTTTCCCCATCACTTTGTTAACGAAGTGGACAGAGGCTGTTTTTTGCCCCTAAAAGTGACTTTTAATGGTGTTTTTTGTATTTAAATGATGTGTTTTATCTTTCTCCAGGGTCCCCGACACAATGAAACTAGTCTGGAGCTCGCTGGGGTCCCGCAAAATGCTTTAATCACGATTTTGTCCTTTTCCCCATCACTTTGTTAACGAAGTGGACAGAGGCTGTTTTTGCCCCTAAAAGTGACTTTTAATGGTGTTTTTTGTATTTAAATGATGTGTTTTATCTTTCTCCAGGGTCCCCGACGCAATGCACATAGTCTGGAGCTCGCTGGGGTCCCGCAAAATGCTTTAATCACGATTTGGTCCTTTTCCCCATCACTTTGTTAACGAAGTGGACAGAGGCTGTTTTTTGCCCCTAAAAGTGACTTTTAATGGTGTTTTTGGCATTTAAATGATGGGTCTTATCATTGTGGAGGGTCCCCAAGACAATGCAACTAGTCTGGAGCTCGCTGGGGTCCCGGAAATGCTTTAATCACGATTTGCTCCTTTTCCCCATCACTTTGTTAACGAAGTGGACAGAGGCTGTTTTTTGCCCCTAAAAGTGACTTTTAATGGTGTTTTTGGCATTTAAATGATGTGTTTTATATTTCTCCAGGGTCCCCGACACAATGAAACTAGTCTGGAGCTCGCTGGGGTCCCGCAAAATGCTTTAATCACGATTTGGTCCTTTTCCCCATCACTTTGTTAACGAAGTGGACAGAGGCTGTTTTTTGCCCCTAAAAGTGACTTTTAATGGTGTTTTTGGCATTTAAATGATGGGTCTTATCATTATCCAGGGTCCCCAACACAATGAAACTAGTCTGGAGCTCGCTGGGGTCCCGCAAAATGCTTTAATCACGATTTTGTCCTTTTCCCCATCACTTTGTTAACGAAGTGGACAGAGGCTGTTTTTGCCCCTAAAAGTGACTTTTAATGGTGTTTTTTGTATTTAAATGATGTGTTTTATCTTTCTCCAGGGTCCCCGACGCAATGCACATAGTTTGGAGCTCGCTGGGGTCCCGCAAAATGCTTTAATCACGATTTTGTCCTTTTCCCCATCACTTTGTTAACGAAGTGGACAGAGGCTGTTTTTTGCCCCTAAAAGTGACTTTTAATGGTGTTTTTTGTATTTAAATGATGTGTTTTATCTTTCTCCAGGGTCCCCGACACAATGAAACTAGTCTGGAGCTCGCTGGGGTCCCGCAAAATGCTTTAATCACGATTTTGTCCTTTTCCCCATCACTTTGTTAACGAAGTGGACAGAGGCTGTTTTTGCCCCTAAAAGTGACTTTTAATGGTGTTTTTTGTATTTAAATGATGTGTTTTATCTTTCTCCAGGGTCCCCGACGCAATGCACATAGTCTGGAGCTCGCTGGGGTCCCGCAAAATGCTTTAATCACGATTTGGTCCTTTTCCCCATCACTTTGTTAACGAAGTGGACAGAGGCTGTTTTTTGCCCCTAAAAGTGACTTTTAATGGTGTTTTTGGCATTTAAATGATGGGTCTTATCATTGTGGAGGGTCCCCAAGACAATGCAACTAGTCTGGAGCTCGCTGGGGTCCCGGAAATGCTTTAATCACGATTTGCTCCTTTTCCCCATCACTTTGTTAACGAAGTGGACAGAGGCTGTTTTTTGCCCCTAAAAGTGACTTTTAATGGTGTTTTTGGCATTTAAATGATGTGTTTTATATTTCTCCAGGGTCCCCGACACAATGAAACTAGTCTGGAGCTCGCTGGGGTCCCGCAAAATGCTTTAATCACGATTTGGTCCTTTTCCCCATCACTTTGTTAACGAAGTGGACAGAGGCTGTTTTTTGCCCCTAAAAGTGACTTTTAATGGTGTTTTTGGCATTTAAATGATGGGTCTTATCATTATCCAGGGTCCCCGACACAATGAAACTAGTCTGGAGCTCGCTGGGGTCCCGCAAAATGCTTTAATCACGATTTTGTCCTTTTCCCCATCACTTTGTTAACGAAGTGGACAGAGGCTGTTTTTTGCCCCTAAAAGTGACTTTTAATGGTGTTTTTTGTATTTAAATGATGTGTTTTATCTTTCTCCAGGGTCCCCGACGCAATGCACATAGTTTGGAGCTCGCTGGGGTCCCGCAAAATGCTTTAATCACGATTTTGTCCTTTTCCCCATCACTTTGTTAACGAAGTGGACAGAGGCTGTTTTTTGCCCCTAAAAGTGACTTTTAATGGTGTTTTTTGTATTTAAATGATGTGTTTTATCTTTCTCCAGGGTCCCCGACACAATGAAACTAGTCTGGAGCTCGCTGGGGTCCCGCAAAATGCTTTAATCACGATTTTGTCCTTTTCCCCATCACTTTGTTAACGAAGTGGACAGAGGCTGTTTTTGCCCCTAAAAGTGACTTTTAATGGTGTTTTTTGTATTTAAATGATGTGTTTTATCTTTCTCCAGGGTCCCCGACGCAATGCACATAGTCTGGAGCTCGCTGGGGTCCCGCAAAATGCTTTAATCACGATTTGGTCCTTTTCCCCATCACTTTGTTAACGAAGTGGACAGAGGCTGTTTTTTGCCCCTAAAAGTGACTTTTAATGGTGTTTTTGGCATTTAAATGATGGGTCTTATCATTGTGGAGGGTCCCCAAGACAATGCAACTAGTCTGGAGCTCGCTGGGGTCCCGGAAATGCTTTAATCACGATTTGCTCCTTTTCCCCATCACTTTGTTAACGAAGTGGACAGAGGCTGTTTTTTGCCCCTAAAAGTGACTTTTAATGGTGTTTTTGGCATTTAAATGATGTGTTTTATATTTCTCCAGGGTCCCCGACACAATGAAACTAGTCTGGAGCTCGCTGGGGTCCCGCAAAATGCTTTAATCACGATTTGGTCCTTTTCCCCATCACTTTGTTAACGAAGTGGACAGAGGCTGTTTTTTGCCCCTAAAAGTGACTTTTAATGGTGTTTTTGGCATTTAAATGATGGGTCTTATCATTATCCAGGGTCCCCGACACAATGAAACTAGTCTGGAGCTCGCTGGGGTCCCGCAAAATGCTTTAATCACGATTTTGTCCTTTTCCCCATCACTTTGTTAACGAAGTGGACAGAGGCTGTTTTTTGCCCCTAAAAGTGACTTTTAATGGTGTTTTTTGTATTTAAATGATGTGTTTTATCTTTCTCCAGGGTCCCCGACGCAATGCACATAGTTTGGAGCTCGCTGGGGTCCCGCAAAATGCTTTAATCACGATTTTGTCCTTTTCCCCATCACTTTGTTAACGAAGTGGACAGAGGCTGTTTTTTGCCCCTAAAAGTGACTTTTAATGGTGTTTTTTGTATTTAAATGATGTGTTTTATCTTTCTCCAGGGTCCCCGACACAATGAAACTAGTCTGGAGCTCGCTGGGGTCCCGCAAAATGCTTTAATCACGATTTTGTCCTTTTCCCCATCACTTTGTTAACGAAGTGGACAGAGGCTGTTTTTGCCCCTAAAAGTGACTTTTAATGGTGTTTTTTGTATTTAAATGATGTGTTTTATCTTTCTCCAGGGTCCCCGACGCAATGCACATAGTCTGGAGCTCGCTGGGGTCCCGCAAAATGCTTTAATCACGATTTGGTCCTTTTCCCCATCACTTTGTTAACGAAGTGGACAGAGGCTGTTTTTTGCCCCTAAAAGTGACTTTTAATGGTGTTTTTGGCATTTAAATGATGGGTCTTATCATTGTGGAGGGTCCCCAAGACAATGCAACTAGTCTGGAGCTCGCTGGGGTCCCGGAAATGCTTTAATCACGATTTGCTCCTTTTCCCCATCACTTTGTTAACGAAGTGGACAGAGGCTGTTTTTTGCCCCTAAAAGTGACTTTTAATGGTGTTTTTGGCATTTAAATGATGTGTTTTATATTTCTCCAGGGTCCCCGACACAATGAAACTAGTCTGGAGCTCGCTGGGGTCCCGCAAAATGCTTTAATCACGATTTGGTCCTTTTCCCCATCACTTTGTTAACGAAGTGGACAGAGGCTGTTTTTTGCCCCTAAAAGTGACTTTTAATGGTGTTTTTGGCATTTAAATGATGGGTCTTATCATTATCCAGGGTCCCCGACACAATGAAACTAGTCTGGAGCTCGCTGGGGTCCCGCAAAATGCTTTAATCACGATTTTGTCCTTTTCCCCATCACTTTGTTAACGAAGTGGACAGAGGCTGTTTTTTGCCCCTAAAAGTGACTTTTAATGGTGTTTTTTGTATTTAAATGATGTGTTTTATCATTCTCCAGGGTCCCCGACACAATGCACATAGTCTGGAGCTCGCTGGGGTCCCGCAAATGCTTTAATCAGGCGTTTTAACACTTTTCCCCACGAAAATGATTTTTAATTATTTTTTGGGGGCTATATAAATCAAATTCCGGTTAATGCCGAGCACAATTGTACCTTTTACTATTTTAATGTATTTGCATGATATATCTTTCGGCGATAAAAGCGACATATTTGGATGACTTTGTCAGTTTATGGAGTTTATCCCACAAATCCCGGATGATCCGGGCCAAATTTGGGAGCTCATAGGCAGCCTGCCATAGGCCCCCACCCGTGGAATGAAAAAAAAATGAAAGAAAACGGTCAATTATATGTTAAAATAATCAAAAACTGAACTTTTAAAATTACATGGGAGAGGGGATCTGAAAAATTGGAGAAGGGGAAAAGTGTTCGGCGCTTCGGGACGAAGCGCCGAACACTTTTCCCCTACCCCGTTGCAAGGTACAACGGAGAGGGGAATCCAGACTTCCCCTCCTCCGTTGTAAAAAACCGTTCATGTTTTACAAGCTACCTTCTGCACGAAATCGGAAACCCGGTTTTTGAGAGGACTCAGAAAAAAAACGGCTGTGTAACTTCATGGAGGAATTCATCCGCTGTATGTGCACTTTGGCTCGGATACATTTTGTTGCCTGGAGACCCCCCAGCATGGTTCTTACCAAACTTAAAGTTTTTGAACTGGGCTCTGGAGGAAGGTAAGGGGAGTTGACAGGGGACTCAATCCGCCTCATGAGGCACTATTTTCGGATACATTTCAACACTTTTAGCCCTTTTTGATGGTTCTCCAAAAAATAACTCTGACTTTTTCAGAGTGTGGAGGAAGGTGAGGGGAGTTGACAGGGGACTTTATCCGCCTTATGGGGCACTATTCTCGGATACATTTCAACACTTTTAGCCCTTTTTGATGGTTCTCCAAAAAATAACTCTGACTTTTTCAGAGTGTGGAGGAAGGTGAGGGGAGTTGACAGGGGACTTTATCCGCCTTATGGGGCACTATTCTCGGATACATTTCAACACTTTTAGCCCTTTTTGATGGTTCTCCAAAAAATAACTCTGACTTTTTCAGAGTGTGGAGGAAGGTGAGGGGAGTTGACAGGGGACTTTATCCGCCTTATGGGGCACTATTCTCGGATACATTTCAACACTTTTAGCCCTTTTTGATGGTTCTCCAAAAAATAACTCTGACTTTTTCAGAGTGTGGAGGAAGGTGAGGGGAGTTGACAGGGGACTTTATCCGCCTTATGGGGCACTATTCCCGGATACATTTCAACACTTTTAGCCCTTTTTGATGGTTCTCCAAAAAATAACTCTGACTTTTTCAGAGTGTGGAGGAAGGTGAGGGGAGTTGACAGGGGACTTTATCCGCCTTATGGGGCACTATTCCCGGATACATTTCAACACTTTTAGCCCTTTTTGATGGTTCTCCAAAAAATAACTCTGACTTTTTCAGAGTGTGGAGGAAGGTGAGGGGAGTTGACAGGGGACTTTATCCGCCTTATGGGGCACTATTCCCGGATACATTTCAACACTTTTAGCCCTTTTTGATGGTTCTCCAAAAAATAACTCTGACTTTTTCAGAGTGTGGAGGAAGGTGAGGGGAGTTGACAGGGGACTTTACCCGCCTTATGGGGCACTATTCCCGGATACATTTCAACACTTTTAGCCCTTTTTGATGGTTCTCCAAAAAATAACTCTGACTTTTTCAGAGTGTGGAGGAAGGTGAGGGGAGTTGACAGGGGACTTTATCCGCCTTATGGGGCACTATTCCCGGATACATTTCAACACTTTTAGCCCTTTTTGATGGTTCTCCAAAAAATAACTCTGACTTTTTCAGAGTGTGGAGGAAGGTGAGGGGAGTTGACAGGGGACTTTACCCGCCTTATGGGGCACTATTCCCGGATACATTTCAACACTTTTAGCCCTTTTTGATGGTTCTCCAAAAAATAACTCTGACTTTTTCAGAGTGTGGAGGAAGGTGAGGGGAGTTGACAGGGGACTTTACCCGCCTTATGGGGCACTATTCCCGGATACATTTCAACACTTTTAGCCCTTTTTGATGGTTCTCCAAAAAATAACTCTGACTTTTTCAGAGTGTGGAGGAAGGTGAGGGGAGTTGACAGGGGACTTTACCCGCCTTATGGGGCACTATTCTCGGATACATTTCAACACTTTTAGCCCTTTTTGATGGTTCTCCAAAAAATAACTCTGACTTTTTCAGAGTGTGGAGGAAGGTGAGGGGAGTTGACAGGGGACTTTACCCGCCTTATGGGGCACTATTCTCGGATACATTTCAACACTTTTAGCCCTTTTTGATGGTTCTCCAAAAAATAACTCTGACTTTTTCAGAGTGTGGAGGAAGGTGAGGGGAGTTGACAGGGGACTTTACCCGCCTTATGGGGCACTATTCCCGGATACATTTCAACACTTTTAGCCCTTTTTGATGGTTCTCCAAAAAATAACTCTGACTTTTTCAGAGTGTGGAGGAAGGTGAGGGGAGTTGACAGGGGACTTTACCCGCCTTATGGGGCACTATTCCCGGATACATTTCAACACTTTTAGCCCTTTTTGATGGTTCTCCAAAAAATAACTCTGACTTTTTCAGAGTGTGGAGGAAGGTGAGGGGAGTTGACAGGGGACTTTACCCGCCTTATGGGGCACTATTCTCGGATACATTTTTTCATTTTCACCCATTTTTGATGGTTCTCCAAAAAGACAAGTTAGTCTTTTTTCTTCCCCCTTCCTCTTCTGATTTCTCACTGATCGAATGGCAAACGCGACCCGCCATCGGAGGGCCTCCGCCGGCCCGGCCTCGTGCCGGTGCTCTGGCGGTCGGTTCCTCCGAACTGCGGGTTCGACTCTGATGGCCGGGAGGGACGGGGGAAACGTCGGGGGGGGTCTGCTGGAGGCTCCTGCTGGAGTCTTGCGTTCACTGGGACCTGGCTCGAAAAACTCGAAACCCTGACTCCAGTGCGGTGTTGCGGCCATGCGCCTCCGGGTACCAGACTCCCCTGCCTCCTCCGTGTTGCGTGGGCTGCGTGGGGGTAACCCTGCGTGTCCGTTACCCTGCGTGTCTCTTACCTCCCAGGCCGACCGATATGAAGCGTTTCCAAGACGAACCGTCTGACTCAGGGGTCCCACCACAGGTTCCGTAGCGGGGTGGAAGTTCCACCTCCCCTCTTTGCCGCGGAATGCAAAACAAACACCTGTTTCTCTCATCCTCCACTGTGGCATAGCGGCCTTAGTCGGCTGCGGCATTCAGCAATTGGCCTTGCTCCGGGCACAGGACCCTACTTCATCAAACTACCTATTTGATCCTGCGTAACAACCACATATATGCTTGTCTGCAAAGACATTGATCGAATGGCAAACGTGACCCGCCATCGGAGGGCCTCCGCCGGCCCGGCCTCGTGCCGGTGCTCTGGCGGTCGGTTCCTCCGAACTGCGGGTTCGACTCTGATGGCCGGGAGGGACGAGGGAAACGTCGGGGGGGTCTGCTGGAGGCTCCGGGCACAGGACCCTACTTCATCAAACTACCTATTTGATCCTGCGTAACAACCACATATATGCTTGTCTGCAAAGACATTGATCGAATGGCAAACGTGACCCGCCATCGGAGGGCCTCCGCCGGCCCGGCCTCGTGCCGGTGCTCTGGCGGTCGGTTCCTCCGAACTGCGGGTTCGACTCTGATGGCCGGGAGGGACGGGGGAAACGTCGGGGGGGGTCTGCTGGAGGCTCCTGCTGGAGTCTTGCGTTCACTGGGACCTGGCTCGAAAAACTCGAAACCCTGACTCCAGTGCGGTGTTGCGGCCATGCGCCTCCGGGTACCAGACTCCCCTGCCTCCTCCGTGTTGCGTGGGCTGCGTGGGGGTAACCCTGCGTGTCCGTTACCCTGCGTGTCTCTTACCTCCCAGGCCGACCGATATGAAGCGTTTCCAAGACGAACCGTCTGACTCAGGGGTCCCACCACAGGTTCCGTAGCGGGGTGGAAGTTCCACCTCCCCTCTTTGCCGCGGAATGCAAAACAAACACCTGTTTCTCTCATCCTCCACTGTGGCATAGCGGCCTTAGTCGGCTGCGGCATTCAGCAATTGGCCTTGCTCCGGGCACAGGACCCTACTTCATCAAACTACCTATTTGATCCTGCGTAACAACCACATATATGCTTGTCTGCAAAGACATTGATCGAATGGCAAACGTGACCCGCCATCGGAGGGCCTCCGCCGGCCCGGCCTCGTGCCGGTGCTCTGGCGGTCGGTTCCTCCGAACTGCGGGTTCGACTCTGATGGCCGGGAGGGACGAGGGAAACGTCGGGGGGGTCTGCTGGAGGCTCCGGGCACAGGACCCTACTTCATCAAACTACCTATTTGATCCTGCGTAACAACCACATATATGCTTGTCTGCAAAGACATTGATCGAATGGCAAACGTGACCCGCCATCGGAGGGCCTCCGCCGGCCCGGCCTCGTGCCGGTGCTCTGGCGGTCGGTTCCTCCGAACTGCGGGTTCGACTCTGATGGCCGGGAGGGACGGGGGAAACGTCGGGGGGGTCTGCTGGAGGCTCCTGCTGGAGTCTTGCGTTCACTGGGACCTGGCTCGAAAAACTCGAAACCCTGACTCCAGTGCGGTGTTGCGGCCATGCGCCTCCGGGTACCAGACTCCCCTGCCTCCTCCGTGTTGCGTGGGCTGCGTGGGGGTAACCCTGCGTGTCCGTTACCCTGCGTGTCTCTTACCTCCCAGGCCGACCGATATGAAGCGTTTCCAAGACGAACCGTCTGACTCAGGGGTCCCACCACAGGTTCCGTAGCGGGGTGGAAGTTCCACCTCCCCTCTTTGCCGCGGAATGCAAAACAAACACCTGTTTCTCTCATCCTCCACTGTGGCATAGCGGCCTTAGTCGGCTGCGGCATTCAGCAATTGGCCTTGCTCCGGGCACAGGACCCTACTTCATCAAACTACCTATTTGATCCTGCGTAACAACCACATATATGCTTGTCTGCAAAGACATTGATCGAATGGCAAACGTGACCCGCCATCGGAAGGCCTCCGCCGGCCCGGCTTCGTGCCGGTGCTCTGGCGGTCGGTTCTTCCAAACTGCGGGTTTGACTCTGCTCCTGGGAGCACATATGCTTGTCTGCAAAGAGGGACATGCCTGGTCCCGCCCAGGTGTTCTTCTACGGCTAGTGTCCAGCCAGCTGCGGTATCATCAACTTTGACCCGCCATCGGAGGGCCTCCTCCCCGGGTCCAGCTTCCGGTGCTAGGCGGTCGGTTCCTCCAAACTGTGTGATTGACTCTGCTCCTGGGAGCACATATGCTTGTCTGCAAAGAGGGACATGCCTGGTCCCGCCCAGGTGTTCTTCTACGGCTAGTGTCCAGCCAGCTGCGGTATCATCAACTTTGACCCGCCATCGGAGGGCCTCCTCCCCGGGTCCAGCTTCCGGTGCTAGGCGGTCGGTTCCTCCAAACTGTGTGATTGACTCTGCTCCTGGGAGCACATATGCTTGTCTGCAAAGAGGGACATGCCTGGTCCCGCCCAGGTGTTCTTCTACGGCTAGTGTCCAGCCAGCTGCGGTATCATCAACTTTGACCCGCCGTCGGAGGGCCTCCTCCCCGGGTCCAGCTTCCGGTGCTAGGCGGTCGGTTCCTCCAAACTGTGTGATTGACTCTGCTCCTGGGAGCACATATGCTTGTCTGCAAAGAGGGACATGCCTGGTCCCGCCCAGGTGTTCTTCTACGGCTAGTGTCCAGCCAGCTGCGGTATCATCAACTTTGACCCGCCATCGGAGGGCCTCCTCCCCGGGTCCAGCTTCCGGTGCTAGGCGGTCGGTTCCTCCAAACTGTGTGATTGACTCTGCTCCTGGGAGCACATATGCTTGTCTGCAAAGAGGGACATGCCTGGTCCCGCCCAGGTGTTCTTCTACGGCTAGTGTCCAGCCAGCTGCGGTATCATCAACTTTGACCCGCCATCGGAGGGCCTCCTCCCCGGGTCCAGCTTCCGGTGCTAGGCGGTCGGTTCCTCCAAACTGTGTGATTGACTCTGCTCCTGGGAGCACATATGCTTGTCTGCAAAGAGGGACATGCCTGGTCCCGCCCAGGTGTTCTTCTACGGCTAGTGTCCAGCCAGCTGCGGTATCATCAACTTTGACCCGCCATCGGAGGGCCTCCTCCCCGGGTCCAGCTTCCGGTGCTTGGCGGTCGGTTCATCCAAACTACGGGTAATCCTGGAGCGGACATAAACAAAGAATGATATTTTACAGGACATGATGGATA